>NC_057866.1:247175358-247478858 GCF_019393635.1 Dromiciops gliroides | reverse complement strand
AACCTCTGGATCTTTTTCATACAAACTGTCTTACCAGCTCTCCTTAGCCCTTTACTTAATGTACTTTTGCATTTGAAAAGATTTACTTGTTTTTTAACCTAAGGGAAGAAATCTTTATCCTATTTGTATCCAGATCCTGGAGTCAGGAAGACCTCAGACATTCCTTACATGTATCACTCCTTACATGAGTCGCTTAACACTGCCTATCTTCATTTTCTTAACTGTAGAAGGGGATAATGAAAGCACTTACCACCCAGGGTTATTGTTAGAATCTATGCTTAACAAATGCTTGTTTTCCTTTTCATCCTATTAGATTCTGCCTGTGGTTTGGGTCCTTTGCTTCTTCTTCTTTTTTTTTTTTTTTGGTTTGTTTGTTTTTGGGGGTAGGGCAATGAGGGTTAAGTGACTTGCCCAGGGTCACACAGCTAGTGTCAAGTATCTGAGGCTGGATTTGAACTCAGGTCCTCCTGAATCCAGGGCTGGTGCTTTATCCACTGCACCACCTAATTGCTCCCGCTTTGATTCTTGTAAATCATGGCTAAATCACTCGATGTTTTGCTTCTTGCAAGTTGCTACACACTGTGCCTCCTAGGTTTATATCTTCTTTTATCCCCATCTTTCTCTGCTCTGGGTTGGTCTGAAGCAATCCAAATAACTGAGCGGGACAGGGGAGACTGGTTCTAGACCTGGTTCTATAGAATATCTGGTTCTAGACTTGATGATCTGTCATGGACTCCTCTCTGGAGGCCCTTTGCCCCTAGGACCCGCAGTCTAGGCCTTCTCAGCCTCCTTTCATGGGCCTTCTTACAACCCTGGGTATTTTTTCTGAACTTTTAAAAACAAACAAAACCTTTGCCCTCTTGGGGTCTGGGCCTCTTTTAGGCCAAGATCATTTTTATGGCAGGGTTAACAGATAACAATTTGGGATCGTTAGCATTTCTTGACCCTTCTAACTTTGCCCCCTCTTCTGATTATCTGATTGCTGAGAAATGAATTTACTTCCTCTCCTTTCTAGACTTCATACTTTAAAATAAAATTGAACCTAAAACCTATGGTATCTACCATGTAAGGTTAAATTCTAACCCTCTCCATTTCTCTCAAGACTGCTACTGTCCCCGCCCCATGCACATTACCATTTCTTCTTTGTGTTTACAACCCCTTTCCCATTTTGAGAAAGATAATTGCCTTGGGTCAGGAAGACCTGACTTTAGTACCTCCCTCTGACATATACTGGTTGTGTGTGGGTAGCTAGGTAGCATGGTGGATAGAGCACTGGCCCTGAAGTTGGGAGGACCCGACTTCACATTTCACCTCAGACACTTAGTAGCTGTGTTACCTTGGCCAAGTCACTTAACCCCAATTGCCTTAAACATCCAGGGCCATCTCCAGTCGTCCTGATACATATCTTGCCACTGGATCCAGATGACTCTGGGGGAGAGAGTGAGGTTGGTGACTTTGCACAGTCAACCCTCTCTTAAAATCCATTGCAAGTCATGACATCACCCCCAATCTCATGGTCCTCTTCAAGGACCAACAATGATTGGCTGTACGGCCCCCCCCCCCCTTTTTTTTTTTTAAAGTGAGGCAATTGGGGTTAAGTGACTTGCCCAGGGTCACACAGCTAGTAAGTGTTAAGTGTCTGAGGCCGGATTTGAACTCAGGTCCTCCTGACTCCAGGGCCCGTGCTCTATCCACTGTGCTACGTAGCTGAGTACAGCCCTTTAGACAAGTGTCTGCTGATCTAGGCAACTCTCAGTAGCCTGTGTTGCAGAGTAGGTAGAAGCCTTTATCACCAGGGAGTTCCCTATACCAGTGACATTCCATAAGTCTTCTCTATCCTTAATGACATGGTCAGGTAATGGGTATACTAATCATACATTCCTATGACATGTCAGAAAGCAGTTCCTTACAAAAACCTGTGGGCTGGGTAATAAGTGCATCATCGTCATCATCATTAATAAATACTACTAATAATAAATTCAGCAACAACAACAACAACAATAATTCCAATTACAGATACCAAACTGAGGCCAGTAATTGGCATTTATAGTACTCGACTATTTATAATTTGTTCATTTCTGTAATAGATGGCACAAATATTATTATCCCATTTGATAGATGAACAAACTGAGTTTAAGTGATTTGCCTATAGCTGGTATATCAAAATCTCAGAATTGAGATTTTTTTTTTTGGGTGAGGCAATTGGGGTTAAGTGACTTGCCCAGGGACACACAGCTAGTAAGTGTCAAGTGTCTGAGGCTGGATTTTGTAACGATTGGAATGGCGCCACCTGCTGGAGACTTACTGTAGAAGGGTTCCACCCATGAAACGAAGGTCTTTGAGGGCAAGACCAGGAGTCTTTTCTTTGGCGTCAGGAAGTGACGCGGGCTAGTGGGAGGAGGAAGGAAGAGACTGGCGCTCCGGCTCACTCTCTTTCCTGAGGACGCCGATGGAGAAGGGAGCTAGAAATGTGCTCTCCCTTTAATAGACAGGAATCTAGGCCTTTTCTTTTCTCTTTACCAAATTCTCATTCTCCTTAATAAATGCTTAAAAGTCTAACTCTTGCTAAAGCTTATAATTTATTGGCGACCACTCATTAGATATTTTAGACAGTTTAGCTAGAATTTTAGCCCTTAACAATTTGAACTCAGGTCCTCCTGAATCCAGGGCCGGTGCTCTATCCACTGCACCACCTAGCTGCCCTGGAATAGTGGCTCATGGGTAAATGGGAAACTAAAGATAGTTAGAATGGTAGATGACTGCATCTCAAGGATGGAGTCACACTCAGCCTTCCTTTTCCCACTCCTGTCACAGGGCAGCATGCTGTAGGTGGTAGTCTGAATGGTCAGGGGGCCCAGATCCCACAGAGGACCTGGATTGACAGGGTTTTGAGACAAAAGGCCTCCTGTGGCAGCTGTTGTGTCATGGGTGGGGTGACAGGGTCAGGGAGCATGAAGCAGTAACAAAAGGGGTAGGGGTCTCTAAAAATTGGCCTAGTTAGGATGAGGAAGGTGGAATTAGAGCTATGCCATGTCAGCAAGCTTGCTGCACAGTTTCAGTAGCCAGTTTTAACTAGAACTGGGTGCCTTTTAAATCTTAAGCAGACCAGAGTTAGATAACAAGGAAGACAGTCAGGAGAATGGGGCTATTCAGGCTGTAAGAGACCTAAGTGGTCATCTGTTCTTACCTTTATCTGAAAAAGAATCCCCACTAAAACATAGCCTTCTTGCTTGAAGAAACTCATTGGGGGGGGGGGGCTCCTTACTGTCCAGTTTGTCAGTCCTCTGAGCAACTGTAACCCAAGGAAAGGCTTTTCTGAATTTGTTTCTTTGATACTTCTCCCCACTATCCTGAGTTCTCTCTAGACCCCAGCAGAATGTCTATTTCTACTTTTTCATGGCAGCCCTTCAAATCCTTGAAGGTGCCTCCTCCAGGCTGGATTTGAATAAGGACTTGTGCTCTTATGCACAAGTGCACTAGGGTAGTGTTTATCATGTTGTCATGAACAGTTCCAAGAGTTTTCCCTCATTCAGTTTCCTTATATGCTATAGCAAAATACTTTTAAACTAGTCAATTATATTTGAAAGCATCCTGAAATGATCAGGGATTTTTCCCCCCTATTAACTGGACTTAAGATGAAAAGCTTTTCTTTCCGCTCAAGTCATCTCATTGTAATCATCATTAGCACTTACTGTGTGCAATAGGCATATGTTTATGATGACAATCTGATTTAAGTGGAAAGTGAAACTTTTTGTGTTTCTAAGTAGTTCTCTTTGTCCTACCCTGGGTGCTAAGGGTTATTTCTTGCTATTTTACTCTGGTGACATATATTGCCTGGGGTCCTCATGAAAATGCACATAATACTTTAAAAGAATAACTTTGTCTTTAAAATGTAGTCTGAAGTAACATCTTCATTCAAATCCTTTAATTCACAAATCAGAAAATCCTCCCTAGTTATTACTATTTTCTTGAGCTGCCTTTTGTCCCTTTTTTGCTTGTCTATATAGTAAATTTTTTTACTTGTAGTCTTTAAAAGTAAACCGATACTTTACATTATCAATTTATTAAAAGTATTTTATTAAACTAAAATACTTTACACTATCAATTTATTAAAGCCAAATTTAGTCAAATCAAGGTAAAAACTTTGAATGTAAGTTCTCCATTTTATTTTACAATAATGGCCCGATTGTCTTTCCCATGTGTCAGGGTAGTAAAGGCCCTGGGTGTTAGGCTAACTGCATTTACTAATTCTTTATTCAATTATTATATACACTCTAGCAGCATGCATGAGGGTTAAGTGACTTGCCCAGGGTCACACAACTAGTGTCAAATATCTGAGTTTGGATTTGAACTCAGGTCCTCCTGAATCCAGGGCTGGTGCTTCGTTCACTGCTCCCTATTAGTGTCTTTGTTTGTTTTTTGTTTTTGTTTTTGCAGGGCAATGAGGGTTAAGTGACTTGCCCAGGGTCACACAGCTAGTTAAGTGTCAGGTGTCTGAGGCTGAATTTGAACTCAGGTCCTCCTGAATCTAGGGCCAGTGCTTTATCCACTGCGCCACCTAGCTGCCCCCGCCCTACTAGTGTCTTTAAAGGTTTCACTGATATCCTTCACATCTGTGTCTAATAGTCCTTTGCCCAATTGGTCTTGGAGCTGGGAAACTTGGGTACAAATCCTGCCATTGCCTCATGCTGTCTGTGCATCCCAGGATCAATCACCAAATCTCCCAGTGCTCTAGGCCATTTTCCCTTAAGATTAAATTAAAGGGAAGGTGCCCACCTGCAATGATCAAATTCTTAGCTGGGATTTCCTTTTGTGAGTGATATCACAGAACTAGTCTCTTATGTTAGCAAATGTTAAAATGTAGTTTTGCTGCTTTAAAGAAGAAATTTATTAGGGAGGGAGGGAGAAAAATCTGAAATTGGAAAGCTTGTATAAACAAAAGTTGAACTATCTTTACAATGTAACAGAAAAAAAATAAATAAAATATATAAAAAAGAAATTTATTCTAAATGTGTTTAAGTATTTTCAGAATTTGAAGCACATTCTTTATCAAACTCATCCTTCATCTTTGTTGGTTTTCATTCACAGTGTGGGGATATGGATTTCTTTCGGTGACTATCATTAACATGGCATCTCTCCTGGGACTGGTTTTGACTCCATTGCTAAAGAAGCCATATTTTCCCAAGATTTTGACTTATTTTGTGGGACTGGCCATTGGGACTCTCTTTTCAAATGCAATTTTCCAGCTTATTCCAGAGGTAAGGTTTTTGGCTATTTGTTTATGTACTTTAAATAATAACACGGTGCCCAGTTTTCTTCTTCAAAATAGTCTTGAGCCCCTTCAGTTACAATAATCCTCACAGGAGCTATGTGGATTGTGTCCCATTCGAGGGAAAGTTGAATCCTAGCAAGATCACAGGCTTGTCCTAAACTACAGAGAATATCTGTTTTGGGAGACAAAAATGACCATTCTGGGAATTCTGGCCACCAGTTCATGCTCAAAAAACTTCTGTATACCTCTGAGGAGCTCAAAGATTTTTACTGTTTTGCATTTTGGCAAGCCCAGTTTTTCAATACAGTGTTACCATTTTATTTTAAGGTAGACAGTGTTGTCATATTTACTCAGAAAAGACAAGAAAATACCCATCGATATTTACTTTACCTAAAGAAGCTTGGGGATAACAGAAGATCAGTTATAAACATTTCTTTCAATCAAGGGCTACTGACCCACAGGAAAAATTCTCTTGAAGGCCACACAAATAAAACTGCTGTTACCATTTTTTTCTTAGAAAATATTCCATTTAGCTACTCTTAAAATTAAAAGCAGTAAACATAAAATTATTCAGGAAATAAAATAACATTTCTATACCCTGGTCAGTGAAGGGAGAAAAAAGGGGTGGGGGGGGAGGATTTGAAATGTCACTGAAAAGGACAGAAAAAGACAGGAATGGAGACAAGGCATCAATTTACATTGAGGCACACAATGGCCTACACCCAGGTAAAGAGACTGATAAGAGTAGAGAACAAAAAAGGCTACCGTGAAATAACATTTTTCATCTTGTGGTCTTTTAGAAATTATAAGTAAAATCTTTTAAAGCCATGCAAAATTTTCACAACCATCAGTCGAAATGGGAACATCACTTTTTGGAATAATAAAATTCAGTTTAACAAAACAACATTGTGGGAACTTGGGCCCAGTCTGTCATTCGACAAATGAGGGACCTGAGGCCTAAAAAAGACAGAATGTAGCCAAGGTGACGGAGCTAGTAATGAACCAAGCTTGGAATCCAACTTTCTTACTCTTTTTCCATATGTTATTCAGCTTTCTAAGCCAGGGAAATTAAGTCAAGAGCTGGAATTTTCCTGAAGACCAGAGTTGTATCCCTGAATTATATTGTTGATTTGTTACTTTAAAATGAGTGGGAGAGAGGGAGGGAAAGAAAAAAGAAATTTACATGATTAGTAAAATTATATATGTTTGAAAGGAATAGCAAGTTGTTTGTAGTAGATTTGCAGTCTCATGTGCAATTATCTTTAATTTTACTGTGTTGTGGAAATGCTTGTTTTATTCCAGAAATTAAAATTAAAAAAAAAAGAGCAATATGCAAAATGGCTACAAAGAAAACAGAACCTTTCATTTGTATAGTAAAAACCACCTTCACATGACATACTGAAGACCAAAGTAGTTCTGAAAGAGGAAAGGATCATTAGCAAATTTATTGAGTGGGTCCTGTTTATGACTTCTTATCAGGACTAAACTTTATTTATTTTTTATTTTTTTAAGTAAAGCATTCTTTTCTGATGTCACCATAGCTTCCCAAACAAATGCTTTCTTATTTGGCTATTTCATGTCTTGACACCTAAAAATCAAGGAAGATAATATTTTGGGGCTAATAAGTGGTCAGTAGGAGGGAGCTTAAATCAAATAATATGGATATGTATTTTAATTTATATAGTTTATAGAAGAATGTATAATTGATATACCTTAGTACACATATAGATGAGAAGCATATAGGTGATAAGAGGGTGGCCTTGGAGCCAGGAAGCACTATACCCTTTGAGTACAACCTCTGGCAGCACCTCCTATGTTGGGAAGGCTTCCAATACATGGTGGTGACAGATTGTCTGAGGTCTTTTCCACAAAATTTTCTTCACCACCAAGTTGGATGCTACAACATGTGAAATCAGCTTCCAAAGTGTGGACTCTTCTTCATCTGTTATGTGCCCTGGATTCTTGGACTAACGTTTGGTGATGTCCTTGGACACCTCAGAATCCTATGTCTAAATGCATAAACTACATACAATAGTAAAGGAAACTAAATTACACTTATTGAAATATTGGGAAAAAAATAAGCTAATGTACCCCATATTAAGAAAGTTTTTTTCTAAAACCTGGAGGGGCTGTGGTTTGCATCAATTGATGGAACACCCAGATCAGTGAAATCATAGTTCTTTTGAAGCATTGAAGAGGTCCATGTGTCTATGGACAAATAATATGATACATTGTGGATAAGGCATTTTAAAATCATGTATCATATAGTTGCATTGTATGTATGTATGTAGAAATACATAAGTATGTAAACATATCCTTTATATTTCAATTAATTGGAAGGCCTTTTGACATTCTGTTATCAAATTGAAGTCCTTAAAAGACTTATCCATCCTTAACTGCACATGTATCACCTCTATCTGATTGTTTACCTCTTCAGAGAGGAGGCAGGGGAGGGAAAGAAAGGAGGAAGAGAATTTGGAACTCAAAACTTTAAATAAAAATGTTTTGTTAGTTTTTTTTTTTAAAGGCTTAATCTTTAAGGAAAACTCTGTGCACTAATGGAAACATAAGTCTCAAAAGAATGAGTTTAGTGAATGCCAGTGGCCCGAAGTGCCCAGAAGTGGGCATTGGAAAGGCCTTCTGGAAGAGGTTAGCATAACAACTTACACCTTTCATCTCCCATTCTCTCCCTACACACTGATTCATTGACACTGGCCTCCTTTCTATTTCTTGAACAAGACTCTCCATCTCCTTGGGCATTTTCACTGGCTGATTCCCATGTTCGGAATACTCTCCCTCCTTATCTCTACTTCCTGGATTTTCAAGCTTCTTTTGGAAGCTTCCTTCCTTTCAATTACAGTATCTTCCCTTTGTTGATCATTTTCTATCCTGTATATATCTTGTTTGCTCATTAGATTGCAAGCTTCTTAAGGCTGGGTCTGTCTTTGTATCCTCAATGCTTAAGCACTTAATAAATGTTTATTAATTAACTGATTGATGTCTGAAATTTGTATAGCTTATCTTTCTACTTCAATCGTAACTTTATTCTTTTATTCTTTTTTCTTTTTCTTGGGGAGGGGGGAGGAGGAAGGGCAGGGCAATGAGGGTTAAGTGATTTGCCCATGGTCACACAGCTAATAAGTGTCGAGTGTCTGAGACCGGATTTGAACTCAGGTCCTCCTGAATCCAGGCCCGGTGCTTTATCCACTGCACCACTTGGCTGCCCCCAATCATGACTTTATTCTAACAAGGGGTCCAGAGGCTTTACCAGATTGCCCAAAGATGTCCATAACATTGTGAGCAGTGCTGCATTCACATTTTAAAAAGTTGTTTCAGCTTCATAATGACCTAATAAAGTAGGCAGAGGGCCAATGCTAGGTTTTTAATTGGTCAGAAAACTGAGGGCATCCATACGTTATGCCTCATCCTTATGTTATTGGCAGATCTGGGATTTGATAGCTGTCTTGTGGACAGAGCAATGGCCCTGGAGTCAGGAGTATTTGAGTTCAAATCAAGCTTCTGACATTTAGTAGCTGTGTGACCTTGGGCAAGTCGCTTAACCCTGATTGTCTTTAAAAAAAGAAAGACAATAGCTGTTCTGGTACTTGATTTCAAGTTTCCTTGAAATGGTACTAGCATTGCTGTATGCCAATTAGGCATCTAAATACACGAGTCTCTGAAGAATAAAAAATGAATATTGTAACAGAGGTCATGGAAGTAGCATATGGCAGGTGCTGGGAGCAAGCTACAGTATATATCCAGTGAGGAACTTTAGAGAAGAACAGGACTAAAACATGACAAAAAGGAAACATCTGATAGGAAGAGAAGACAGGCTATTAAAGTGGCAGGACTAGGAATGGTGGCTGGATAGCCACTGGAACATTCATTCACTATGTCAGGGAAAAGGAACTAAAAGTCTGGTTTCCCCTGGACAGTTTAATTTGCATGAAATGCCATTGACAAACTTAAGGAGGGTCATACCCACTGAGTAGGCCAGTATGGGTTTCTATCTGATGAGATAGCAGCTCCATTTGAGTGTGAATGGTTTTGCCTCCTCCCCCAATGTTTGTCAGATGTGAGCTTTATAGTTCAGTGTGGTCCAAGTGGTGGTTTTTATCTTTTTAATGTTAATTTTCCTTTTTTGGGGGGGTGGGGTGGAGGCGAGTGTCCTGTTTATCATAGGGTGGGTTTTTGGTCCTAACTTTTTTTTTCTTCTTGAAATAAACATATCAATTCTTTAATTTTTCTAAGGACATTTCCTTTGTTAGCTTCCCTCTGCCCCCTCAATCTCTCTTCCTTATCTTTCACCCCAAGCCCTGCGTCTTCTCTTTTTTTCCTCCTTTAGCTTTAAGGAAAAAAAAGTGATTGTGGAGGTTTCAGAGTAGGGATTTGTACTCAGATCTAATCCTTTTTAAAGAACAGATATCCAGAGATAGGTTTTAAGCAATGACAGTGAACTGATTTTCCATTTACATATTATCTCTAAGATAGTATTATATATATATATATATATATATATATATATATATATATATATATATATATATATATATATATATAAAATTTTTTTTTCTTTTGGTGAGGCAATTGAGTTTAAGTGACTTTCCCAGGGTCACACAGCTAGTGTTAAGCGTCTGAGTCTGGATTTGAACTCAGGTCCTCCTGACTCCAGGGCTGGTACTCTATCCACTGCACCACTTAGCTGCCCCGATAGTATTACATTTTAAACTTGATTGTTCACTAATCAGAGGAGAGGGGAGGGTTTTCCAACTTTTACCTTTCACTGCTGTATTACTCCTTTCATTATGTGTGTTTTTCTGGTTGGTTGAGTTAATTTGGACTCCCTCTGGAATATGTCATAGTGATTATCACATTTTTTTTTTTTTGCACATGTTTACAGGTATTTTGGAAGACAAATCCACAGAGTTGTGTGGATGGGGAAAAATTGACCTTGCAATCTTGGTTCTAATTGATGTCATAGTAACTATGGTATTTGATTGTCTTTCTGTAGTTAATTTGAATTACTCAGTTTTATTTAAATTATTATTCCTTCCTTTCAGGCATTTGGATTTGATCCCAAAGTTAATAACTATGTTGAAAAAGCAGCTGCCGTGTTTGGTGGATTCTATATTCTCTTCTTTGTTGAACGAGTGCTGAAGATGCTATTGAAGACTTATGGACAGGTAAAAGTGCTTTCTATAAAAGGTCTCTTCCTCTTTTGGTGTTTTGCTAGGCACAAATGATGTAAGCAAATGAATTTATAGTTGCAGGTAATAGAATTAAAATTAGTGAACACGTTAACATGACAAGTTACTGTTTGCTTTGTGCAAAGATAAAAATGAAATGTTGAGTAACAGAGGTAGTTTGTAACCATTCTATTTCAATGTATTTCTACATCTTCGAGGAAAAAATCATTTGAATTGTAAGGGCTAAAATTCTAGCTATACTGTCTAAAATATCTAATGAGTGGTCGCCAATAAATTATAAGCTTTAGCAAGAGTTAGACTTTTAAGCATTTATTAAGGAGAATAAAAATTTTGTAAAGAGAGAGAGAAAGGCCTAGATTCCTCTCTCTATTAAAGGGAGAAAGTATTTCTAGCTCTGATTTCTGTCAGAGTCCACAGGAAAGAGAGTGAGCCAGTGCGCCAGCCTCTCACTTCTTCCTCCCACACCTCCCACAGTCACTTTCTGACACCAACGAAAAGACCCATGGTCCTGCCCTCAGAGGCCCTCTCCTCATGTTGGAGCTTTCCTACAGTAAGTCTCCAGCAGGTGGCGTCATTCCGATCGTTACAGAATCTGAGCAATGGGACATTTTAAATGGAGAAAAATGTATATTTTAAGGATTGTCTTCAACATACATATGAACCAAATATGTGACTAGAAAGTGGACTCTTTTGTTTACTTGTCTTGAGCAACTTGTATCTTGATCTCTGAAATGTGTACTTTCCATTTTTCCTCTACAGAGTGATCATGTTCACTTTCAGAGTGATGACTTCTTTCCTTCCCAAGAAAAAGCAAATGCCCCAGCCCCCAAAGCGGCTGCCATCAATGGAGGAAAATGTTATGCAAACCCAGCAGTAACACAGCCTAATGGACATCTCCATTTTGATAACACCAGTGTGGTTTCTCTCCAGGTATGATGATTCTTTCATTTTCTTACTTAATTTACTTGAATGCTTTCCTTCCCTTTCCATAGAATATTCTGACTATTCTAAAATTCTCCAAGAGGGAGAGGAGAGTTGAGGAATTATGGTGACTTGAATCTTGACTCTGACAACATTGTCTTTCAGATTCTCACTTCTTTATGAGGAAGAGTGACTTTACAAAGGAATGGTGACTCACCCCAAATTGCACAATAATAAGTGGCAAAGTTAATTAAAATCTATCTTCCTAATGCTTCTCTAACAATTCTTCCAGGCTTAGAGCTAAAGACTCCTTTGGTTGATTGAGAGAAAGAAATTGGAAGAGTGGGATGAGTTAAAATTGGAAAGGTCTGCATTTACATTCTAAAGGTGTCCTTTGCTGTTTCAAGTTTGGGCTTAAAGCACCTGTGGTCTAGGGAAAGAAGGTTCAAAGAGCAGTGATAGTCCCGACCATTGATTATATGCTTCTGCAGAGCTGGACACACATTTGGGTGGTGAAGAAGAGAGGGACAAATGGTAACCCTCTGACTGGGTTAGAAGAAGGTGAAGAGCAGGGGTCCTTCATCTTTTTGTGTGTCCTGGACTCCCTTTGGGAGTCTGGAGAAGCCTATGGACCCCTTTCGCAACATATTTGTCAAAGCATAAAACTAAAATATATAGGATTATAGAGGAAACCAATTACGTTGAAATACAGTTATCAAAATATTAAAAAGTTCATAGATCTCAGGCTAAGATTTTTTTTTTTTTGGTGAGGCAATTGAGGTTAAGTGACTTGTCCAGGGTCACACAGCTAGTGTTAAGTGTCTGAGGCCTGATTTGAACTCAGGTACTCCTGACTCCAGGGCCATGCTCTATCCACTGTGCCACCTAGCTGCCCCAGGCTAAGAATTTCTAATTGAGATAAAGAGGAAGGATAGCAAAATGCAGCTAAGGGGGAATAGAGAAGTGCTGACTAACTTTCTTTTCCTATTAAGCTAGCAGCTAGCAACTGTTGACTTCCTTTAATTTATCACGGTACTGCCTTATAAAAAGTGTTTTGTTTCGTGGATCCCTTATTGGGTAGATGCTTCTGGCCATCAAAAAGGAATGGGCAGGAAAAATAGGTGGGGAAAATGTTGCTCTTGATTCTGGTCTCAATATGTTCAGATATGAGGGGAAAATATGTGATACAAGAGATTGGGGAGTAATATGATTGAATATGCTTATTAGAGCCATGATGGACCCAGTTCTTGCTTTCATTGCTGTGTTGGTGTTTGGGAATGAAGGGAAAGAAAGTAAAACCTCAGCCTGCCAACATCAGAGAATAAGCCACCATCTCCTGAAACTACTTTTAAATTTTCTTGTCAGACTACATGGAAAAGAATGAAAAGTTTTTTTAGTAAGTGTTCAAGCTCCCCCTGGAGGAGAAAGGGAGATATGACCCAGAAGAGATTAGGAGCAGCTCTATCTTAATTGTTTTGTGGCCCTAAAGTTATGAACTCCTTTGGAGGCTGCATAGCTGACACCTCAGTCTCCATTACCTGCCCCATCTTTTCTATGATTTCATCAGTTGCTCAGGTGGGGAGATGGGAAATCAGTTGATCATTCTTCCCCACACTGATTTTTAAAAACATTTTATTTATTTTTTTTCTGTTACATGTAAAGATAGTTCTCAACTTTTGTTTATACAAGCTTTCCAATTTCAGATTTTTCTCCCTCCCTCCCTCCCCCCTCCCCTAGACAGTAGGTAATCTGATATAGGTTTTATATATATATATATATATATATATATATATATATATATATAATAACATTAAACATATTTCTACATTAGTCATGTTATAAGAGAAAAATCAGAGCAATAAGGAAATACCTCAAAATAGAAAAAACAACAGCACTAAAAACAAAGCAAATAGTATGGTTCATTCAGCATCTATACTCCACAGTTCTTTTTTTTTTTTTCCTGGATTTGGAGATCCTGGAACCCTTCTGTACCATTGCATTGGTGAGAAGAATATAGTCCATCACAGTAGATCAACACACAATGTTGATGATACTGTGTACAGTGTTCTTCTGGTTCTGTTCATCTCACTCATCATCAGTCCATGTAAGACCCTCCAGGTTTCTCTGAACTCCTCCTGTTCGTTGTTTCTTACAGCACAATCATATTCCATTGTATTCATATACCACAATTTGGCCAGCCATTCCCCAATTGATGGGCATCCCCATAACTTCCAATTCCTTGCCACCACATACAGAGCAGCTATAAATATCTTTGAACATGTGGGTCCTTTTCCCTTTTCCATGATCTCCCTGGGAAAAAGACCCAAAAGTGATATTGCTGGGTCAAAGGGTATGCACAGCTTTATCGCCCTTTGGGCATAATTCCAAATTGCTCTCCAGAATGGTTGGATCAGTTCAGAGCTCCACCAACAATGCATTAGTGTTCCAATTTTTCCACAGCTTCCCCAACATTTATTATCACATTGATTTTTGTAAAGGAATTTAATCCACAGTTTGCTAATAATCCATTATCGGGCACCTCCTTTGGGCCACAAACAGGGTTAGAGGGAAAGGAAGATAAAAATGAAACAATGTTTCCTCTTAATAAGGAAACAACAAATTTCAGCCTATTTATGCAGAATTTGGTGATTTGCCTCTTTATGTGGCAGTAAACTGATTTATATTCAGCAGAATTATTCCTCCTTACATGAATTATCAAAAGTAGTTAGCATCAGGGGCAGCTAGGTGGCGCAGTGGATAGAGCACCGGCCCTGGAGTCAGGAGTTACCTGAGTTCAAATCCGGCCTCAGACACTTAAAACTTACTAGCTGTGTGACCCTGGGCAAGTCACTTAACCCCAATTGCCTCACTTAAAAAAAAAAAAGAAGTAGTTAGCATCTGTCATATTGGGAAAATATGATTTCTCAGTCACATCTTGGATATGTAACCTAGGAAGATAACCAACCTCTCTTTTTCATCTCTGGTCAATAGCCACCTAAATACATCTTGGAAAGGCATTCACCAAGTCCTACTACCTGCTTCTTGATTGTTGGAGTTGACTTTCCTGAGAGTGGCACCTGTAGATTCTCCAACACATACACTAGAACAAAGGAGGAGACTTCCTTCTGAGAGAGGGACTACTTTATATTTATTACATAACTAACTGAAATCTGTTCCTGCTCACTCATCAAGGTTAGCTTTCTCCTCTTCAGATTAGATTTTAGAATCCATTCTTCCATTCTATAAAGGAACTTTTTATTAATAACCTGGAAAGTAGAGAAATTCTTTCATTCCCTTAGCTTTGGTATTCAGAAGTCCCCAAGTTTTCCCTCAAATCTCTCATTCTAGACATCTACCACTTAAATGAATCTTACGTGTCAGTCCATCTGATCATCCCAAATATTCTTTCTACTTTTCCAACTTCATGCTTATGGTCAAATGATTTCTCTGCCTGGAACACCCTTCTCTAACATCTACCTAATTCTAATGAGAAATAGTCTGTATGTATCCATAGAATTTCAGCTTGCATCACTCATGGTACTTAAGTATAATTCTTAATTTGCTTAAACTTGGGGTAAAGGACCTTTTCTTTTTGTATTTCTTAGTGTATGGAGCAAACTGCCTCAGTTTACCCAAATAACTCGAGGAGACCACCAAGTCAAGCAGAGAAAGATTTATTACATTCCCACAGGAATGGGCAAGCTCAATGCCTGAGCCGCACCAGCTAATACATGCCTTGACCTTATATAGGAATGTTGGTCAGAGGGGAAGTCCCCACGCACACTAGGTCGAGCTCACAATCTAACATCCAATCCTGTCTCACCCAGGGTGCGTGTTCAGCTTGCGATCAATGTATGGAGACATGCATACGTGTTCCAGGAACAAGGGGGAAAAGGGGAGGGGGAACAAGGTCAAACCAAAGGAAGAGGAAACAGGGGAGTGACAGTCAGATGTTTCAGATCTCACAGTTCCCACTGACTCCCCTCTCCCGGCCCCTGTCTCTAAAGATATTCAACCTGAATAACAGGAAGAGTCACTCAGGTGCTTCAGCATTGTTCTGTAGTCGTGTTAATTCTAGAAGGATGACAGGGTTAAAATTTATCTTCGGCTATGTTGGGAAGAAAAGAATAATCCATTGTTGGGGACCCCAGGGCCAAGGGGATTCTGCTCTGAGAAAAAGAGACATGTCACTTAACATCTGGTCTCAACTTAATTGCTGCATCCTGTGCCGAACCCCATCCTTTCTTCTTGAGTCCCGAGTATTGAATTGGTGGGCTAACTCCCTGACCCACTGACTGGGGTTCTGACACATGATGGATTGCAGACAAAACTAATATGTAGCTGACAAGTGGGGAGACTGAGCAGAAGTAAAAATACTGTTAATTGGCAATAAAACTTAAAGGAGACAGTGAGAATTTGACAAGCAATAAACTTCTAAACGAACTATACTGGGGCAGGGCTGGGTACCTTCCAGACCCCATCCTCAGTGTTTAATCTGACTCAAATCCATAATCATATCATACATTAGTATACATACCTTGTGCTGAGAATTTATCCCAAATATTCTTCATTATGTTGGACTTAAACTTTATGATTTTCCTTTCTTGTTACAGGTAGATGGCCTATATCAATCTTATAGTTATTGATAAGTACTTACAAGTAGAATGAACACACAAGGCAACATAATTTCTTTTTTTAAAATTAAAAAATTTTTTTTGCAGGGCAGCGAGGGTTAAGTGACCTGCCCAGGGTCACACAGCCAGTAAGTGTCAAGAGTCTGGTGCTGGATTTGAACTCAGGCCCTCCTGAATCCAAGGCCTGTGCTTTATTCACTGTGCTACTTAGCTGCCCCCTTCTTTAATCTTCAATTCAGAATTCTCTCATGTTGTATTGAGATTCTTTTATCTCTACTTCAGTGTCTTCTGGTTTTTCAGTATTTCTCCTTGGCATCATCTTTCTTCAGTTTCATAATCTTTTTGTGTCCATAATTTCCTGGCAGCTAGGTGACACAGTGGATAGAGTACCAAACCTGTAGTCAGGAAGGCTCATCTTCTTGAGTTTAAATCTGGCCTCAAACACTAGCTGTGTGAACCTGGGCAAGTCACTTAGCCTTGCTGTCCAATGAGCTGGAGAAGGAAATGGCAAACCACTCCAGTATCTTTGTTTGTTTGTTTGTTTTTGCTGAGGCAATTGGGGTTAAGTGACTTGCCCCGGGGTCACACAGCTAGTAAGTATTAAGTGTCTGAGACCTGATTTGAACTTAGGTCCTCCTGAATCCAGTGCCTATGTTCTATCCACTGCACCACCTAGCTGCCCCCACTCCAGTATCTTTCCCAGGAAAACCCCGTATTAGGATCATGAAGAGTTAGACAAGACTGAACAATAACAAAAAAATTAGCTAAATGTTAACCAAGTAGGGTCAGGTGGTTTTTTGTTTTGTTTTTGTTTTTGTTGTTTTCAAATGAGGCAATTTAAATGAGGCAATGGCAGTTAATTGACTTGCTCAGGGTCCCACAGCTAGTAAGTGTCAAGTGTGTGGTTGAATTTGAACTCAGGTCCTCCTGCCTCCAGGGCAGCTGCAGCACCTAGCTGCCTCACTAGCCTTACACCAATCTGATGCTTTCCTCAACTGAGAGCTGCCTTAAGATTCCCTTTCATAGCAAGTAAACTGAACTGGAAGAATGTTTTTTTAATAACAGCCAGAAGGTATTACCTCCTAAATCAGTGTGCATTATGGTACTTTTCTGGGAAAGTAGTATAGCCCTGAACTTCAGGCAAAGAAGCTACGACTTCCTGTATTTTGCATTTTTATTTTCCCAGTAGGGAGTAACCATCTATTACTTCAATGAGATTTTTTTGGGGGGGAGGAGTGGGGCAATGAGGGTTAAGTGGCTTGCCCAGGGCCACACAGCTAGTAAGTGTCAAGTGTCTGAGGCTGGATTTGAACTCAGGTCCTCCTGAATCCAGGGCCGGTGCTTTATCCATTGTGCAACCTAGCTGCCCCTCTTCAATGAGATTCAATGAGATTTCTGTCATTATGGGTAGTCTCTCTTCCAATATCAGTTACAACCTGCTCATGTATCCTTGTTTTTATAAAAATGATTATTGTCCGTGTGTTTCATTCCCTCTCCATAAATCTGTAGTTATATGATACAGTGGACAGAGCACTAGGCTTGAATTCCAGAAGATTTGAGATCTGATCCTGCCCCAGACACTTAATAGCTGTGTGGTCCTGAACAAGTCACTTAACCTGAGTCTGTTTTGTCAAATATATAGTGGGGTTGGACTTGATAGTCCCTTCTACCTCTATATCTATGCACTTATGATCCTATGAAACTGGATCAACCCAATACATTGGAGGCTTTTCCCTTGTTTTCCTGCTGTTTCATGGATAGCCCTGCAGGGTCTTGCTTGTCCCTCTACAATCTCTCCCTATTGTTACTAGGCTGACTTACTTCCTTTCCTGGTCAACCAATCATGACCTGGATGATTTTTGTTACATCACTTCTCAACCAAATCATTGTTGGCAATGTGCTGAGGCC
Organism: Dromiciops gliroides; assembly: GCF_019393635.1. Classification (NCBI taxonomy): domain Eukaryota; kingdom Metazoa; phylum Chordata; class Mammalia; order Microbiotheria; family Microbiotheriidae; genus Dromiciops; species Dromiciops gliroides. Next base: position 247,460,916 of record NC_057866.1, on the reverse strand, counting down.
CACATCCATCATGTGTGTCTCTCCACTGCACTTTGAGCATAGTAATGCAGAAAAATTCAGAGACTGACTATTTCCTTCCTTCTCTGATTCTTATTTCCCAGTAGTACCCTTTTGCTGCATTGCACAAAACCTAAAGTTTTATTAAAAAAAGTTCTGAGCTCTCCAGATATGAAAATAACCTTCAGATGGTAAGGAGGACAGTAGCATTCTTTTCTTTCAGATGTAAGAAGAGTGAATCAGAAGTTTGAAACATTTGCTGTCATTCAATGGAATATAACTTGAGACCAATTTAATTTTCCATTTGCATGATAACGTTGCCCATCTTTTCACTGCTGATCGTCTGTGAGAATCCTTGAATTATGTCACACTCTGTGAGGCTAGCAGTATCTGTCAAAGTCTGACACATCCAGTTCATTTGAAAGAACATTAAAAATGAGTGTGAAGCCTTAAGCATGCCGAGAGAATATTTGATGGTAGTACTATTGAAATAATTGGGACTCAAGCTACCATCTTTTAAAAATTAAGGGTCACAGTTATAGTTACTGATAATTTTAGTTCCACAATTAAAATTTAATGACCACTTATTAAGTACTTATTCTGTGCTAGGTGATGGAGTACCAAGATTGATAAACACTGGCCATCCTGTTGCCATTCTGTATCATTGTCTTTGCTACAATGGAAGGTCAGCCTCCATGTTGAATGACTTTTGAGTTATTGGCTACTCTTTTTCTTTGGGCTTCTCTTTGTCTGTGTTTACTTTATTATTCTTTCCTTTATGCTCCCCCAATATCTGATTTGAATAAATCTCTGAAACCTAGAAAATAATTGGAGATGACACTTCATTTTTGGCACTCATCCTTTCAACTCAATCCCCCAAATCACTCCCTGCTTCCCCATTACATAGGGAAATACAGATCATTTCCTTCTTAGTATTTTTCAAGACTCTATTAGTTAACTGTTGTTTATTATTATCATGCATAAAGTAACACTAAGATGTGCCCTCCTGCTACTGTGCACTACTGCCCCTCTCACTTGCCCTCCTGTCTCCTTTTCTACTTCTTGTTCAAAGACTGATCATCAAATCACATTATCCTTGCTATTATGGCAGGTATGGCAGTCTATTGACCTGTGGCTCCATTTAGAATCTTAGTCATTGGCTTCCTAGGTCCTAGCTCCTTTCATGGCCACCACTCTCTGTTCCCACGCAGCTATCCATGTCCATCTTAATCCCCCCAGAATCCTGATCCTCCACCTTGCTTTTCCCTTGTGCCTTGTGGGACCCTTGTTCTATTCTTGTAGATGGTTTTTCTATCGAATATAGCTTAATTCTATTGAATATAGCTTAATTCTATTGAATATAGCTTAAATTTATGTCATCTATATAAGTTTAAGGAGGCAGTATTAACATTGCTGTGCTTGTCTGCATCCCCGTTGGAACATTCTTTTACTTTCTGTATTTTTGAAAAATATTTCGTTGTTTTTTTTCCCCCCACCCTTTTCTGTATCTTTCTGTCATATTATTTTCCACTGTTTCCTGTAGGTCCTTCTCTCCAAATAAAAGCCCTCTTTGTAACAAATGAGCATAGTCAAACAAAAGAAATATGTTATATTAGTTATACCTAAAAATTGGTTTCTTTCAATATTTGTCTTCTCTTATCTCTTTACCAAGTGATTAGAAGTATGCTTCATTATCAGTCGTCTGGAATTGTAATTAATTTCAGCATTTATCATTTATGAAGTCTTCAGGCTTGATTTTCTTTATAATCTTGTTTTAGAAATAGTTCTCCTGGTTTTGCTTATTTCACTTTGCATCAGTTCATACAAGTTTTCCCTGATTTCTTTGAATTCATCCTTTTTATTATTGCTTATGGTACAATAATCCAATTAATTCAAGGACAATAATTTGTTCCGCCATTTCCCAATTGATGGACACCTATTTTGTCTCCAGTTAAATGCCATATACATTCATTCCCAACAGACTTGCCTTTAGGTGATGAATTCTTTGGCCATAGTAACCCATGAAATGAAGTTGTTCTTGTTGTTGAGTCATGTCCAACCCCAATTTGGGGTTTTCTTGGCAAAGATACTAGAGTGGCTTGCCATTTCTTTCTCCAGCTCATTTTACATATGAGGAAACTGAGGTAGTCAAGTATAATTGAATTGCCTAGGGTTACACAACTAGTAAGATTTGAACTCAAGGAGATTAGTGTTCCCACCTCCAGGCCCGATATTCTATCTGCTGTACCACCTAGCTGCCCTATGAAATACAGTAATGAGGTCCAAAATTTGGAAAACTCTCACACTTTCAACTCAGTTTGGCATAGAGACCTGCTTTTTCTCAGAGGTGTGTGTGTGTGTGTGTGTGTGTGTGTGTGTGTGTGTGTGTGTGTGTGTGTGTGTGTGTGTGTGTGTTTATGTGAGACAGAGACACACAGACACACAGACACACACACATAGGATAATGAACTGTTTTGGACATGGTTAATTGGGGATGCCCATGGGATATTCAGGTGGAGCTGTCTCATAGCCAGTTGTTAATGACAGATTGAAGTTCAGCAGAGCAATTAGGATTGGATATATAGATTTTTTTAGTCATCTGCATAAAGATGATAATTGGACCCATGGGAGGTGGGTGGGGGGGAGGATTGTCTAGCACAGAGCCTCAGGGAACAACAACATTGATAAAGGATGTGGGTCTAGCAAAGGCGGTTGAGCACCAGGAAGATGGCTAGGGAGTGAGAGCAGCATCATAAAATTGAGGCAGGAGAAGGAGCATACAGAAGGAGAGGGTGACCAGCAGTGTTAAAAGTCCCAGAGTGAGGTCAGTAAGAATGAGGATTCAGAAACAATCACCTGTTGGGGCAGCTAGATGGCGCAGTGGATAGAGCACCGGCCCTGGAGTCAGGAGGACCTGAGTTCAAATCCGGCCTCAGACACTTGACACTTACTAGCTGTGTGACCCTGGGCAAGTCACTTAACCCCAATTGCCTCACCAAAAAAAAAAATTTCTAACAGAAACAATCACCTGTCAATAGGTGCTGCCCCAGAGAATCTCTGTTCTAATGACATACCCCTAACATTAGCTAGCAAATGTTGGTCATGGGGGTGTCTAGGACAAACTGAATCAAAGGCTTAGAATAAACAGCAATATTAAAAACCAGTATCTCTACTGATGGTGAATCATCAGCAACACTACTACATTTTCAATTCAGCACCATCCTGAGAAATATGGGATTGTCCAAACCAGGTCTCTTTTCTTTGCCTCCATTATTATTCTTTGGACATGGTTAATATTAGTCTACTAATACAGTGCTATATTTTTTACATGCTACACTTTGCAGTTTTGAGATACTGGATCAAGACCCTGGTGAGTGATTTGAACTTAATGGCTTGCATGAAATGGAAAATTACCCATGTCTAGCTTGTTTTACTGTTTTAATAAGCAATAAAGACCATGACCCTGGTGAAGTGCTGGGGATCAGGGTATGTACTATGTGTGCACTAAGTATGTATAAAGGAATTAGTTTTATGTTGAAGGATAAAAGTCCAGGCTCTGTCTACCCTTTTCATATCTGGAGTGATTTGTTGGGTTAGCAATGTTAGTGATTATACCATGGATTTGGAGTACTTGGAGACTAAATTAATAATTGCTCACTCTTTTTTTTTTTTTTTTTTTGCGGGGCAATGGGGGTTAAGTGACTTGCCCAGGGTCACACAGCTAGTAAGTGTCAAGGGTCTGAAGCTGGATTTGAACTCAGGTACTCCTGAATCCAGGGTTGATGCTTTATCCACTGCACCACCTAGCAGCCCCAATTGCTCACTCTTAATGAATATAGGTAAGCATGGGGTGCATTGATTGGCTGGTGATGTTTACATTTACCACAGTGAACCTGCTTTCAGATAGATCTTTCTGCAGGGCTCTATCCAATTACCTGAATGAATACAAAATTGTTTTAATTAAGTGGCAAAGTATGTGTTCCTTTAAAGATGTTCTCCATGCTTTAAATCAGTGGCTTGGACACTCATTGATCTAAGGGGAAGAAACTTGTCCATTGACTCATTTTCTTCTCTGAGTCTTCATTTCTGCTCATTGATGTTATGAGGTCATAATTATATATGCTATCAAAATATATTTCAAAACATTTTCTTTGTTTAAAAACATTTTATTTCTGCTGCTTTTACATTGTCACTTCCCAATCTACCTTACCACCCCCACCTGCCTATTACAAATTGAACTGTCCCTTTGTAACAAAATAAGGTTAAGGAAAACAAACATAATACATTGTGAAAATCTATTAAAAATGTGTGTTTCTGAGATAGGTTCCTACGTATATAAAAGTGGGTTTTGTGTGTATGTGTACATCTTTCTTTTGGGTATAAAACATTAACATTGTCTCTTAAAACCTATATAGCAACTCTACTAATGGCCTATTTTATGGCTGGGAAAACTTAAAAGATTGTGCTTTATGATTGAAGTCTCAAACCTAGCTTTCCAGCATTTTGTGGTCTTTCTATGTTGTGCAATAACTTCCTTCTCTGGGTATTGGTATATTGCAGAGAGGTGGATTCATGATTCTTAGTAAACATTTATTAACCACTGTACCAAGCACCTGGGATAAAAAGAAAGGTAAAAGATTGACCCTGCTCATTGATTGATAGGGTGGCTCATAATCAGAATATTGAAGACTAGAAGAGCCTTTCTTCCCCCCAACCCCCATTGACCATGACAAATTATGAGACTAACAGGCATTGTTGGATGAGGGAGTACTCACAGTGACCATCGATCTTAGATTTTGATTTCATCCAGTCCTAATTTTACAGAGGAAGCTCAGAGAGTAAAATGCCACACAGTTATTTCAGCCAATTTTCAGTCCTAGAACCTTGGATTTTCATATCTGCCACCAAAGTCATTGCTTTTTTCACTTGAGGAAATTGTGGTCCCCTCTAAGTTACTGAAGCAGTGAAGAAGGAGCCCTGGAAATAATAATAAAGTGCCAAAAAAGAAAAAGAAAAAGAAAAACTATGCGTTGGAGCCAAGGTGTGTCTCTAAGTGAGGCAATGGCTCTGAGTGCTTCAAAGCATTTATAGCCTTGCAGTATTGGAATCCTTTTTTTTTTTTTTTTTGGTGAGGCAATTGGAGTTAAGTGACTTGCCCAGGGTCACACAGCTAGTAAGTGTCTGAGGCCGAATTTGAACTCAGGTACTCCTGAATCCAGGGCCGGTGCTTAATCCACTGCGCCATCTAGCTGCCCCCAGTATTGGAATCCTAATATTCACATAAGGATTGTTTGTGATTTAGGAAGCAGAACTTTGTCTCATGTATTCTTTTGCCTGTTATGGTTGGTATTTGAGAGGATTTCCCCCACTTCTACCTCTCATGAGCTTACAGTTATTACTTAATTCAACTTGCTTGTCTCCATTGAAAGGATGTGCAAGATGGAGTCAGGATGATCTGGGTTTAAGTCCCATTTCTGATATTCATTGGATTTGCCAGTCTGCACTAGTAGAGGGGAATTTCCTCATCTAGATATCCCTGCTTTAAAGAAATCACAGATTGAGTTTTTTTTTTTAATAACAAATTCCAACAGATCATAATTAGTCCTCATTATGACTTGGAAATTCATTTCACAAATCTGATAGAGTACAGGAACCTTAAGGATGGCTAGGATTTTCTACGCTGTTTCTTCCAAACTCAAGTCTTTCCTCCTTGATCCTCTGTCCTCCCTGCCTCCCTGAATCTCTCTCATTATTTGTTAACAAATATCACCATTATTTTCCTACCTATTAGTGCTATTTTCTTCTTCTTGATCCCATCACTAGGTCCCAGTGTTTCTTCCTACAAAATTTTGAAAACTTTGAGCCAGTTGTTAACCATCTGTCCCTTGTTCCTCTATATTAGTACTTATGGCTCTGTGTAGATATGTATATGTGTGTTGATCATCTTATATACATAAGATCCATATATACATTCACATATACATGCCCACACCAAAGATCACATTACTGACTCATAATGAGATGGTTATACATGCAGATATTTTAATAGCAGTGGTGATATTTTTATGCTGCTGCATTATATTCTTATGTACAATGTCTTTGGGATATTTGGCTATCATTTGAGATTCAGTCTTTGGTTATTTGAAGGAGACTACAATGGGTGAGAGCTAGTTTTATTCTATTTATATGGTATCACTTCCTTCTTGAACTTGTTCCTGGTTAACTTAAATTAAATGAAAACTGCCCTCTGGCTTACAGACTCTTTTTAAGTAAGGTTAACCTACTTTTGTGCATAGAATCAGAGGACCTGGATTCAAATCCTAGCTTTGCCACTATATGACCTTGCTCTTATCTCTCTTGACCATAGATTTTTTGTTTGTAAAAGGAGAGATTTAGGTTAGATGACCTAAAGTATCTTCATATTCTTGGATCCTTCACATATCCTATTTTCTACCTGGATTTCTCTCTTTTTTTCTCTACCATTGTCATATCCACGTCCCAAATAGCCCAAGATTTGCTTTCTTTATGAAATATTCCCTCATTGATATTATTTTCTTACTTTTTTTTTGGTGAGGCAATTGAGGTTAATTGACTTGCCCAGGGTCACACAGCTAGTAAGTATCAAGGGTCTGAGGCTGGATTTGAACTCATGTCCTCCTGAATCCAGGGCTGGTGCTCTATCCACTTTGCCACCTAGCTGCCCCTCTCATTGATATTCTTACAGGCATCACTCATCATTCTGACTCAACCTTGCTGACATGTGTAGTTGTCTTGTATAGTGGGATTTGTTGGGACTGGGTTCGATCCAGATATGAAAATCCAAACAGCTGGTAGAATCTTTGTAAAATCCTGGGGGCAGCTAGGTGATGCAGTAGATAGGTTCACATACGTAATAAAATAAGTGTTTGAGGCTGGATTTGAATTCAGGTTTTCCTGACTTTAGGTCTAGCACTCTAGCCATTGTAGTACCAACCTGTCTCACTTGATAGTGATGCCTCATTTACTTCCTATTTTTCTGTTAAAAAGAAATGACCAAAAAAACTTTGTTCTAATGTTTCATGTCTTCTTGAATCATTAAATTCTTTTTGCTCCATTCTATTTTCAGGTAATCCATTCATTGAGTCATTTTTCCCATTTTTTAGTATTTTATTCTCAAGAGTTCTAATTTTTTTTCTATATTTTTTCATTTCTTTCAAATACTCTTGGAGTCTGTGTTGCCAGACTTTTCTATTTAATGAGACTACTTTTATTTCTTGTGGAGTTACTCTCTTCTGGCTTCAACTTTGGGCCTTCTCTTAACCTATAGTATTTATTCACTATACTTGGGAGTTGAAGCCAGAAGGGTTTGACCTTTCAGTGACAATATGAGTTGTATGAGGAGAGCTTGGAAATAGGTTTTTATAAGAAGTATACTGTTTTCTGCATGTGCCAGAGTACTCTAATTATTTTCATCCACAGAGAGTATAGGCATCCTTTCAAAAGTAGTTCAAGTCCATTAGGATAACTGTAAATATTTAATTTGTTTTGTACTTTTAAATTGCACCAACAGTGTTAATTTAAGCTGTGAGGACTCCAGGTTTCCCAAAAGTTCACTTTTATCAGGGCAGCAAAATTGTATGGGCCCCAAGTGAAAATGAGGCAAGCTTGTTTTAGATCCTAAATTCTCCAGACAACGCCTCTCACATTCCAGAAAGGAAACCATTTCCCAGCCCCCTCTTAATGATTGCTTTCTTGTTAATAATTGTGTTCATTAGCAAGAGTATTGGAAATGATTGTGGGCTCCTCTTGGAATCCAGTGAGTGGAAACTAAGCACCATTGACTTAAACGAGAGTACATAAATTCAGAAGAACATTCCCTTTATGCTTTCTCTATTTCCTTTCCTGCTTACCTAGGTGATCTGGGCAAGTTCCTTAATCTCCAGTTTCCTTATTTATCAATGGAGGACATTGGTATAGATCGTCTCTGAGGTCTCCTCCAGCTTAGATCTTAAATTTGGGCCCTGTGCCCAAGCTGACTTTTTGTTTCAGGATGGGGAGGACAAATGACATCAGTAAAATATTAATCATTTAGATGTACTGGTAGATCTATGTTTAGAAATTAAGTATGAGTGTAAATAATGGGAAATATACAAGGCCTATTCTCAGTGTTAAATCTGTTAAATCTGTAACTTGCTTCGTGCATGTGACTTGACTATTGTTTGGATTCATCTTGAGGGATACATGAAAAATATTGCTTTAGTGCTGTTATTTTCTCCTGATTCCAGAAGCAAGACAACATTCTGACAATACCATATATGAATTGGTCTCTGTTATATGGTTAGTTCTCAAACTTTTTGGTTTCTGGACCAAAGAGTCATACTCCTAAAAACTATTGAGGACTTACCCAAAGATCTTTTGTTTGTGTGGCTTATATTTAGGGGCAGGCTAGCAAATGACTAACAGCTGGCTCTTTGGGAGTAAATGTAGTCATCACACATTGAAGATTAATCTGCACAATAAATATTTTCTCTGTCACTGTCTGTAGTGTTTGTTGCTTTTTGAGATGTAAATGCTTATAATGAAAATTTAACAATCAGGTGAACCAGTTCAAGCTGGCTCCAGCACATGCCTGGGTATCTACTGAAATTTACTGGATTAGAAACAAAAACATCTCAGTATTATTATGAAAACAGTAATGAAAACCCCTAAAAGGGTTTCCTGGACCACACTTTGAGAATCACTTCCTTATGTGATGACTGTAACTCTTCAAAGTTCTTTTCTGTCATCTGTCTGTCTATCTAATAAATGATACTTATACCATATTTATTCATTCATTTGATAAATAATCACAGATTAGTTCTAGGAGATCAGGGATTACAAAGGAAGAGGCTTCTAGTCTTCATGAAGCTTCTAGTCTAATGTATGTTTTTCACTTTTCCCATCACCATGTTTTCTAAACTCACTTTATCACAAAACATCTCACAACTTCTTTTCTTCTAAGCTCACTAAAAGGATGGGTTTTTTTACTTTTAAAGTTCTTCTTTCCCATTTTCCATAACATGTTTTACCCATCTACCTAGTTAAATCTCCCAATCTTTTTTTTTAATTAATAAAGTATTTTATTTTTTCTCCATTACATGTAAATATAGTTCTCAACTTTTGTTTATACAAGCTTTACAATTTCAGATTTTTCTCCCTCCCTCCCATCCTTCCCCCCTCCCCTAGACAGAAGGTAATCTGATATAGGTTATAGATATATACACATAATAACATTAATCCTATTTCTGCATTAGTCATGTTATAAGAGAAAAAATCAGAGCAATGATGAAAAACCTCAAAATAGAAAAAAACAACAGCATCAAAAACAAGAAATAGTATGGTTCATTCAGCATCTATACTCTGCAGTTCTTTTTTCTTTTCTTTTCTTTTTCTTGGTAAATCTCCCAATCTTAATTCTTTTTAATTTTTTTAATTTTTATTTATTTAAAAATTTTTTTTTTTGCGGGGCAATGGGGGTTAAGTGACTTGCCCCGGGTCACACAGCTAGTAAGTGTCACGTGTCTGAGGCTGGATTTGAATTCAGGTCCTCCTGAATCCAGGGCTGGTGCTTTACCCACTGCACCACCTAGCTGCCCCTAATCTTAATTCTTAATGTATTTATGAGCTTTAGAATTTCTACTTGCCTGAGAAGGTATTTAAAAATTATATGCCATGTCCTTCCCCTCTTTCCTGTCCCTTTGACAATTTCTCTTCCCTCTCCCATTTCAGCTCTTTCCCCTTCTTCCCACTTAATTATAGCTTTACATAATTTTCATTTCGTATAATTCTTGATGGCTGGCTCCCAAATTCAGCCATAAATAACTACATCTTTCTCTTCCTGCCCCTTTCCTTAGTAAGGTGCCATCTCCTTTGTCATAGAATTTTGTTAGTTTTCTTTAAGACCACATTCCTGGTGAAATCTATTTAACCTTACATTGTCTGCTTCCTGTAATTTCTGTAGAAATTTTGTTACTATCTTTGGTCTTCCGATCTATCCATTTCTATTTTATGGTTATAGATCAATTTCCTTGGGGACAGTTCTTTGTTTTAATTTCCTTGGTTTCACTTCTCAGTTCCCCAGTCTTTATGCCCTAGTCTTCCATTTTCTTGACCTTTTCCTGGGCTGTATCTTTCACTTGCCCTAGAGCATTTTTTCCCAGTTGTTCCTGCTCCCTTCTTTCAGCCCATCAGTATAGTGAGTAGAACTCGGAAGCATGTCTTCTTTGTCTTGTTCTCTTCTGATTTCTTCCCTGTAGAACAGAAAGACATTAAAGCATCAGAACATTTCTGCATTGATTATTCCCTGTCCATCTTCCCCCAGGGCACAGAGCTGTGTTCCCACTATGTTTTTTGTTAATTCCATAGGACTACAAAAGAAGTCCTTTAGTGCAAGAAACATCAGCAGCACAAATTGCTTAAATGGTTTCAAACTATTTTAAAATAGCAAAGTTCACAACTTTGCTCATTCTCCTTACTTGTGTTTCCTTTTCTAGTTCTCTTTGGCCTCTTCCTCTCCAAAGTGGATGGTTAGAATTCTCATTTTATCTACATCTTCAGAGCCATTTTTATACTTCCTTCCCCTGTCCCCCCATTCCTATGACTTCAGTTTTTGTTGACTCTTGCTTCAGCGTCATAGCATCATAAAATGAGAGTTAGGCCTTAGAGGATGTCTAATCAAATTCTCCATTCCTTATTTTGTAGATAAAGAAACTGAAGCCAAAGACCCTGAATGACCTAGCTACGGTTAGATAAGGGATAAGAACAGCAGAACTCTAAAATCAGGATTCATTAGATAGATGGAGTGTTGGTATTTGGGCTTATTTGCTCAGTAACAGTGACATAATGGCTGGCAGGTTATGAAACTTGTGTTCGTGAAGGTTTTCTTATGGCAGATTGCTCCAGACCTATTAAATTTATAGCTGCTAACTTGTTTGAAGATGTCCATTAGGAGTCTTACACTCTTGGAGTTAATGAGAGATATGATAAATCGACTCAATAATATCTTGTGTTATTAAGAGAACTCATGCCTGAAATATTAATTTAATTTCTTTTTCAAATTTAAAGGCATTCCAATACAGTCTCTATAGATGAGCCATTAAGTAATTGGGGCTTGATCTTGGCATCTTTTCCTAAATCACTACAAGAAGATACTGTTTTGAGTGTGTGAACCGTTTGAGAAACCAAAATCACTATTCTGATTTGAAATGGTTCAGTTCAATGTGTTTTTGTTTTGGAAATAAATTCTTTCAAGGTCCATTTGAAGTGCCATCTCCTCCAAGTCTCCTTTCCTTATCATGCCAACCAGCATTTCAGTAGATCCAAACTCTTGTTCCATATGCCATTATTGATGTTGTGGATACGGGTTGTATCTGTAGTACCTGTAGACTTTAAGAAGGTAAAGGAAGGTGTACCAAAGGTCTTCTGGCTTCTACCCATGGGAATGCTTTTTAAAGGTTATTCTTATTCTTGTGATCACATCTATTTTCTTCTCTGCTGGCCTGGCCTGCATGACTACTTGGTAACATCTGCTGATCTTTGATGAGGGAACAAATGCCTAGGGAACTTGAGCAGGGAGAAATTGAAAGGAGTCAGTGTTGTACAATGTGGAACTTTGAGAAGACTTAAAATGAACATCTCAGGGTTTTAATATCCTCATTTGTAAAATGGGGTGATGATCATGCATTTCTGAGGTTTTTAAAGACTCAAATCCAATAATGTATGTAATTCTAAAAGGAATAAGAGGTGATCACCTCATCTGTGAACTATGTGGGTGTCTGGTGCACGATTTCTTGTCCATGCCAATAGCAAACCCCATGTTAGGTAATGGAAGAAGTGCCTAACTTCTGTGATAAGTGATCTCTAAGTGTCACCATGACAAAGACTCTCTTGTACTCTTTGGCTCCCTCTTCAGTTTCTAGTGAAATACTTTATACATGATGCTTATAAATAATTGGCTAATTGAATAATGCATATATCCATATATTTGACTATTATTGTACCAGATCAAGAAGTGATTCCTTCTTGTAGGGTTTCTTTTCTTCTTTTTTTTTTTTTAGTAAGGCAATTGGGGTTAAGTGACTTGCCCAGGGTCACACAGCTAGTAAGTGTTAAGTGTCTGAGGCTGGATTTGAACTCAGGTCCTCATGACTCCAGGGCCGGTGCTCTATCCACTGCACCACCTAGCTGCCTCTGTAGGGTTTCTTTATCGTCAAGTTACATTAGAAAGTGAGACTATTGAGGGCATAGACTCCTTTTGCCTTTCTTTATGATGCCAGAGATTAGCGCCATGTATGGTCCATGTATGGTCTCTTAAATGCTTGATGACTGACTGACTAACCCAATCATCACATTTTTCTATAAGCTTGAACCTTTTTCATCATTTAGAAGTAGGCGAATGTTCAAAGGTGGTATGTTAGTTTTTCAGTTTTCAACCTAAAGGCCAGACTTGTTTAAAGAAAAGCTAGAAGTGAACACAATTAAAACCAAAGACAGTGAGACCCTAAATAGTCATTTGGTGCAAATACAGTCTCAATTGGTAGCGCTGAACAGTCTGTCCAGAGGTCATGGGTGAATGAATGAGTTAGCAGTCGCCTTCTTTACATATAGCAGATTTATTGATTTCAGAAAGCCTTGGGAAATCTAGCGAATCTGTGCACATCTCTTTGCATTCTTAGTGAAGAAGATTCATTTAACAGTCTTGTTTAATCATTGGCCACTCCCTGTTGGTTCTTCCTTCCAAATATATTGCTTATAATTAGAATTAGAAGGGATCTCAGATGGTGTCCCTGCATCAGAACCCTGATATGCCATCCTTGATGAATGGACATTCAGCCTATGCTTGAAAACCTTGAATAAGGAGAACCCATGGATTTCTTGGATTTGAATCTGCCTCTCTGTAACTCCTACCTGCTGTTTTTCCTTTTGCGCTTTGGGCCCAAGCAGAATGAAGAGAGCCAGCTCCCAGTCTTCTCCGAGTTGAGGTCCTTATTTGCTTTTCTTGTTCCTCATACAATATGACCTGGAGGCCCTTCATCATCCTGGTCACTCTCCCTTGGACACTCTAGCTTCACTTGCCTTTTCTTCAGTGTTCTCTCTACCTGGGATGCTTTCCCACATCCTTTCAGTTTATCTAAATCCTCCTTTCAGTGTTCATCTCATCTTTCCTCACATACAAAGTATTCATGGTCTTCCATAGTGATCTCACCTCCTCTGCAACCATAGAACTTAGTGTATGTTTACATTACTTAAATGACAATAAACTAGTAACCTTAAGTGTGTTTTTTTTTTGGTAGGACCCATGATTTCTTTCTTGTAAAGAACTTCCATTGAGTAATGTTCCCAGTGAAGATCAGATATTCTCCACAGTCTTAGAGTTTTCTGGGGGCAAAGAGAGGTTAAGTGACAGGGTGGGGTCACACAAGCAGTCTATTGCAGAGGCAGAGTTAGAGGCAGATTTTTCTAGGGCTTCCATAATAATGATGCTTCTCAAATTGTACATGTATGATTTGTAATATATCTTTTGTTCATCTGTATGGCAGTTTTGCTGTGGTATTATTAACTTGTCATGCATTCTTTGCTTTTCCAACTCTTCAAGTGAAGGATTTTGCTCTTGTACCTCCTTCAGTGCTTAAAACAGTGTCTTTATGTGTGGTAATTGACTTCTTTTTCCCCCACCCTGTAGGAAGCGAAAATGGAACCAAGTTCTTCATGTACCTGTTTAAACGGGCCCAAGCTGTCAGAAATAGCCACCGTCGCCTGGATGATAACCATCTGTGATGCTGTCCACAACTTTATTGATGGTTTGGCCATTGGTGCATCATGCACCCTATCTCTTCTTCAGGGACTTAGCACCTCAATAGCAATCCTGTGTGAAGAGTTTCCTCATGAATTAGGTAAGAGACTTGTACTCAGGGCAAGAATCTGTTTATTTTGGAAAGATTTTAATCAAATGAGGCTTTGAAATGCCAATGACTTGAAATCCTATCTGCTCTATTCAAATGAAAGAAAGAAAAAGTGTGAAACCCTGGTGATCATTTCTTCTGGAAGCAGCATGCTTATGCATTGTAATTAATTTTGCTTTTTCCCTTTCTCTTTTTCCAGGGGACTTTGTGATCCTCCTCAATGCAGGAATGAGTACTCGGCAAGCTTTGTTTTTCAACTTTCTTTCAGCATGCTCCTGCTATGTTGGGCTAGCCTTTGGCATTTTGGTGGGCAACAACTTTGCCCCAAATGCTATTTTTGCAATAGCTGGTGGCATGTTTCTCTATATTTCTCTGGCAGACATGGTAAGAAGTTGATTTACTCTCGTTTTAATTTTACATTAAAATCTAGGAATGGGTAGTGGTGCGGGCTCATTACTTTTCTATTTCTTATTGTTCCTCCTCCCACAGAGGGGAAAGAAAGGCATATCCATCAGGGTAATTCATGATGGAAGTTTAACAATAAGAACAACAGCAATGAACCCAACCCTTAAAGAAGGCAGATGCCAGTTGTGTAATACTGTTCTGAGTGACAATGCTTTTATGTATCTTCTTGGATTGTTCTCTGGGGTAATAGGCAGCAAACATGTGGAGATATAATGGATAGATGGCTAGATTAAAGCCTGTAATCTTAAGGTCACTGATACTCTGGTGTCAAACTGAAACTCACATATTGACTCAGAAAACCTCAAATGAACATTATCTATGTTGTATTGCATTTTTATACATTTTTGTCAAATATTTTCTGGTTTACCAGCCCATTGGAGTTCTACAAGTTTTGATACCTATGCACCAAACAGTATCAGACTTTACCTGTGACATTACTTTTTATCTAAATTGTATAGATTTGCCCCAAGTCCTTCTTGTTCATTTTGTGTTGGGACAGTTGTAGCTAGAGAGTTGGTTTTGTTGTACTTTTGTGGTGATGCACAGTTTGATGATGGAATACCCTCAATTCCTGTATCTGTGCAGTGAAAATTTTAGCCAGCTCCATACTTACTATACATTTCCTGAAAAGTTCAGGTTGTGTCTGCTTGAGTGTGTGTATGATTACAAAGTTAGATGACTCAGTGGATAGAATGGCCTGAGACACTCACTAGCTGTGTGACCCTGGGCAAGTCACTTAACCTCTGTTTGCCCTAATCTACTGGAAAAGGAAAGGTTAAACCACTCCGGTATCTTTGCCAAGAAACTGCATGGGTTTCCATGGGTGGTAGGGTCCATGGGTTCATGAAGAGTCAGACATGATTGAGTAACTGAACAACAGCGATCACAGCAGTTAGGGCTGGAAGAAACCTTAGTGGTCATTTAGTAAAGCTCCATCATGGGGGTAGGTAGCTCTTCAGTTGAACACAACAGGGTCCAAACTTTGAAGATTTAGTTGCCAACTTTTGCTCTCCAATGGCAAGGCAATCAAGGACCCAGAGTTGACTCCACACCATGACTGAGACATCAGAAGACAGCATAGAGTTGGCCTAGCCCTGTACTAGGAGAAATCCATCTCTGCTAACTTATTTCCTATGTAATCTTGAAAAATCCAGTTTACCCCCATGTTGAAAGAGCTTGAGCAAAATCACTGATTCTCGAAGTGAACACCTATACCTTATTTTACCTGGAGATCAATTAAAACTAACTGCAGTGATCAAAATCTGTCTTTTCAGAACAGCTTGGAGAATCTGAGTAACAGTATCTCCAAGTGACTACATAGACACACCCACTTCAGTAAATCTTATCTATTTCACTGGGATGGAAGTGAAGCTGAGTTTTCAAAGGGATTTTGAGAAGCCTTGCAAGACTAGTAAGATTTACGAATGTGCACTGCTGACCCCATTAGATTATGGGCATCTTGAGAGCAGGAACTTTTCTCATTTTTTTGGGTCATCTTTGCATCCCTGGCACTCAGTAGAGTGCTTGGCATACTTTTCTGTTTTCTGAGGGCCAGCAGCCCAGCTCAGCATAGAAAGACTTATCAACTTGGCTCATTAACTTGGCTTACAGGAGAGGACTTGTTTGGCCATGGAAACTATCATGCTGTAGATTTTTCCACTATGAAGTGAGTGGAAATATTGTGACCCTCATTGGTAGTAGAAGGGGACAGCTAGGTCAACAGTGGATAGAGCACTGGGCCTGAAATTGGAAGGATCTGAATTCAAATGTGACTGTAGATGCTTACTAGCTGTGTGACCCTGGGCAAGTCACTTAATCCCAATTGCCTTAAACATTTGGGGCCATCTCCAGTCCTGATATACATCTTTTTTTTTTTTTTTGCGGGGCAATGGGGGTTAAGTGACTTGCCCAGGGTCACACAGCTAGTAAGTGTCAAGTGTCTGAGGCCGGATTTGAACTCAGGTACTCCTGAATCCAGGGCCGGTGCTTTATCCACTGCGCCACCTAGCCGCCCCCCTGATATACATCTTACCTCTGAACCCAGTTGGTTCTAGAGGAGAAAGTGAGGCTGATGACTTTGCACAGCCCTCCTTAACTTAAATCCAATTCATTGCAAGTCATGACATCTGTCATGGTTCTCTCCAAGAAATAAGGACAAACAAGGTAGTGGAAGGAGGTCTCCATGCTCAATGAAATCATGGATCTTTGAAGTAGTCCTCTCATTTTGTTTAGGTTTCTTCTTCTTAGAACATTATGATTATGATTATTTTTTAATTTTTCTTTTTTGGCCAGGCAATGAGAGTTAAGTGACTTTTCCAGAGTCACCCAGCTAGTAAGTGTCAAGTGTCTGAGGACAGATTTGAACTTAGGTCCTCCTGAATCCAGGGCCGGTGCTTTATCCATTGTACCACTTAGCTGCCCCATTATTATTATTATTATTATTATTATTATTATTATTATTATTATTATTATTATTATTATTATTATTATTATTATTATTGTTAGATGACTAGTTGGCCAGAAAATCTTAAAATGAATCATGGGCAGCTTTTGAGAGGATAAAATAGCTCAATGTACCAACATCACCCGCCTCTTTTACTTTTAGAGATGCTTGGCTCATAGTGATTTCACATCAGAGCCATTAAGTAGCTACTTTAATGATCTTGTCTACACCTTCTTACCTCCAAATTGAACCTGTATTCATCAGTGTTAAACATTATCAGGTCTCTCTTTTATGTGCCCTAGCAGGCAAAAGGAGATCTTTACACCATACTCCACAAAATTCTTCTGCCTAAACTGCTGGACCATCCAGATCCTTGGTAAACATGTGCCCCTATAACATCCTGGCACAAGGGATAGAGGAGTGGCTTTCAAGAAGATCTGTGGTGAAGCATGTCCTTGGCCCATAATACTGGATGTCTAACCCAGAGGTGTTGAACACACAACCTGGGAGTGCATCATGGCTTGTAACTCTCCAGATTAAAGTATAATCTTAATTTTTTTTTTTAAGTGAGGCAATTGGAGTTAAGTGACTTGCCCAGGGTCACACAGCTAGTAAGTGTTAAGTGTCTGAGGCCGGATTTGAACTCAGGTACTCCTGACTCCAGGGCTGGTGCTCTATCCACTGCGCCACCTAGCTGCCCCCATAATCTTAATTTTTAAGATAAATAAAAGATGATATATGTGGTTTTCTAAGTTAATGACACAGCCCACTGTGATGCTTATGGACAGTTTGGTGGCCCTTTCAAATAGAGATTTTCACACCACTGTGTTCACCTGTCCATTCTGTTCAACTCTTTTTTTTTTTTTTGGGTGAGGCAATTGGGGTTAAGTGACTTGCCCAGGGTCACACAGCTAGTGAGTGTCAAGTGTCTGAAGTCACATTTGAACTAAGGTCCTCCTGACTCCAGGGCTAGTGCTCTATCTGCTGCACCACCTAGCTGCCCCATTCCATTCCACTCTTAAGTTGCATAGGAGGTACTGGCCTGCATTAGTAGAGGAAGTTTCCTCACTTGGGAGTTCTTTATACCAATGAAATCACAGTTCTAGTCCCTGTCCCTATAAAATACTATTTGTTCAAGATGTGATAGTCTTACTAATAATATAATTAAATGTCAGTAATGATTATAAAATACTCATTAACATTTTAAATGAAAACAAAAACAATAATCAATATTAATTATTAAACAATTGTAGCATCAATACTATTAATAAGTAATATAATGATACTAATACTTATTAAAATTTCTGATTATGAATTTTACTGGGCCTAGGGTTTATTTTATTGGTCTTCTAATGAGACTAGTACCTGCTCTTTAGCTTATAGTTTGGGGAATCTCCTGAAGCCCCCCTTCAGTATCTGGAGGTGTTGGAAGCCATGACCCCAGAGCATAAACTCTGGCCATTTCTTTTTTTTTTTCCAGTGAGGCAATTGGGGTTAAATGACTTGCCCAGGGTCACACAGCTAGTAAGTGTTAAGTGTCTGAGGCCAGATTTGAACTCAGGTACTTCTGACTCCAGGGCCAGTGCTCTATCCACTGTGCTACCTAGCTGCCCCTATAACTCTGGCCATTTCTACTAAGCTGGAAACAGTTCAGGCTTCAATGGGGTGTATTTTTCTGACCTGAGAACCAGCTGGGGGTGGTTATAAGGTAATGAGGTGTGCACCCAATCCACTGCAGGGAATACCCACAATGAAAATGTCATAACTCTTAGGGGGCAGTGAGGTGGTGCAGTGGATAAAGCACCAGCCCTGGATTCAGGAGGACCTGAGTTCAAATCCAGATCAGACACTTGCTACCTGTGTGACCCTGAGCAAGTCACCTAACCCTCATTGCCCCCCCCCCCCCCAAAAAAAAAAACCCAACAAACAAACCAAAAATGAAAATGTCATACTTCTTAAAGTGAAGGTAGTGGGAATAGCACCGAGAACTGGAATTTGGCAAAGCTGCAAAATGTCCACTCCTGTGTCACAGACTCTGGCTCTGGGTGACATAACCAGGATGTGGCAGACATGAATGAACATGGGTCTTCCCAGCTTTGTGTCAACCCTCTAGCCACAATGCCATACTATCTCAAACTAATACCACCTCAGACAATGCTTTTTGCTCTGCAAAATTCTTCCTCATTTATTATCTTTTTCTTTTCTTGCCATAAACCTACAAGGGCACCTGAGTTTATTGTGATTGCTTGAAGAATCTCTGAAGCTTTTCACTGGTGGGCATTCAGAAAGGGATTATGGCATTTTGCATGCCATCCTTCGGGGAGCTGTCTGAGCAGTTGGCATTTTCAGATATTGCCACATTCTGTTCTAGTGCATAGGGGAAAGGGAAGTAAACAGCCAGTTTGTAGGTTAAGGGTAGAAATGAAGATAAAGGTATAGAAGGATCTCAGGAGTTTTATCATTACCCTCCTGATCGTTGACTAATCTTCCATTAAAGATGATTTCAAATTTTCCACTCTTGGTGATACAAGGTAGATTTTCCTCTGCAGTTTCATTTGTCCTGCTGCATTTCAACAACTGGAACAGACCCTTGAATCAATGATTCATCATTGGATATGATGGAAAAAGCTCTGGATTTGTAATTAGAGGATGCAGGTTTCTGACCTGGCTTTGCTCTCTGTGTGACTTTGGGCAAATCACTTCCTCCTACCTGGGGCCTCATGTGTAAAGTGAGGTGACTGAACTAGATGATATCTAATGTCACTTTCAGTTTTGCCTCGATTCTGTGTATTTCAGACTAAAGTATTGTTTCACCACAAGATGGCGACAGTTATCTAAAAAAATCTACCTTTCTTTTTTTCCTAGTTCCCTGAGATGAATGATATGTTAAGAGAAAAAGTAACTGGAAGAAAAAAAGATTTAACCTTCTTCCTTATTCAGAATGCTGGTCTGCTAACAGGATTCACAGCTATACTTCTCATTACCCTATTTGCTGGAGAAATTGAGTTGGAGTAATCTGATGTCAAAGATGGCAGAGTTAATGAAGACAATTAACCAATAAAAAAATATGAAGAATTCTTTTAGTCTGCATGGGAGCTTTCAGTGGATCTACTGAGTTAAAAGATAACCTTGTTTTCTTTTGCAAGTCACAGAAAACCGGCTATTGGTTTCAGGCCCCTGAAAGGGCTCATCAACCATGTTACAAAAAATAAATCCAAAAGTTGGGTTTTCTTTTTCTGTTAAATGCAGCTTACCATTTCCTTCATTGGTAAATAGTTAGTGTTGCATATTATATGTAACAGAACCACAGGACAGCTGAGCCCCATGCATTCCATATGACTTTTGGCAAATAAGTCATGAAGGTGAAGAAAAATTATTAAAGGTTTTCCAGTCCTTAATCATGCTGGAATATAGGAGCAAAAGCTCATGTAGTTTCAGGGCAGGTTAATTCTCATTAATTGGTTGCAGCGATTTCATGGCCAAGCCCATCAAAACATGGAAGAGAATCAAAACTCTTTCAGCGTGCATATATAAGTGATGCTGAGGTCTTAATTATTAATGGAAACAAGAAAGAGACAACTTTCAGCTTCTGATCTGCTTTTTTATGTGGTTTAAGGACTTGTAGATCTATTTTGAAAGCCCCTCTTAAAAAGAGAAATCGTATGAAAAGGCAGCTAGGTGGTGCAGTAGATAAAGCACCAGCCCTGGATTCATGAGGACCTGATTTCAAATCTGGCCTCAGACACTTAACACTTACTAGCTGTGTGACCCTGGGCAAATCAGTTAACACTTATCGCCCCTCAAAAAAAAAAAATTACATTCTAAGCATTCCAAAAATTTAATTAACCATATGTTCTCTGAATTATATGAATATTTTGTACCAAAGGTCAGTTTCACTTAGATTTGGGCTTGTTAGGCCAGAAGATTTTATTCTAAATGCCTGGCATTCACAAATTTTATTGTGGCTTATGTTGTTACTGAGTGGCAGATCAACATTCAAGAAGATGAAAATGGTCTGTCAATATATGATAAACATTTTTTCATAGAGGGCTTGTTTGTTCATGAAAAGAAACAGTAAAGTTTTAAGCAGTTCTAAAGAAGGGGCAAATGTTGGTTCAGCAAGGTTTTTCCAAATGCATAAAAAACAGCTGGACTGATGTAAGAATGTGGTCACAGTTTACTTATGGGAAACTACTTGATCTTTAGAAAATTGCCTGTTTTGTCATCAATTGATATTTTGCCTTTGTAGTTTAAGTACCTCAATACAAAATAACTCAGGTTATTTTTCTACAGTGTGATAAGGATACAGAAGAGACCAATCTATCCCTTCATTTGGGAAACAATGCTCTTGGTGAATTGGCCTAAATGATTTTAACTCTGTATTTTGTATGCGTGTAGGATAATTCACACTCCCATGTCACCTTAAAAAAAGATCGTCTTAAAATGTGAAAATTATTAAGTTCTTGAAATAAGTGGTGATCTTTCCCCTCCAATTGTATAGTGTTTTTATGCAATAAAATGGACTTGATGAACATGCTATGTTTTGGTTTTTTTTTTTTTTTCACATGACATAAATGCAAAGTTTCCAGTTAGCCAGTGAACTTATTTGAAAATTTGAATTGTGTCTATAGCTTCATTGTAGAAAAATTTTTTTGGGGGGGATATATAGTATCTCGATATTTTTGTGAGAACATTGCTGACTGTTCCACTATAAATTTGTGGTTTATAATCTCAATTGGGCCCTTACTACAGCTAGGCAATCCTTTTATACATTCACATCTGACTCTATCCTTCTCATAGCATAGAAGACATGTGAGAATAGTACAATGAAAAGCCAGAGAGGAGAGAGGGTGTCAAAAGCTTCAGAGAGGTTAAGGAGCATGAGAACTGAGAAAAAGGCATTCAATCCACTATCAAGGTCACTGGTAACCAAAGTGAGTGATAAGGTCAGAAGCTGGTTTGAATGGTGAGTAAGAGGAGAGGAAATGGAGGCAGAGCGTCGGTTTTTTTTCAGGATGTTTGGCTGGAAACTGGAGGAGAGATGTAGAAATAGCTCACAGGATTGGGATGATACAGATTTTTTTTTCTTTTTTCATATAATGAACACTTGGATATCTTAAACTGCATTTGGGTAGGGGGTATGTGTTGCCTAAACTTCTCATCACCCTGTTTGCAAGAGATTGAGTTCTCTCCAGCACTTAGAAGTTCTCTACACATCAGTTTCAAATTTCAAATGATCTTTGATTTCAGCAATGCAGATCCTGTCTCCAGTGATGTAGACCACAGCCAATTCAGACCTAAGTAGGTGGTTTCCATGAATTTCTAAGATAGCCTTCCTCCCTTGTCCAATCCCCTGGTAGCTAACCTTCTGGCAATGAGCCTTTCCAAAGGTAACTTGGCTAGCCCATGGAGTTAGTTGATGATTGTGTACGAAGCCCTTCCAACTTGGTAATACCTATTGCAAAGAATTGTTATTTGAGGTTTTTATGCCTCAATATGAGGTTTTTACACGCGCACTGGCCTGGGCCTCCGGAAACCCCATGGTGCTCCACTCACTGGTTGTAGCCGTTGCCATGGCGCTGGCATCTCACGTCATCACCACTCGCCGACGCCTACATGGGCCTGGCAAAATTATAATGATTGGAAGCCTAGTGAGGGCAGTCATGTGACTGTCAGAGCGGCCATCCCATTGGCTGTGGCTGTGGGGTTTTTCTGGGATTGGGGGAGGAGAATTGGGCATTCTAGCTGGATGCTGGAAAGACAGGAGTTCTCAGCTGATTCCTGGGCGGTGGTATCTTTTGAGGTTGTAGAATTTCCCTTTCCCCATTTTATTTCCTTTCCCTTGATCCTACTGATCCTGTTTGTGTTTTTTTAAAGTTCTTTCTTGTTAAAATAAATCCTGTTCTGTTTTGAGGGAGGCTGCCGGTCTCCTTCCTTGCCCCAATATTGCGGTGAGCCACTTAGCTAACACTCCCCAATTAAAATTGGTCCCCACATTATAAAAGCTTATGTTTCATGGGCTTAGTCTTTGGGAGCTCAGAGTCACATCTATACTCTAATGAATACGTGAGGAGGACTTTATAAGACTTCAAAAATCTGTACACAATAGGATTAATGTTTATTGACTTGAATTCTATGCAGTTAGTAATTCCTATTGCCATTTTCTTAAAGTCTTTTTTTTTTTTTTCCATGTGGGTTGTATAATCTCTGGGAACACCATGTCCTCAGCTGGTTGCTATGATAAGGTTTTTGCTGTTAGGCATCCTACAGTCAGGTATGTTCTTGTGTGGTTTTCTTCATTTCCACAGCTTGTAATAGAGGATGCTCCATCCTTTACTGCTCAAAACTAGTCTTTCTCTTTTTTTTTTTTAAGGCAATGGGGGTTAAGTGACTTGCCCACGGTCACACAGCTAGTAAGTGTCAAGTGTCTGAGGCTGGATTTGAACTCAGGTACTCCTGAATCCAGGGCCAGTGCTTTAACCACTGCGCCATCTAGCTGCCCCCCAAACTAGTCCTTCTCTTAAAGCTTTCTTCTAGGATAAAGGGGAAGGGAGTTAGAAACTACTGATATTTGTCTTCTCCTGTAGTCATGCCCTGGTGAGCAAAGGTGACATTAGAAGTATGTCACTGGGGCAGCTAGGTGGCACAGGCCCTGGATTCAGGAGGACCTGAGTTCAAATTTGGTCTCAGACACTTGATACTTACTAGCTGTGTGACCCTCATTGCCCCACCAAAAAAAAGTATGTCACTTTGGTGCTTTTAAAAAAGAAAGGGGTGGCCCTGGAGCAAAGGGAGGTTGGTAGGCACAGAGTAAAGTGGGTGTGAAAGGGACTGAGGGCAGTACAAAGGGTGAGAAAGATGCTTTCATAAGAAGATACTGTGAAAAATGTGAATGGGGTGGTTGGGAATTTCAAGTGATGTACGTGAATGGACCATGGCAAAATTTGGCAAGAGTCTTTGGCCTAGAGATACCATTCTGTGTAAGTGCTCACTTTTAAACATCAGACTTTTCACTTTCTTATATAAAAGACACAGATTTTAGGTTGGGGGAGAGTACATGCATTTCCAAAAAGTCTTATTGAACAAACAGTTTTCTTTATGTGAAAGATATCCTGATGTGCACATGTCTATAGGTCATTCCCATTCATAATATAGGCTATACATCATTGTTAGATATGCCTGAGTGAGATGACTAGGGAATTAGGCTAGCACCATAAACATCTTACCAGGATGATGCATCTGTGTGTATGAAGCAATACATTTAGGCTTTTTCTTTTGGTATTTTTACTTGTGTCAACACTCACATTGCTTATATAATTAATAGCTGCTAGTTAATAACTTGGGAAGCATGAATTTAAATAAATCTTAGAACCTAAAGGAGAAGAAACACATCATAGCTTTCATAAAACAATTTTTTTCTTGGCATAAGCATTATTATAAAACATAACTTTATTATGTTTTTATATAAGAAGGTCAGCAGGAGATGGGAAGGTGCCAGATCTATGATTTCCTTGAAGCAAGGAACTCTGGGTAAGGAAACTCCCTTTACCAATGCAAATTGTGACCTGATATGCAATTTATAGTTAGAGAGTTGCTTCAGGGCACTGAAGCTGGGGATAAGGAGAGAACAAACCTTTATTGAGTGTCTAAAATAAATGCCAGGCACTGTGATAAGTATTTTTACATGTGTTATTTCATTTGATCCTCCCTACAACCTGGGAGATAGGTGCTATTATTATCATCTCCATTTTACATAGGAGAAAACAGGCAGATGGAGGTTAAGTGACTTGCTCAGGGTTACCCCTATAAGTAAGTGTCTGAGGTTAGATTTGAACTCAGATCTTCCCAAGTCCAGGCCCAGCACTCTATCCACTGCACCACCTAGCTGCCTCCACTTTCCCATTGTGAGATTTAAAATTGGATATTAGATCATAAATCTCCCCTACTTAACCTTTCCCTTAATTTATCTCCCAGACTAGTAAATGGAAGAAGCTTTTGGTTTTCTAGATAGACCTTTTATTTATTGTTATGATAGTCACAAGGTGATGTTGATTAAAAGGATAGGAAAGTAGAAACACAATACAAATCGTCTTAAGTCTAAGCTTAGTCTATATTCCTTATAAAAACTCACCAAACCGAAAAGGCCACCTTTGGAGAGAGACCGTCTGTGCCGCGCCGTCAGGAGCCCAGCCAAGCAGGAAAAGCCCCACTTCCGTTCTCTCCACCCCGGAAGTCGAGTGCGCCGCAGGCAGTCTGACGTGCGCAGCAGGTGGACTGTACATCTCCTCCCCAAAAGGGTGGTCCTTCAAAAACTGGTGTCTTTCAGTTATCCTAACCGACTGTTAAAAACTTTCATATTTTTTTACCACACCATCTAGCTGCTTTTAGGATATTAAGTGCTTTGGCTAGAGTAACCTGGCTTATTTCCTGAATCATAGATAGAATTGTAGTTTTAGAGACTGAAGACACCTTGGAGGCTTAAAAACTCAACTCCAAAGAGGTTAACTTGCTGCAAAGTTACTCATTGGGCAAAGAAATTTGCTAGGGAGTAAGCACTGTGTTAGAGGTGAGATTTGAATTCAGGTCTCCAAGATTCAGCAATCATGCCTTATGCCGCTCTTGCCTCTCCATTAAACATAAGACAGTGTTATATGCTAAGTGGTTTATGAAAAGCAGCCTGTGAGAACTGGCTGTTGCAATGATCTATAGCAATTTCTTGTTCGTTGCAGATGTAAAACGTTGGAAACAATTCAGAATGGCAAGGATTAGAGAGAATATCATACAGGGAAGAAATTAGGTTGATTGAAAGTTTTGTGCAATGAAAATATGTGTTGAAGAGATATTAATAACTATAAATGAACCTATTCTGAGAACTGCTTAAAGACCTATTTGTTTTGACTTTAGAATTCCTAGTTCTTGAAAGGAGCAGAGCCGGTAGGCTATTTCTGGTTTTCCCTTCTGTTGACATTTGGAGTCACCTCCCTAATTTCTGCAAAATTTCTTTTGCAAACTCTTCATTGGAAAAGAAGTAACAAAGCTTGTGGATAATACAAAATGGCAGACACTCCCCAAACTCATCCTTGGGCTGTGCTTTTGTGCATATTGCTAAATACTAAATATTATTGTTTATATTTAACTTATTTACTACTAAGAGACATCAGAATTTGTGCTTCAGGTCAATGGTGACTATGGACAATAGTTGAGAGTTGCATGCCACTCAATTGCCCCAGAGCTAATGAGTGGGCTCTGTTTGGTGATTCAAATGACGCAAGTAATGGTCCATGATCTAGGCATTGAAGTAATAATGTATTTCTGGCCTTAAATGATTTCTAAGAGGGAGAACAGGCAAGAATAGCTGAGGTAGCAACTTCCAGATCGACAGTTTGTTCTGAACTAGAGTTCTATCCCAGAAAACTCCAGGAAAGCTGTGTTATGTAGGATGAGAATCTAGGCCATTGAATTTAGTCCTACTCCATATGCCGTGGATTCACAGAAAAAGTACAGTTCCTTAGCAACCAGCAGATCACTTGGATGCCAAGTGATTTCATGATTTTTATAGATACCAGTTTTTTAAGACACCTGCCTCATAGACATTTACCTCTAGCCCCTCAAATCTAGGTTATTGTTAGTATAATTACACCTGATGATATTTTAAAAATAAACATTAACTATTCACAAACTGTTTCAATTTATTGCAGCTCACAAAGAATATAATAGAGGCAATGCAGAGTAGTGGATAGAGAGTTGTCCTCAGAGGCAGCAAGACCTGGGTTGAAGGTTGACCTCTGCCCCAACCTGACTGTGTGACCCTAGGCTAGTCACTTAAATTATCAGTGTGCTGGGAAACTCTTTAAGATGAGGAGAAGCTACATCAATAGAAGCAGTTCCTGAGGCAGCTAGGTGACACAGTGGATAGAGCACCGGCGCTGGATTCAGGAGGACCTGAGTTCAAAAGTGGCCTCAGACACTTGACACTAGCTGTGTGACTCTGGGCAAGTTACTTAACCCTCATTGCCCCACCAAAAAAAAAAAAAAAAGAAAAGAAAAGAAAAAAAAGAAAGAATGTCATGTGATAGAAGCAGTTCCTTTTGGGGAACACCTTATGCGGGCTTGATAAGTAAGTCAATGAATAATTGAGTCAGGTCATGTGAGTTTTTGTTAATCATTCACATGTCATAGATAATAAGGCCCAGAGAGGTTTAGTAATTGGCTGATGGTCACACAGCTAGTAAAATGTTGGAACTAAAATTTGGGTCCAGGTCTCTTAGGTGCTCAATTAAGCAATTTTAATCTTACTTTCTAGTCCTTCTCAACTGGACACATTGTTTCATTCCCTTTAGCAAAAAGGATTTCTGTTTTGGTAGTTTAACATATAATTGCTATAAGGCTTTTCTTATATACTTGGAATTTTATTCATAATAAAGACTGAAAAATAGAATTATCCCTTCTAGTCAGATTTTAATGAGGAGGGACAATGATGCTGGGTTCTCTTTTCTCTGTGTATGTCTCAGGCCCCTAGCCTCTGTAACTCCTTTCCCCCCTTTCCCTCTGTACAAAGTAGTATCAAATATTTATTTATTTTTCTTTTAATTTTTTTAGTATCAAATATTTATAAAAAATAATAAAATAATAGTGTGGTATTTGAGAAGTGGCACGATCCTGCCCGATTAAACTCTTCTTCCTGTCTCCTTTCAAAACAATGCCTCTTTCCAGTTGTCCAAATTGGTCCACATTCTTTTTTTCTTCTACAGCAGTCCTATTAGGCTTAATTAGGCCTAATGATTATACCTTTAAGAATAAAATTATCTCAGCACAGTCTCTTATAGCCCAAATCCTGAAGTAGAAATTGTCCTCCTTTTATAAACAGGTTGGAAGGTATGCTGTTTTTGCAGGGCTGTGTACAGATATTTTGCATTAATGAGACCTGAGAGACAGTTATGGGGCACAATAAAATGTGAATTAATGGGGTTTGGAGGCAGAGGAGTTGAACTTTCAGCCAGAGGGGCCTGGATATCCCCCCAAGGGGAATGCTACCAAGTGTCTTGGGGTGGTTACAGCTCTGAATTTTGGTAGAGTTTGCAAAGAACAAAGGGGGATTTTGTATTAAAGACATACACAGAGTACTGTATTTTATGATTTCTCTGCATAGCAAGCAGGCTTCTTACCACTTCAACAAGACCAAACGTAGGAAGGAATTCTAAAGTCAGCAAAAAGGATCTCTCAGCAGTGAGGAAAACAGTCATAGCTAAGCCCACATATTTGACTTTTTATGTAAGGGGGGGGGGCGGGTGTGGGGGAGGCCTGCATGTAAGTAGGGTTGTACAATTGGCCTCAACCGGGTATTAAATAAGGCTGCATGTTAGAGGTGGCAAGGACATTTCTCACCGAAAATAGTAAAAAGAAATGACAATGGAGAGAGGGAACATGGGAAATCTAAAAAGTACAGAGAGCTTTAAAAGCCCACCAGCCTTATAATATAGGGGCAAGAAGCCCAGTCATTGGGACATGCTATCTTAGGGGTTCATTAGGCTGACCCTGAGCCATCAAGCAAAAAGTTTAATTATGCCTTTGTTGGAGAAAGCATAGAAGTTTCTCCAATGTGGAGAAAAGGGGAATATTAGTGATTAAAGAAGTCAATCTGGGACATTCACTTTTGGGACCCATTTTAGTTTTCAGTGATGACCAGTGTTTGAGATATAGGCATAGGTCAACACCTGTATGAAAATTCCTAGTAACCAATCAAACAACCAAGAAGCATTTATGAAGCACCTGTTAGTTATCTCTTCCATACAGTGGGGCTTCGGGTACGGCACCCTGGCGTTCTGGAAAATCATATCAGAGAAGAAGTAAGAATTATTATGGTATTCAAAGATGAAATATGTTATTACACAATATGATACATATTTTCTGCATTTCTGAGTTTCCAAACTTTTTCCGTGTCATCTGTTGGCCTTCATGTATTTTCTGCGGCTTCTGCAAAACTCCCCCAAAATCCCCATTTAATTTTTTATGCTGACCCGCGATATATCAAAACCATGACAGGGAAAGTCATGGCGTGAAAGGGATAACTGTAGTTCCAGGCACTGGATTAAGTTCTGGAAATACAAAAAGAAAAACAGTTCTTGTCCTCAGAGAGCTTACAGTCTAGTTAGGGGATACGAGCTATATCTATATATCTAGCCATATCCATATCTCTATCTCTATCTCTATATCATCTATCATCTATACCTATACCTATATCTCTATCATCTGTACCTATACCATATTTACCTACATTACATCTCTCTCTATTTTTCTCTCTCTCTCATCTCCAGCTCCATCTCCATGTCTCTCTGTCTTTCTTGATCTGGATCTGGATCTATCCATATAGATATGTACATATACATATATATATATTTATAAATATATTGATACATACATATGCATACATACACATACACATGTATGTACAAAACAGAAAGTGATGGTGTGGGGGAAGGAACTAGCAACTAGGGGGTATCAGAAATGTTCTCAGCGAGGCATCTGACCTAGAACTTGAAGGAAACTCAAGATTCTGGGAGTTGGGGGTGACACCTGGAGGACAGCATGTTAAGGCATAGTGGTGGGGCATCGAGTGACACTTAGTTTATTAATTAATTAATCAATCAATCAATCAATTAATTAATTAATCGTGAGGCTATTGGGGTTAAGTGACTTGCCCAGGGTCACACAGCTAGTAAGTGTCAAGTGTCTGAGGCCAGATTTGAACTCAGGTCCTCCTGAATCTAGGACTGGTGCTTTATCCACTGTGCCACCCAGCTGCCACTGAGTGACACTTTTTGGAGGGGTGGTTTAGCTGGACTGCAGGATGCATAGAGGGGAGTGCTGCGCAATAAGTAAGCATCAAAATTATTTGTTAATGGGAAGGGAACATGCATTTTTCAAACCCCTACCATGTGCCAGGCACTGTGCCAAATGCGTTACAACTATCTCTCATCTGATATTTACAACAACCCTGGGAGATAGGTGTTCTTGTGATCCCTATTTTATTATTAAAGAAACTGGGGCTAGATTTGAACTCGTCTTCCCAAATCTAGGCCCAGTACTCCACTAGCTACCCAGGTTACAAAACACTTGAGTCAATCAATGGATCGGACTAGATATGGAAGAACTAGAAGCAATCACAAGGAGCAGCTCAGAATTCAGTAAACTAAAAAGACAAATTTCTTGGGGTGGTTATTGTTGAGTCTTGCTATTTTCTTGGAAAAAATACTAGAGTGGTTTACCATTTACTTTTCCAGTTCATTTTGCAGATGAAGAAACTGAGGCAAACAGAGTGAAGTGACTTGTCCAGGATCACCAGATTTGAATACAAGGCCTGACACGCTATTTACTATACCATCTGGCTGCCCTAAAATGCTGTATATAAATGTTAGCTATTATTCTTATTACCATTATTAAAACTACTAATAATGATAATTCTTTCAACTACACTGGGAAAAGAATTTGGAAAAAATCATTAAAGAATACTTCCCTTAGTAACATTGCCATGGGGTTCTGGAGGAAAATAAAGGTGAGAAATTGTAAAGCATAAGTGTTATACATTTATTTTATATGTATGTATATATTAAGACATTAATGAAGCTTTTTTTTTTTTTTTACAGGCAATGGGGGTTAAGTGACTTGCCCAGAGTCACACAGCTAGTAAGTGTCAAGTGTCTGAGGCCGGATTTGAACTCAGGTCCTCCTGAATCCAGGGCCGGTGCTTTAACCACTGCGCCATCTAGCTGCCCCCAATGAAGCTTTTTAAAAAAGGCTTCCTGGTCTAGCATTGAAAGCTCTGGACCACCTCATCTCCCTCTCAGAGTTTCAGGAGGTGTAACTCTGAGAGGTTGGTTTTTTTTCTTCTCTACTACATCAGCTTAAGCACCCTTCCCTCCTCTTCATCCTTAGGGACCTGTAAGTAGCACCTCAGATACATTTCACCACTTAATATTGATTGCCCATTATAGACTCTCCCTACTTCCATTAATCAGAAACCTCTCTTCTTTTGAGATTCATGCTATTTATTTCTACCACTCAGTCAAAATCCTGGTAGCTATTTTCCACAGACCTTCTATTTACTCGCCTTTCTTCCTCAATGAGTTCAGTACATGGCTCATCATTTTTCTCTCATCTGCAGCTCCTGACCTCATAATAGGAGACTTCAACAAATATGTTTACTCTCCCTTAAACACCCTAACCACTATCTTCTCATTTCCCTTGGGCTACTATTCCCCTTAATCAGCCACATACAAAGATGGGAATATCTTTGATCTTGCCACTAGCCACCCTGTTCCAAAATAATGAAATGACCCTATCTGATCATAATCTATTGGTTTCCCACCTTTCCCTCTGCCTTCTCTTACCAAATCCTTTTCTTCATCTACATTGTGACCTCCAGTCCCTTGACCTCTCAATTGTCTCTCAGCCCATCTCCTCTACACTTGCTACTCTGTCCTCTTTCCCCTATCCTGACCCCTTGAAGAACAAATCAACTCTACACTCTCATCTTCTCAACTCTCTAGCTCCCTTATCATTTTGCCATTTGTGCCCTGACAAGCTTCAGCCCTGGGTCACTCCCACCATTTTACTACCTTTGCTCCTACACATATGCCGCTGAATGAAAGTAGTGAAAATCCTGCAATTGTTCTGACTGGGTCCACTGTAAATTTATGTTATACAACTTCAAATGGGCCCTCAATGCTGCTGGGCAATCCTACTATACCTCCCTCATCAATGTCCCATCTATCCCTCTCCATGGAGGCTCTTCCTCTACCTCTCTTACTTTCTTTTCTTTCTTTCTTTTTTATTTAGTGAGGCAACTGGGGTTAAGTGACTTGCCTAGGGTCACACAGCTAGTAAGTGTTAAGTGTTTGAGGCCAGATTAGAACTCAGGTCCTCCTGACTCCAGGGCTGGTGCTCTATCCACTGCACCACCTAGCTGCCCCTCTCTTACTTTATTTTCAAAGTCCTCTTTGAGCACTTCTATGGCCTGAGACCAATTCATATTTTTCTTGGAAGCTTTGGACATAGGAACTTTGACTTTGTTGAATTCTTCTGAGGGTGTATTTTGATCTTCCTTTTTACCATAGAACCTTTCTAGGGTCAGGGTTTTTTTCTGTTTGCTCATTTTCCCAATCTATTTCTTGACTTTTAACGCATTCTTGAAGTGGGGCACTGCTTCCCAGGCACACTGTCCTAAGCTCATGGTGGCTCTTCCAAACTTTTCCAAGACTCTTCATCTCTCGGCCCTGGCCATTTTTTTCTGGCTGTCCCCTGTACCCAGAATGTTCTCCCTCCTCATCTCTGCCTGCTGTCTTTAAGTCTCAACTAAAATCTCATCTTTTATAGGAAGCCTTTTTTAATCCATCTTAATTCTAGTACCTTTCATCTTTTTAAAATTAAATTAATTTATTTTTTAATTTTTTTGTTTTTTTTGGTGAAGCAATTGGGGTTAAGTGACTTGCCCAGGGTCATACAGCTAGTAAGTGTTAAGTGTCTGAGGCTGGATTTGAACTCAGGTCCTCCTGAATTCAGGGCTGGTGCTCTATCCACTGCACCACCCAGCTTCCCCCTCCCTCTTTTTTTTTTTAATTATAAAAGTATGTTATTATTTTCCAGTTGCATGTAGAGATAGTTTTCAATATTTATTTTTATAAGATTTCTGTTTTCAAATTTTTCTCCCTCCCTCCCCTCCCTTCACCCCTCCCCAAGACAGCAAGTAATCTGATAGAGGTTATATTTGTACAATCACATTAAACATATTTCTGCATTAGTCTTGCTGTGAAAGAAGAATCAGAGCAAAAAGGAAAAAAACCCCAAAAGAAAAACAACAGCACCAAAACCAAAAGAAATAGTATGGTTCAATCTGCATCCATATTCCACAATTCTTTTTTTTTTCTTCTGGATTTGGAGAGCCTTTTCCATCATGAGTCCTTTGGAACTATCTTGTACTGTTGTATTGCTGAGAAGAATCAAGTCTATCACAGTTGATCAACATGTAATGTTGATGAAACTGTGTACAATGTTATCCTGATTCTGCTCATCTCACTCATCATTGGTTCATGCAAGTCCTTCCAGGTTTTTCTGAAATCAGCCTGTTCATCATTTCTTACAACAGAATAGACTTCCATTACATTCATATACCACAACTTGTTCAGCCATTCCCCAATGGATGGACAACCCCTTAATTTCCAATTCCTTGCCACCACAAAAAGAGCAGCTATAAATATTTTTGTACATGTGGGTCCTTTTCCTTATTTTATGATCTTTTTGGGAAAAAGACCCAATAGTAGTATTGCTGGGTCAAAGGGTATGCACAACTTTATAGCTCTTTGGCCATAATTCCAAATTGCTCTCAAGAATGGTTGGATCAGTTCACAGCTCCACCAACAATGCATTAATGTTCCAATTTTTCCACAGCTTCTCCAACATTTATTATTTTACTTTTTTGTCATATTAGTCATCTGATAGGTGTCAGGTGGTACCTCAGAGTTGTTTTAATTTGCATTTCTCTAATAAATAGTGATTTAGAGCATTTTTTCATTTGGCAATAGATAGCTTTGATTTCTTCATCAGAAAACTGCCTGTTCATATCCTTTGACCATTTCTCAATTGGGGAATGACTTGGAGTCTTATAAATTTGATTTAATTCCCTATATATTTTAGAAATGAGGCCCTTATCAGAAGTACTGGCTATAAAAATTGTTTCCCAGTTTTCTGTCTCCCTTCTAATTTTGGATGCACTGCTTCTGTTTATACAAAAACTTTTTAATTTAATGTAATCAAAATCATCCATTTTGCATTTCATAATATTCTCTATCTCTTGTTTGGTCATAAACTGTTCTCCTTTCCAAAGATCTGAAAGGTAAACTATTCCTTCTTCTCCTAATTTACCTATGGTATCACCTTTTATGTCTAAATTATGTAGTACCTTCCCTCTTAAAATTATTTCTTATCCTGTTTGTAGTTTGTACATATTTATTCACTTATTGTCACCCCATTAGATTGTAAGCTCCTTGATTTCAGGGACTGCCTTCTGCCTCTTTTTGTATCCCAAGTACTTAGCATAGTGTCTCACACATAGTAGACACTTAAAATATATATATTTTTTGTGGGGCAATGGGTTAAGTGACTTACCCAGGGTCACACAGCTAGTGTCAAGTGTTTGAGACCAGATTTGAACTCAGGTCCTCCTGAATCCAGGGCTGGTGCTTTATCCACTGCTCCATCTAGCTTCCCCGCCTTAAAATATTTATTGACTGATTTCACAAAGATATTTACTTTGAAGATATGGCAAGAACAAACATACAACTATTTCCTCCAATACCTCTCAGGTAAGTGTATGCTGATAAGTGTTTAACAACCAACTCAAAAAAAATTTGGAAACAAAACACTTTTTTGTTTAATCTGAATTATTGACATTTTCTTTATCTCTTTCAAAAGTCTTGATAATCAATGAAACAATAAAGCAACCCCCTAATTAGAAGCAATTGCTGATTTCCAAGGTATAAATACTTGTACTGCAAATTAAGCAATGGGCTCATGTGAGCACTTAGAGCAGGATCCAGCACGCCTCTGCTCAGGCATACTCTCCATTACACTTGGTCTCTGGGGGTACAAAATTTAGCTCAGTGCTTAGTACCAAATTTATGGCAGAGGTGACATTAATGTTAAATGAGTGGTTGTCTCAACAACAGCTAGGATGTCCCCTCTGCACCATTACCCAAACTTACTTCTGGAGGTTGATCCTTGATTTTTGGGGCATTGATGATAACCTGAATTCTAATTTCCAAATTCCTGTAGCTTAATCTCCTGACTTTTCTAAATTTCCAAGATTGGAGATTCCACTTCACCTACAATGATAAAGAAAAAAGTAAAAGGCCAAAGACTGATGCATACTTTTTTTTTTTTGAGGCAATTAGGGTTAAGTGACTTGCCCAGGGTCACATAGCTAGTGAGTGCTAAGTGTCTGAGACTGTATTTGAACTCAGGTCATCCTGACTCCAGGACCAGTACTCTATCCACTGCACCACCTAGCTCCCCCAAAACCAAACAACTATAACTGTTTTTTTCCCCCAGGGCAATGAGGGTTAAGTGACTTGTCCAGGGTCACACAACTAGTAAGTGACTCATATGAGGTCCGATTTGAACTCAGGTCCTCCTGAATCCTGGGCTGGTACTTTATCCACTGTGCCATCTAGCTGCCCTGATGCGTACTTCTTGCCACCATGTGGCCTCAGAGGTAATAGATACTATGAGTAAGCCTCACTGAGATTCCCCAAGAGCAACTGAGGTGAAAGAGGAAATGGCTGGTGCTGATAGCCCACTGCTTCTGAAGTCAATTAAAGACTTTCCCCTCCAAAGGAACCAGATATGGCATGCTTTACAGTCTCTCTAAGACATTTATCCATAAACATTTTCCTAGAAGTAAGCTCCCTTGCATCCTCCACATGGATAGATTATAGTGGTTGAGGAAGCTGATGGGGTTTCTACATTTACCAGGCCCCTGTTTAGCATTTATTTCTGACATAAGTATGAAAAAATTATTTTTTTTCACTAACTTTCCAGAAATGAGAGACTATACACCATCTGTTCCTTCTTTTTACCTCTTTTAATGAGACTAGGCCATCGGAGCCTTGGAGATAGGAAGGTCCAACTTCCTTCTTTGCTCTTTGCTTATATGAAAGAGTAACTTAATGAATGTTTGGTATTGGGTAGAGATTCTTGTAATGAGGAACAAATGCTTTCAAGATAGTGCATTTCTGCTACCCACAACTGAGACTCATGGTCTTGTGTAGTTGGAAGCATGTCTTAGAGTTGTTATTGTTCATCCTTTGTTCTTGAAGAGAACCAATGATATCAGGAGGGTGATGTCTTTCTTCTTCTTCTTCTCTTCTTCTTCTTCTTCATGAGGCAATGAGGGTTAAGTGACTTGCCCAGGGTCACACAGTTAGTAAGTGTCAAGTGTCTGAGGCTGGATTTGAACTCAGGTCCTCCTGAGTCCAGGGCCAGTGTTTTATCCACTAGCTGCCCCAGGAGGGTGATGTTTTGACTTGCAAGTGAATAAGATTTAAGTGAGACAGGGCTGTGTAAAGTCATCAACTCTGCTTTCTCCTCCAGAGTCATTGGAGTCCAGTTAGCAAGACATAGGTCAGGACTCCTGGAGATGGCCCTGGATGCAGGTCACATGTTGTCTGGGACAACACCTATTTAGTTGTTTAGGCTAGATAAGAATAGTCATCTTATGGTATTTGTTCCTTTTTTATTTAGTGCCTGGGTTCCTTCTAGGGACCACAGCTAGTTTGGAAGACTTACAGTGTGGAGCACTGCCAACTTCTCCTCCCTCAACTGCCATCACGCTTGTGGCTTTGGCTGGTTTCTCAGCCTTCTATTTCTTTGATATCTGTCCCTGATGTTTCCATTCCCTATAGTTAGAATATCTGGATTTGAAGGGAAAGGGTTAATCCTGAAACTTCACTTTGTCATGCACCTCTTCATTTTCCAGGGATAGCATCCAGTTTTGGCCCCCCTTTTCTCTAGTCCTACTGTGTTCCTGGAGCTGTCAAGTTTAAAATTTAAATACCTAGGGGCAGCTAGGTAGTACAGTGGATATAGCACCAACCCTCTGTGACCCTAGGCATGTCACTTGACCCCAATTGCCTCACCAAAAAACCCCCCAACAATTTAAATACCTAGGAACCATAACCTGGATACACTTATGGGGCCATCATCTGACAAAATCAGTCCATTAAAGAAATGATGACAGCCACCATCTTCATAAGGATTGGTGTTCTGAGAAAGACATTTTGACAGTGGTATTTTTCTGCTACAGATGAAAGACTAAAAATAGTCATTCTTGCATACTCTTGTTTGTCAAAGCTGAATGATATATCTGTTAGGAAGCCTCAGAGATGAGTGTGATGGAATGATAGAAGCAACTTTTTTGCAAGAGATAGAAAGGGGGCATTGAAACCAGGTCACTCTTCAACCCTTTTTGCCAAGTACAATTTTAGGTTCGGTCCTGTTTTAAGATCAAGTTCTAATTTAAGGGTTTTGCAAAAAAAAATGTAAAGAAATAAAATAAGATATTTTTATTTTTTAAAGTGCTAGTTTATTATGAATCAATAATAATGATAGCTAGCACATATAATGCAATATAATTGAGATTTGAAAATTTTGTTAGGTATGTTCTTTCATTTGATAATGATAAGTGGGTCAGAGAGAGAGAGAGACAGAGACAGAGAAGGGCAGTATACATCTGGCCCACCTTGCCCACCTTGCCCACTATCCACTCTCAGAGCCCAACAGAAAACCCAGAGCCTGGAACCCAAGTGCCTTGGGTATAGCAGTGTTTGAAGCCCAATGCCCTCAGACATCATCCTGGGAAGCAAACCTTGTGGAAAAAAAGGTTGGCAACTGCTCCTACAGATGGTTTAGCCTCAGCTATTCAAGAACTAGAAAGGAAATTTCTTGCCACCCATATCCTTGGCATGTCAAATGGTTCAATATCAGAAATGGATATAATTTTTACAAATGGAAGTAATATTATTTTTCAATTATCTCTCTCTCTCTCTCTCTCTCTCTCTCTCTCTCTATCTATCTCTCTATCCATTGATAGGTAAGCTGCATCCAGGGCCATCTCCAGGAGTCCTGACCTATGTCTTGCTAACTGGACTCCAATGACTGGAGGAGAAAGCAGAGTTGATGACTTTACACAGCCCTGTCTCACTTAAATCTTATTCACTTGCAAGTCAAAACATCACCCTCCTGGGGGCAGCTAGGAGGTACAGTGGATAAAACACTGGCCCTGGATTCAGGAGGACCTGAGTCCAATCTATCCATTCATCTACTCACTCACTCACTCACTCACTCACTAATTAATTCAATTTATTCATCCATCCATCCATCCATTCATTTATTTATTTTGTGGGGCAATGAGGGTTAAGTGACTTGCCCAGGGTCACACAGCTAGTAAATGTCAAGTGTCTGAGGCCAGATTTTAACTCAAGTCCTCCTCAATCCAGGGCAGATGCTTTATCAACTGCACCACCTAGATGCCCTGGAAAATAATATTAAAGAAGACATATTACCATCTTCTTTGCTGCTGCAGCCTGGGGACCATGGGACCTTTCCATCAGACTTCATATTTGAAACATTTCAAATGAATTGTTTCCCCTATTTGAATATAAGCTCCTTGAGAGCAGCGTCTGTTCTACTTCTCTAATT
This sequence comes from Dromiciops gliroides, assembly GCF_019393635.1. Lineage (NCBI taxonomy): Eukaryota > Metazoa > Chordata > Mammalia > Microbiotheria > Microbiotheriidae > Dromiciops > Dromiciops gliroides. Next base: position 247,422,843 of record NC_057866.1, on the reverse strand, counting down.
GTACCCCCCAGCATGTAGCATAGTGCTTCATACACAGTGCTAAATAAGTCCTTTTTGATTCATAAAACGTCGTCTCGTTTGATCATTACAACCTTGTGAGATAGGAGATATTATTACCCCCATTTTACCCAGGAGGAAATGGAGACTGGGAGAGATTAGCCCTTTGAACTCAGGTTTTCTTATTATGATGACTCCATCCTCTATGCCCCCCAGGTGCTTCATCAGTAAGGATAAGTCATTGTCTACTTAAGTACATGTAACAAGTCATTCTCTGAAGGTGGCAGAGCCTTGTGTTAGGGATGTGGAACAGAAGCAAAGTTGAACAGTTCATGGACCATGGGTTCTAGCAGGGGAATTCCAGTACATGTTGTCACTGAGTGCAATTTAAGAGTTACAAAATCATGGGCTATGTGAAGGAGGAGTAACTTTGTCACGTTTCTTGTCATCTAGGTTGGCAGTACTTTTGTTCAGAGTCAAATTTTCCTTTCTATGCATAATTAGAGCAAACAAGTCTGTAGGCTCACTGGAGAATTCTTTTTATATTTAAAAAGGATAAATTTATTTTTAGTTACTTTGTGCTTTTACAGAATGTTTCTCCTTTGGATTACAGGAGTCGATTCTATGAGATGATGGTGATGGTGGTGGTGGTGGTGGTGGTAATGATGATTTGCTCCAGATGGTACTTGGGTACTGTGGATAAGAGGCATTTCCTGGTTAGAAGCCCTTTCCTATAAAATTTGATCATCTATGTTTTCCCTTCATGATGCATGATTATTATGTTTTTGGTTTTGGTTTTTTTGCAGGGCAGTGAGGGTTAAGTGACTTTCCCACGGTCAAGTGTCAAGTGTCTGAGGCTGGCTTTGAACTCAGGTACTCCTGAGTCCAGGGCCGGTGCTTTATCCACTGCACCACCAACTGCCCCCATATATTTTTTATAGTATATTCCATCAGTAGGACTTCTCAAATTTTGTTCTTTGTTTTGCTTAGACAAATGTCCTTACTATTCAGTATTTGTGGAGGTCTTTTGGGTAACCAGAAATTTGTGAGAAGGAGCTAAATTGGTGAGTGAATGCTAAGAATTATGTGTCAAGTATTGTGCTTCCTATTAAGAGAGATAAGAGAAGCAGCTTTCCCTCAGAGATAACAGAGATATTTGAAGGCCTAGAATGTCTCTTGGAGACTGGAAAAAAGGATGGCCAGATTTGGCAGTGCTTCTGGTAACTGCCTCCCTTTCACAACATCTCCCTCTCAGCAACCTAGCTAGCACCCTGAAGAAATAGGCATTTCTTGTGGCTCCCATCATTTTTGCAGAGGTGGAATAGTTCTCTGATCATATCTATCCTTGCCATGTATAAACCTTACCTATATAGACATAATCATTTTACATTAGTACACTGTGAGCTTCATATCATGAAGTACATTAGTACACTGTTTGCTTTATGTCCTTCTTTGTTATCACCAATTTTTGTGCCTGGCACATCATGGGTGTTACCTGACTGACTGACTGATTATATACAGAAGGAATACACTGAGGACTTAAGATGTTTAGTGATTTTCCTAAGCTTATACAACTATTAATCAGCAGAGTTATGTTCAAGTGTTGCCCACCCTATCTTTCCCTCATTTTTCATGACTCTTCATGGAGATGATTTACTTCCTTCTACCTCACTCTTCCCTCTCCTCCCAGCGTAATACTTTTTCTCATCCCTTAATTTTGTGTTTTGGATACCATCCCATCAAAGTGAACTTATACCCACACCCTCTGCCTGTGGCTCCTAAATACACTAATAATGAGAAAATTCTCAAGCATTATGAGTATCATCTTCCTATATAGGAATGTTAACAGTTTAACCTTATTAAATCTCTTAGTTTTTCTCTTTCCTGTTTACCTTCATATGCTTCTCTTGAGTTTTGTATTTCAAAATCAAATTTTCTGTTCAGCTCTGGACTTTTCATCAGGAATGCTTGAAAGTCCCCTATTTCATTGAATATACATTTTCTCCAATAGGAGCATACTAAATTTCACTGGGTAAGTGATTCTTGGTTGTAATCCTAGGTCCTTTGCACTTTAGAATATCATATTGAAAACCCTCGAATAATTTAATATATAAACTGGTAAATCCTGTGTAATCTGGACTGTTGCTCCATAATATTTGAATTGTTTCTTTCTGACTGTTTTTTCCTTGACATGGGAGCTCTAGAGTTTGGGAGTTTTCTTTCTTTCCTTCCTTCTTTCTGGAGGTGATTGGTGGATCTAAGAAAAAAAAATATTTTACTCTCTGGTTCAATGATATCAGGGTAGCTTTTCTGGATTTCTTGAAATGTGATTTCCAGGCTTTTTTTTTTTTTTTTTTTTTATCATGGCTTTAAATAGTCCAATAATTTTAAAATGATATCTCCTGGATATATTTTTCCAGGTCAGTTATTTTTCCAGTGAGATATCTCACATTTTCTTCTATTTTTCATTTTTTCATTTTTGTTTTATTGCTTCCTGATGTCTCATGCATTTATTAGCTTCCACTTGCCCAATTCATCTTTTTAACAAGACATTTTCTTCAGTGAATATTTTACCTTCTTTTCCATTTAGCCAATTCTATATATATATTTTTTTAGACAAAACTATTTTACATATCTCTTAGCAGTCCTTCCACAAGCAGGAGCCTAGGGGCCTCCACTGACAGGTTTCACTGCAGCCTCCGGTCTTCATGTTCTGACTCGAGCAGGATGAGCATGTCTTCCTCCCACATGGGGCCTTTCATGTTGCAGATGATGGAACGGCTCGTGTTGTCCATGAATTCCACACACACCTGGGTGCACTGGCCCTGAGAACTGGTCCAGCCCAGTACCTTGGTGACCTGAGTCAGCTTGATGGGCTGCACGTGGCCAGTGTCCATGATGGCAGTGGCAACAGAGGAAGGAGAGAGATGAGAGCCCAATTCTATTTTTTTTTTTTGGTGAGGCAATGGGGGTTAAGTGACTTGCCCAGGGTCACACAGCTCCAATTCTATTTTTTAAGGAATTGTTTTCCTCAGTGAATTTTTGTACATCTTTTCCCATTTACCTTCCTTTACTGCTTATTAACTCTTTTTCACAATTCTCCTGCATCTCTCTCATTTCTATTCCCAATTTTTCTTCTACTTCTCTTATTTAATTTTTAAAACCTTTTTTTAAAAAAATATCTTCTAAGTGTTCTTTTCAAGGCTGAGACAAATTGACATTTTCCTTTGAGGCGTTGCACATAGCCATTTTGCTATTATTCTCATTTTGTGTTTTGATCTTCCCTGTCATCATAATAACTTTCTATGGTAAAGTTCTTTAAAAAAAAAATCATTTCTCAGCCTGTTTCTTGGCTTTTAATTTTATGTTAAAGTTAGGCTCTGCTCCTGGGTTGGAGAGAGCACTGTACGAAGCTTCTTCACAGGAGTATTGGTCCTCTCTGCTAGCCTATTTCAGGGGAGGGAGGCCTTGTTTCTGGCCTGTCTAGCAGCTTGGGGCCTTGTTGCTGGATTGCTATAACATGGTCTGTTGGCTTACTTGGATACCACTTGCACTGGATTGTGCTCTCCCATTACCCCAGTAAGACAGACCTTGCCTGCTAATGTTCTAAGTTGTCTTGGGCTGGAAAATCGCTTTAACCCTTCCTTTTGTTGGTTCTGCTGTTTCAGAATTCATATTGAGGCATTATTTTATAGTTGCTTAGAGGTGAATTTGAGAGAGTTTAGGCAAGTTTCTACAAACTTGGCTCTGCCTCCTGACTCTACTACTTAAAAAAATAATTCAAGGGGGGCAGCTAGGTGGCGCAGTAGTTAAAGCGCTGGCCCTGGATTCAGGAGTACCTGAGTTCAAATCCAGCCTCAGACACTTAACACTTACTAGCTGTGTGACCCTGGGCAAGTCACTTAACCCCCATTGCCCCACAAAAAAAAAAAAAGATAATTCAATTGCAACATGATAGTTCCACCCACCGCCCTGCTTGTCTATGTCCTCTTCTAAGCTTTCTTCTTATTATTTCTATTTATTTTTTAATGATTCACTGATTCTCTTCTCTCACTTTTTAAATCAATACTGTCATTAACCTCTCTAACTAACAATTTGGTGACACAGTGGATAGAGCACCAGCTGGAGTTAGGAAGACCTAGTTTTAAATCTGGCTTCAGATATGTCCATGTTGTATGACCATGGGCAAGTCACTTAACTTCTCATTCCTCATATGTAAAATGGAAATAATAATAGCATCTACCATCTAGAGTTATTGTGAATATCAAATGAGACAATAGTTGTGCTTAGCACAGTTCCTGGCACATAGTAAATACTTACAAATGTCAGTTGTTGTTGTTACTATCATCGTCTTTTCCTTGCCTCTAAATAAAATCCATTCCTCTCAACAAGTATAGTCACATAAAACAAATCCATACATTGGCAAGTTTGGAAAATGTATATCTCATGCTGTACCCCGTGTCCACCACACTTTTTGTCTAGCAAGGGGAAGAATGATTCATCATCGTGCTCCTGAAGCTGTAACTTGTCATTTCATTAATCACAGTTTTAAAATCTTTTGCAGCCATTTTACTTTGCTGTGTTGTAATCATTGTGTAAGTTGCTCTCTTGGTTTTCTTTACTTTACTCTGCATTAGTTCATAAAGCCCTCTCAAGTACATATGGAACTGTCTCATTAATAATTTCTTACATAACAATAATATTACATTAATATCATAATTTGTTTAGCCATTCTCCAATTAGTGGACAACCACTTTGCTTACAGTTCTTTGCTGCAATTAAAAGTTGCTGAGATATATACACACACATAATACTACATATAGTATATATGTTATATACTACATATAGGACTCATTTAATAAATGCTTTTAATTATTTGTTTATTTGATTGATGTGGATCCTTTCCCTCTGTGTTTGTTATCTTTGGACCAATAGCATGGGAAGTAAGGGAGGAGTGCTGAGTGACCTCAGGGTCAGTTAGCATTAGTTCCTGTGTTGGTTTTTTAACATTAACCCTCTTTTGGATTCTGAGTTGTCTAGACCAGCCATGGAGACAGATAAAATTGCTTTATCTCTGGCTCCTCTGTTTTGGAGAGGTTCAAGAGGTTGTGGGGATCAGAGAAAATGTCTATTCCATCATCCTGTTACCCACTTGAACTCTGATGTTTTCAACTGAAATGCTTGAAAGCCTTCTATTCTATTAAAAATTCATTCTTCTCTTGGGTCTTTTCCCCAAGGAGATCATAGACAAAGGAAAAGGACCCACATGTTCAAAAACATTTATAGCTGCTCTTTTTTGTGGTGGCAAGGAATTGGAAATTGAGGGGTTGTCCATCAGTTGGGGAATGGCTGAACAAGTTGTGGTATATGAATGTAATGGAATTCTATTGTGCTGCAAGAAACGATGAGCAGGAGAAGTTCAGAGAAACCTGGAAGGACTTGCATGAACTGATGATGAGTGAAATGAGCAGAACCAGAAGAACATTATACACAGTATCATCAACATTGTGTGTTGATCAACTGTGATGGACTGGATTCTTCTCACCAATACAATGGTACAAGAGAGTTCCAGGGGACTCATGATGGAAAAGGCTCTCCAAATTCAGAAGAAAAAAAAAAAGAACTATGGAATGTGGGTGCTGATTGAACCATACTATTTCTTTTGGTTTTGGTGCTGTTTTTCTATTTTGAGGTTTTTCCTTATTGCTCTGATTCTTCTCTTATAGCATGACTGATGCAGAAATATATTTAATGTTGTTATGTATATGTGTATACATATATACACACACACACACACACACACACACACACACACATATATATATATATATATAAACCTATATCAGATTGCCTGCTGTCTGGGGGAGTGGGGGGAGGGAGGGGAGGGAGGGAAAAAAATTTGAAATTGGAAATCTTATGTAAACAAATGCTGAAAGCTATCTCTATATGTAACTGGAAAATAATAAAATACTTTTATTTAAAAAAAATTCATGGGGGCAGCTAGGTGGTACAGTGGATAAAGCACCAGCCCTGGATTCAGGAGAACCTGAGTTCAAATCTGGCCTCAGACACTTGACACTTACTAGCTGTGTGACGTGGGCAATTCACTTAATCCTCATTGCCCCACAAAAAACAAACAAAAAAACAAAACAAAAATTCATTCTTCTCTCCTCCAGGATTATCTTCAAATATTAGGGTAATGCCTGCTTGCACTTTTGTTTTCTGAAATACCTATAAAGTTGTTTTTTTCTTCTTTACACTAGATGCTACTGAGCTTTGTGTAGTCCTGACCATGGTTCTTTGGTATTTGAATATTTTTTGGCTGCTTGCCCTTTTTTTTTCTTTGATTTGAATACTCTTTATTTTGGCTATGCTATATCTGGTGTTTTTTTTTTAAGGAGGTAATAATTTCCTCTCTTTTCATTGTATCTTTGTTGTAATAGGCAGCTTTCTTGAAATATAGTGTGTAGATTTTTTGGTGGGGGGGCAGGGAGAGTCAAAATTTTCAGGGGTCAGGGTGGTCTCATGATTCTTAAATACTCTCTTTGATGTTTTAAAGGTCATTTTTGGACAGATAATTTACATTTCTTCTGTTTTTTTTTTCCAGTCTTTTTTACTCTGTTCTGATATTTCCTGTTGTCTTATTGAATCATTGAGATACTTTTTGTTTCACTGTGTTTTTCAGGGGATCTACCACTTGGGTAAGGTGCCTCACCTTTTCTAAGCTATTTATATTCCCTTCAAAAGTTCTCTGAAATTTTCATTTCGTTTATAATGACATATTTCATCTTTTGCTGCATTTCTTCACGCCATCCTCATAGTTTTTGTGACCAACTCATCTTTTTCCCTTTTGAGACTCTGCTTATAGTTGTAGACTTAGTCTTTTCTTCTGGCTTTGCCTCTTAACCCCTAGTATTTCCTTATTCCATTCAATATTTCCTTCTATTTACCCATTGGCTTCCATTCTTGTTTGGGGATTTTGTATTTGTGCCAGTCCATTGACAGTGGATTGATTGCATAGACCTTATTTGGTCCTGTCCCCTTTGTAGTTTGGATGTTCCTCTCAAACTCAGTGAGGTGGCTAGTATTAAGCCTATTCTCTGTATCAATCATTGGCTTTTGTCTCAATCTCTTAGTCATCTACTGGAGGTTCTGGTCCTTGGTTGGAGTTCTTCTGTGGTGGCCCTGACAGGCCTGTGGGAGAGTGGCTATCATGCTGATGTCAGGATTCTTGCATAGCCCCCCAGTGGTGAGGCATATTCACTGAGTTGGCTCTGTCTCCCTCTGTGGCTCTTCAGATTCCAAGGAGTACATGCTCTCTCTGTTTCTCTGTTCAGTGATTTGTGGTGGCTGGTTCTATCTCCTGCTTCTGTTCTGATAGGCCATACGTAGGATCTGGCTTAGGTCCCCAATTGCTGAAGCTTCTGCTGGCTTGTGACCCTCACCCCCTTCAGAGTGCTGGCTTGTTTCTGGCTCATCTTCATGAGCTTGTGTTGATTTCCCTGGCATGGTTCCTCTCTCTATCTCTGCCAGCTTCCTTGTTTACCTGAGAGCATGCTGGTTTTCCTGGTGTTATCCTTCTCCCTGCCACTGCTAGCTTCTGGCTATCATTTTATGTGGTTCTGCATTAAATGGAAGAACTCATTTCAGTTTCATTTTGGTTTTATCATTGGTTTTTTTCTCAAGTTCTTTTCAAATATTTCCTGGAATTTATGTGGGAGAACTCGACTTTCTCTTTCACATTGGCATCTTAGCCAGATGTCATATTGGTTCATTTGCAAAAATCTATGGCTGTTTTTGTCCTCTTGAATAGGAAATGGTGCTAGCCTTAACATCCCAGGGGTTACTCAGAATGTGTTCCTGTCTGGGCCAGTTGCTTAAGATCCATAGAGGACTGCTTCATTTTTTCAGGACTCGAAGTAATCCTGAAGTGGTAGTGAGGTAGTCAGGGCACCTGTAGTCATTCATTCAACAAACACTAATTAAACATCTTATTTTGTATGAAACATTTGCACTAAGCACCTGGGATAAAAAAAAAAAAAAGATAAAAATGAAAGAGATCCAGTGCAGAAGGAGTTAACTTTCTACTGGAAGAATATAGACTATACAGAGAAGAGAAAAAATATATAATATACAGTACAGAGTAAAAACAAAGTCATCTGTAGGGGGAAGTCCAATGAACAATTGGGCAGATCAGGAAAGGCCTCATGTAGGGAAGTATCTTGTGAGCCGAACCTTGAAGTGACCTGGAGATTCTAAGGAGTGCATTCTAGGCAGGGAATGGAATGTGTAACAGCAAGTAGATTCATTTTTAAATTTAATTTAAATTTTTAAATTTTAAATTAAAAAAAAATTTTTTGGAGAGGCAATTGGGGTTAAGTGACTTGCCCAGGGTCACACAGCTAGTATGTGTTAAGTGTCTGAGGTCGGATTTGAACTCAGGTCCTCCTGACTCCAGGGCTGGTGCTCTATCCACTGCGCCACCTAGCTGCCCTGAGTCGATTCATTTGTTTGGCATATAGGAAGCATGAAGTTGAATAGAATGAAGTCCTATCTCACATGAGGGTTAGGTTTAAAAGGCAATGTGTAAGGTTAACATTGTATATGTAAAGAGGCTTTGTGTGTGTGTGTGCGTGTGTTTATATGTCCAGAACAATGAACACAGGGGCACCCATGTGGGCCAGGGAGAGGATATCCTGTACTCCCCTATATCCTCTTTCCAAGAGTAAGAACAGCCTCTTTCCATTGGCTGTGTAGCAAGAACAGACTGTGTCTCCAAAACTGACAGACTGGAACAGCATCCTTTCTAGAAGCATCCAAAGGGTCAAGGTCCTGTTTACCCACTGTGTGGACACCATGAATTTAGGAAAGAGGAAGGATTACTGGATTATTCCTCCTCACTTTGAATCCTGTGGCCTTGGAAAAGGGATCTGAGGTTTTGGTTTGTTTCATCTGTCCTCTTCAGCTCTAGGTGTAGGTTATCGAGTCCCTAGATCCAGGAACTGCAGCAAGAGCAACTTTGGAGAGGGGATTCCTGTCCAACTGGTGCTGCTACTCTAGCAGGAAAGTCCTGAGAAACTAGGGTGCCTGGTATTCAATTCTGAGGGGGGATTTGGACTTGGAACTTGGTGGGACTATGCTACATAAGAACTGAGCTAAGCTGTGAACCTAATTCTTCCTCTTCTCCCTCAGAGACAAAAGTGGTACAAGGGAATATTATATACCTCCCCTCTAGGCATAGATGCAAATATAAATATTTGCATATTTATTTTTATTAAACCTTTGAAGCTAATAATCCTTTGTAAAAGTTAATCTGATTGCTAAGTGATTACATCGAATTGGGGTTGAGGGGATTTCTAAAGTTGGGGAAACAACTGGTAGGGGCTTGAGTCAATGACAGAAATTCTACATGCCAGCGAAACCCATTAAGGTACTGGAGAAGCTGGAGAAAGAATCAAATGTAACTTACTTGGCCTTCAAGCAATGAGAGCCATGTTAATCTCCACTACATGTATGATTAAAATTACCATCAAAAATCCTTTTAATCACTTATAACTCATAATTCAGTATCTTTCAACTGTTGTAGTAGGAGAGGCACTACACTGTCTTTAAAAGAAGGCAATATGTATTAGCAAGCAGACTGATGCTTATAGATGGAGGCTATGAGTTAAATATTATTATTATTATTTTTTTAATTTTAGCAGGGCAATGGGGGTTAAGTGACTTGCCCAGGGTCACACAGCTAGTAAGTGTCTGAGGCCGGATTTGAACTCAGGTACTCCTGAATCCAGGGCCGGTGCTTTATCCACTGCGCCACCTAGCTGCCCCTAAATATTATTATTAAAAAAAAAACTATTTCCAACCATATTATTGATCAGGAGACTGGTGGAAACCAAGACTTCTACTCAAATAGAAAGAAAGCAAAACATGTAAAGGCTTAGCTGTCATGAGTCAATCAGTAAGTAAAAAATAGTCTTGGTCATACTTGTCACATCAGGGTAATCATATTAGTTGGTGGTCTTACTACCATGCAGCTGTTACTACATTTTGTTCAGTGTGAGGTAAGAGAAGATACCAGGAAGTCAAAGAGAACATAGGAATTCCAAAAAGACCAACCAAGATTGTAGATTTCGCAAATACTTCCAGCCTGGGCAAAATGAATAGACCAGGCAGACAATGAAGAGAGCCTAGAGTCAATTACTATCAGCAACCTGGACCCAGTCAAGAAGTGGTTAAAAAAAAAATTACTCCTGTGGTGGAGCCAAATGCCTTACATCCTCAGATGGCAGAGAAAAGGCAGTAACTCACCTGAGCTTCCCCTTAAGTTCCTCCAAAATACCTTTAAATTATGTCATAAAACAATTCCTGGAGCAGTAGAATCCACAAAAGGACTGGGTGAAACAATTTTCCAATCAAAGACAATTTGGAAGGTTGGAAGGAAAGATTTGTTATACCAGGGTGAGAGGGAAGCACAGTCAAGCACAGGTCATGCCAGTACACTGAATCATCAGTGGCAGTGACTGCTTCTGGAACTCTCAGACCACAGATGGTAAGGGAGTCGAACAACTAGTCAGAAGGAGACTACAGGGTTTTTTTCCCTGGCACCAAGGCAGGACTCTGTTGCATTGCCCATACTCAGATCCAGGTTGTAGTCCTTGGAAGTAGTCCCAGGGTGGGGAGGAGAACTAGCACACTTGAGCTTGCAGCCACAGTGGAGCAGGGACTCTTATTACAGTTACAGGGCAGAAAGAGTACTTGTGGTCACTCACAGACCAGAGGACAGGCCAGGAGAGTAGTAAAAACACCTCTCCTTAGATCATACTACTTTGGAAGAACTGAACAGCTACAGATCCCTAGAAGTATCTCCAAAAACAGCTGTTCAAAATCCCTGATATTTGGGACAGTGTGCCATCCACCCTGGAAACAGAGCCCCACTTTAACAAAGAGTTAAAAGTCAAGAAGCAGAATGGAAAAATGAGCAAGAAATAGAAAAAAAATTGACCATAAAAGTTACTATGGTGACACCTTCAAAAGAAGATAATAAAGACAAAACTCCTATACCCAAGGCCTCCAGGAAGAAAATGAATTAGTCTCAGGCCATGTAAGGGCTCAAAAAGGACTTTGAAAATAAAGTAAGAGAGGCAGAGGAAAAATTGGAAAGAAAAATGAGACTGAAACAAGAAAATCATGAAAAAAAATAGGCAACAGTTTGGTAAAGGGGACATCAAAAATACTGAAGAAAATAACAGACAAAACAGACTAAAAACAGACTAGGTCAAATGGTAAAAGAGGTACAAAAACAAATGAAGAAAAGAATGCCTTGAAAAGCAGGATTGGAAAAAATGGAAAAAGAGGCACAAAAATTCACTGAAGAAAAAAACTCCTCAAGGAATAGAAATGGCCAAATGGAAAAGGAGATTGAACAGCTCACTGAAGAAAATAATTCCTTAAAAATTAGAATTGAGGGGGCAGCTAGGTGGCGCAGTGGATAGAGCACCGGCCTTGGATTCAGGAGGACCTGAGTTCAAATCCGGCTTCAGACCCTTGACACTTACTAGCTGTGTGACCCTGGGCAAGTCACTTAACCCCAATTGCCTTTCCAAAAAAAAAAAAATTAGAATTGAGCAAATGGAAATTAATGACTTTATGAGAAATCAAGAAATAATAAAACAAAGCCAACAAAAATGAAAAACAGAAGATAATGTGAAATATTGTATTTGAAAAACAACTGACCTGGAAAATAGACCCAAGAAAGATATTAAAAATTATTAGTCTACTTGAAAGCCATGATCGAAGAAGGAACTTACATATCATCTTTCAAGAAATTATCAAGGAAAACTACCCTGATATTTTAGAACCAGAGAGTAAAATAAGAATTGAAAAAATCCACTGATCACCTCCTGAAAGAGATGTCAAAACAAAAACTCCCAGGAATATTATAACAAAATTCCAGAGCTCCCATGTCAAGGAGAAAATATTGCAAGCAAGCAGAAAGAAACATTTCAAGTACCATAGAGTTACAGTCAGGACAACACAAGATTTAGAGGCTTCTACATTAAAAGATTGGAGGGCTTGCTTATATGATATTCCAAAGGGCAAAGGAATTGGAATTAAAACCAAGAATCACCCACCTGACAAAACTTAGTATTATCCTTCAGGGGAAAAATGGGCATTCAAAGAAGAGGTATTCTTTTTTAAAAATTATTATTCTTTCAAATATTCTTGATGAAAAGATCAGAGCTAAATAGAAAATTTGACTTTCAAATACAAGCCTCAAGAGAAGCAAAAAAAAAGGTAAGCAGGAAAAAGAAATCATAAGGGATTTAAAAAGGGTAAACTGTCTACATTCCTATATGGGAAAATGATACTTGTAACTCTTTAGAAATTTTCTTATTACAGAGGGCATAGGGGTGAGTTGAATATTGTAAAGACATTTTCCATCTCCTGATACCTTATGGAGTTTGAGTCCCAGGGTTTGCAATTGAGTGATAATGCTTGCAAATTGGAACTGTGTATTACCCCTGTGCTCTGTTCTATTTTAAATGCCTTACATCCTCAGAAAAGCAATGTGGTAAAGGGAAACACACAATGGGTACCAAGTGATTTGAATTCTATTGTTATCCCCCTCCCAATTACTTGTCATGTCACTTTTAAAATATTTCAACTTTGTATGCCAGTCTTTTCATCTGTAAAATGGGGATATGAATGCATGTTGATTGTAAGACTGACATGTGGAGCAGCCCGACCAGATTCGAGATGCTATGTTAGTTATACCTGGTGCTGACCAGGTCCTTCTGAGTCCACAATGCCTTGTGTGCCAAAATGGCCTTTCTTGTGAATAGAGAGGCATACCTGGTGATAGAATTTCTGGGGGAGAAGTGGTTTTCCCTCCGAAGACATCTGGACTCCATTGATCTGTTTAGCCTTGAATCTCTTTTTCCACCTTTCTACTTCAGAATCCTCATAAGTTAGATGGAGAGAAACATCCTCAGAAGGTGAGAGGTTAAATACATGTTCAGGGGCTTCTAAAGCAGCGAGCTTAGCTGCTGAATCAGCTTCTGCATTCCCCGTTGAAACAGGATCACTATTCCCTGTGTGGGCAGGGCAATGTACAATTGCTAGAGCAGAGGGATCAGCTGTAAAGAATTGAAGCAGGCATTGTTATCAGCACCTGCACTAGGACTCTCAGATTACAGTAAGCCTTTTACTCTTTTTGTGTATGAACACCTACAAATTGACTTTATTTCTATGCCCAAAGCAGGACAATATAAATTTTGCCTTGTTATTGTTGACCAGCTCACTCGATGGGTGGGGGCTTTTCCTGCCCCATGAGCAACTGCTGGCTTTGTGGCCAAAGCTCTCCTTAAAGAAATTCACTAGGTTAATCAACTCCTGGTTGACTTGCCAAAAACTGTGGGACTAATTTTTAATTGGGGAGTGCTAGCTAAGCGGCTCGCTGCAATATTGGAGCAAGGAAGGAGACCGGCAGCCTCCCTCAAAACAGAACAAGATTTATTTTAACAAGAACGAACTTAAAAAACAACAACCCACAAACAGGATCATTAGGATCAAGGGAAAGGAAATAAAATGGAGCAAGGGAAATTACAATACCTGAAAAAATACCACTGCCCAGGAATCAGCTGAAAATATGCAGCAGAACGCCTGTCGATTTCCAGCTTCCACCTAGAATGCCCAATTCTCCTCCCCCAAACCTAGAAACACCCCACACAGCCCCAGCCAATGGGATGGCCGCTCTGACAGTCACATGACTGCCCTCACTAGGCTTCCAATCATTATAATTTTGCCAGGCCCATGTAATGGCCTATTATAATTTTGCCAAGGGGGCAGCTAGATGGTGCAGTGGATAGAGCACCGGCCCTGGAATCAGGAGTACCTGAGTTCAAATCCGGCCTCAGACACTTGACACTAGCTGTGTGACCCTGGGCAAGTCACTTAACCCCAATTGCCTCGCTAAAAGAAAAAAAAATTAATTTTGCCAGGCAAGTGGTGATGACATGAGGTGCCAGAGCCCTGGCAGCCGCTACAAACAATGGGTGGAACACCATGTGGTTTTCGGAGCCCCAGGCCAGTGCGCGCCGAGGCATAAAAACCTCAAATAACAATTCTTTACAATATGAAGGGATGATATTTTAAAAAATTAAATAAAATTAAGGGGTGAAAGAGGAATGCACTGGGAGAAAGGGAAATGGAGAAGTGGAATGGGGTAAATTATCTCGCAAAGAAGAAGCAAGGAAAAGCTTATACAGTGGAGGGGAAGAAGGGGGACATGAGGGGGAGTGAATGAACCTTATCTCATCAGAATTGGCTGAAAGAGGGAATAACATACACACTCAATTGGAGATGAGGGGGGTGGTGTGGGTGATGGAAAGGAGGGAAGTTTGGGGGAAGGGGTAGTCAGAATCAAAACACTTTTGAGGGTGAAAGGAAAGAGAAAATAGAATAAATGGGGGGATAAAATAGAGGGAAATATAGTTACTCTGAACAAAAATTTTGAGGAAAGATTCTCTGTTAAAGGCTTCATTTCTTCAACATATGGAGAACTGAGTCAAATTTATAAAAATAAAAGCCATTCCCAATTGATAAATGATCAAAAGATATGAAGAGTTTTCAGATCAAAGCTATCTATAGCCATATGAAAAATAAATGCTCTAACTCACTATTTTCTATCTTTTTTTTTTCTTTTTTCTTTTTTGTGGGGCAATGAGGGTTAAGTGACTTGCCCAGCATCACACAGCTAGTGAGTGTCAAGTGTCTGAAGCCGGATTTGAACTCAGGTCTTTCTGAATCCAGGGTCAGTGCTTTATCCACTGTGCCACCTAGCTGCCCCCTCTAACTTACTATTGATTAGAGAGAGGCAAATCAAAACAATTCTGCGTTACTACCTCATACCTATTAGATTGGTAAATAGAACAGAAGAGGAAAATGACAAATATTGTAGGGGATGTGGGAAAAACGAAACATTGAACTGATTCAACTATTCCATAAAGCAATTTGGAATTATGGCCAGAGGCCTACAAAACCATGCATCCTCTTTGACCTAGCAACACCAATACTAGATATGTATCCAAAAAGAGATAAAAAACAAAAAGTAAAAGGATCTATAGGTACAAAAATATTTATTGAAGCTCTTTTCTGGTGTCAAAGAATTGGAAATTGAGGGGAAGCCCATCATGGAAATGGATGAACAAATTGTGGTATGTGATTATGATGGAATACTACTGTTCTATAAGAAATAATGAACAGGATTCTCTCACAACAACCTGGATACAAAGTCAAATGTCTTGTGTAAAAAGTAATAGCAATATTGTAAGATGATCAACTGTGAATTACTTAGCTATTCTCAACAATACAAGGATCCAAGACAACTCTGAAGGACATACGATGAAAAATGCTATACATGCCCAGAGAAAGAACTCATGGTGTTTGAAAACAGATTGAAGAATACACGTACACATACACACACACATATATTTTGGTGGGGCAATGGGGGTTAAGTGACTTGCCCAGGGTCACACAGCTAGTAAGTGTCAAATATCTGAGGCCGGATTTGAACTCAGGTACTCCTGAATCCAGGGCCAGTGCTTTATCCACTGCACCACCTAGCTGCCCCCGAAGCATATATTTTTTAAACTTTCTTGATTTTCCTTGAGTTTTTTTTTTGTCTGTTTTCTTTCACAACATGAGTAATATGGAAATGTTTTGCATGACTACACATGTATAACCTATATCAACTTGCTTGTCTTTTCAAAGTGAGGGGTGGGGTGGGTGGGAGTGGGGGTTGTGGGAGGAGGGGGGATTTGGAACTCAAAGTTTTAAAAATGGATGTTAAAATTGTTATTACTTATAATTGGGGAAAAATAAAATAGTAAATACAGAGAGAGAGAGAGAGAGAGAGAGGGAGAGGGAGAGAGAGAGAGAGAGAGAGAGAGAGAGAGACAGAGAGACAGAGAGACAGAGACAGAGAGAGAGAGACAGAGAGAGACAGAGAGAGAGAGAGAGAGAGACAGAGAGAGACAGAGAGAGACAGAGAGAGAGAGAGCCAGAGTCTAGAATCACATCTAGTAAAGGAAGATGTGCTCACACTTTGAGGAGTGAGGGAGTTTAGACTAATAGAGAATATAACACAGTCACCTCTTCCACCTCACATTTATTCTAGGCATAGGCATTCATTGAGTGGAATAACAGGTGATATTCTCTGCCTCTGTCTCTGTCTCTCTGTCTCTTTTCTTCTGTCTCTCTATTTCCTTCTTTCTCTATTTCTCTTTGTCCCTCTGCCTGTCTGTCTCTCTGTTTCATTCCCTGTCTCCCTGTCTCTGTCTGTCTGTCTGTCTCTCATCCCAATAACTTTTATCCTCTTGTCTCGGATGACTGACCACTGACTCTTCTCCTAACTTCGGTCCTTACTTATCTCTCTTGTGTCTAGGCTGGCTTCTCAAGGGTTCAGAGCTAATTTCCTTATCTATCAACTGTTCTTACACCCTAACTAACATGCTTTGTTCTCTTACTTTTATCACTTGACTGGATGCTTCAATATGATTATGCTTTGAGAATCCTCCCCTTTGTCTGAAGGTTCATTTAGTGAACTCCAATATTTTAGGTCAGCTGATCAAATGAGGCCATTTTGCTGTACATGGATTGGATCATCCCATTTGAAGCAGCTGTTCCCTAGGAGTTTCCATTCCAGGTGTGTAACTTTCTTTATTTAATCATCTTCTGTTATTTTAGAGTATTCCTGGAGCAAAAAAGGCAGGGGGCAAATGCATCTTCCTCCAGAGCACTGACCAGTTTTTTTCTCTGAGTTTTTAGCCACCATTTTGGGAAGGGGTGGAACTAGAGCTTCTCCCATAACAATCTTCACAACAGCCTGTATATTGGGAATGTTGTTAAGTCCCTTGAAGCTAATGAACTCTCTCATTTTCTTGACTTGCACAGCTCCGGAGATAAATGTAATGGAGGAATATGAACAGCTTATGGAATTTTCTTTGCTTGTATATACAGCTCATATTCTAGGATTCTAGTATTGGTTGTTGGCTTTTATATCATCTATCCAATAAAGAATAGGCTTTATTCTTGCTTGGTTGGAACAATTTACCTGAGGGTAGAAGACTTGTTAGGAGCAGCAGATGAAACCAAATGAACTTCAGTAAAGGAAAGAAAACCATTATGTTAAACTGTCTGGAAACCTATGATCACCAGGAAATTCATAGTTAATGAAAAAACCCTGTGCTTATTCTATTTTTTATTTTATCCCTCCTATCTTTTTCACCACATTTCACTGCTGAAAGAAGAATGAATATTGGTATATCTTTGTTCTCCTGGGACTAAGAAATGTTTTTCATAAATCATCCTAGGCTAGCCCTGCTTTTTCATTGTATAGCTTCTTTATAATTTTTTAATCCTGGTTTTTTCTTTCCCGTACTTCTTGATCATTTCTTCTTAAGTAAATTTAGGGATGAAACAAAATACAACAATAAATAGTAGCTGATCTCTTAAAGGAAAAATAATTTGGAATACTCATTTGCCTTTATGTGTGGCAGGTTTGAAAGGGAGGAAATTTTACAACTTCACTATAAGGCTTATTGATTGTAAAGCAGAAACCTGGGATCTATTATTTACTATGACTTAGTGTTAACCATTTCTGTGAAGAAAACAAATAAAACAAGTTGAGGAGGTTTCAGTAACATCTGCAGTCTGTCCTTTGTGAAAATAAATGTTCTCTATTCCATTTTCAACCCAAGTTACAATAGAGAGTAATTGATTGTAAGAAGATAAACCCAAAATGTATCCTTAACGCTATAATTATATGAATTCTGAACTAGCTCAACGACCACATTCAAGGAGGGAAGGGAAGGAAATTATAATTGCTTATATTTATTTATCCATCTATTTATTTATTTTTATAGGCAATTGAGGTTAAATGACTTGTCCAGGGTCACACAGTCAGTAAGTGTCTGAGACCAGATTTGAAGTGAGGTTCCCCTGATTCTAGGGCTCTGTCCACTGCACACTTAATGCTCATTTAAAAAAAAATTAATTTAATTTAATATTTTTGGTGAGGCAATTGGGGTTAAGTGACTTGCCCACGGTCACACAGATAGTAAGTGTCAAGTGTCTGAGGCTGGATTTGAACTCAGGTCCTCCTGACTCTAGGGCTGGTGCTCTCTATCCACTGTGCCACCCAGATACCCCAGAAAATATATATATATATTTTTTGCAGGGCAATGGGGGTTAAGTGACTTGCCCAGGGTCACACAGCCAGTAAGTGTCAAGTGTCTGAGGCCAGATTTGAACTCAGGAACTCCTGAATCCAGGGCTGGTGCTTTATCTACTGCACCACCTAGCTGCCCCCACCAGCTCATATTTTTAAAAATTATTTTTTTTAATGCTCATATTTTTAAAAGCATCTACTATGTACTTTAAAATTTTATTCTTATTGATTCTCACAGCAGCCCTGTTGAGGTAGATGCTATGTTTATCTTTATTTTATAGGTGAGGTAACTGAGGCAGATAGCAGTTAAGTGACTTGCCCAGGGTCATACAGCTAAATAATTATCTGGGGCTGGATTTGAACTTAGATCTTCCCAACTTCAAACCCACCAATCTATCCATTTTACCACCTGGCAATAAGAAGTAGTTAACTTTGATTCATTGTCAATTTGGAAGATCTTCACTGGGGTGCTCCCATTACCTCTACTTGGTTCTGTGTTGTTTAATAGTTATTACAGGGGCAGCTAGGTGGCGCAGTGGATAGAGCACTGGCCCTGGAGTCAGGAGTACCTGAGTTCAAATCTGGCCTTAGACACTTAACACTTACTAGCTATGTGACCCTGGGCAAGTCACTTAAACCCAATTGCCTCACTAAAAAAAAAAATAGTTATTACAAATTACTTGGATAGAAGTATAGATGACATGTCTCTTTAATGTGTTGTTGAAAAAAAGCTGGGAGGGATTGTTGATTCATTGGGTGGCACTGAAGACTTCCTAACAAACAATGATATTGAGTTGAATCTAATAAAATGCTGCTTAAGAGAGGTATTTTTACATATACTTTGGCTTCAGATATTAACTTCAGCCATACAGAATACCAGGGACTCACTATGAGATTATAGCGATTCTGAAAAAATTCTAGAGATTTCACATGAGTAAGCATTGAAGTGGCAGTTGAAAAAGAAAACGAGTAGAATCTTAGGCTACACAGGGGGATCCATGACTTTTAGGGAGAAGATGCTTGTTCTCTGCCTTGGTCAGAACACCCGGAGAGTAATGTGTTTAGTTCTCGGCACTAGATTTTAAAGAGAATATTAATAGGCCTCAATCAATCCATTAATCAATTAATTAACAGGCTCCAGAGAGCCTCTAAAGTAGGACAATCAGGGTGATGAAGAGTGTGATGAAGTTTGATGAAGGAATGGGGTATGGTGAGCCTGGAGGAAAGAAAAGAAAACAAAACACTTATGGGGAAGGGAATAAGCACCTACTATATGGTGGGCACTGTGCTAAGCACTTTATAAGTCATATCTCATTTGATCCTCACAACAACCCTCTGAGATAGGTGCTATTATCACCCCTATTTTACAGTTAAGGAACCCGAGGCATTCAGAGGTGGTGACTTTCTCAGAGTGATACATTTAGTAAAATGTCTGAGGACTGATTTGACCTCTGCTCGTCCTGATTCCAGGACCCTATTCACTAATCCACCTATGAGAGACTTCATAGCTTCCTTCAAATATTTGAGCGGCTAACATGGGAAAGAGTATTTCAAATCATTTTGTTTGGATCCAGATGGTAAAACCAAGAGAAACATCCAATTTGTAAAGACAGAAATTTAGGGTGGGCACAAGGAAAAACTTCCTAACAATTAGAGCTCCCCAAAGTTGAATGGACTGCCTCAAGAGTTCTTCAAGTAAAATCCAGTATGTTGTAGTGGGAACTTTTTTCAGCTATGGTTGCTGAGGTACCTTCCAATTCTGGGATTTGGGTATTCATTTAGCTATCTTGATACTTAAAAAAAAAAAAAGTATTTTATTATTTTCCAGTTACATGTAAGGATAGTTTTCAACATTTGTTCTCATAGGATTTTTAGTTCCAAATTTTTTTCTCCCACACTCCCTTCCCTCCCTCCTCCCCAAGACACAAAGCAGTCTGTTATAGGTTGTATATGTATAATCACATTAAACACATTTCTACATTAGTCATCTTGTGAAAGAAGAATCAGAGCACAAGGGAAAAACCTCAAAAAAGAAAGAAAGAAAACAGTCCGAAAGTAGAAACAGTATGGTTCAATCTGCATTCATAATTCAGAGTTCTTTTTTTTTTTCTGGATGTTGAGAACACTTTCTATCATGAGTTCTTTGAAACTATTTTGGATCATTGCACAGCTGAGAAGAGCCAAGTCTATCACTATTGTTCATCACACAATGTTGCTGTTACTGTGTACAATGTTCTTCTGGTTCTACTCCTCTCAGTCAGCATCAGTTCATGTAAGTCCTTCCAGGTTTCTCTGAAATCCTCCTGCTTTTTGTTTCTTATAGCACAGTAGTATTTCATTACATTCATATACCACAACTTGTTTAGACATTCCCCTACTGATGGGCATTCCTTCAATTTCCAATTCTTTGCCACCACAAAGAGAGCTGCTATAAATATTTTTGTACATGTGTGTCCTTTTCCCTTTCTGTGGTCTCTTTGGGATACAGACCTAGCAGTGGTACCACTGGGTAAAAAGCATATGAATAGTCCCATAGTCCTTTGGCCATAGTTCCAAATTGCTTTCCAGAATGGTTGGATCAGTTCACAGCTCCACCAACAATGCATTAGTGTTCCAATTTTTCCACAGCTTCTCCAACATTTATTATTTTCATTTTTTTAATACTGGCCAATCTGATAGGGGTGAGGTGGTACCTCAGAGTTGTTTTAATTTACATTTCTCTGATCAATAGTGATTTAGAGCATTTTTTCATATGGCAATAGATAGCTTTTACTTTTTCATCAGAAAACTGCCTGTTCATATACTTTGACCATTTCTCAATTGGGGAATGACTTGAAATAAATTTGACTTAGTTACCTATATATTTTAGAAATGAGGCCTTTATCAGAAATGCTGGCTGTAAAAATTGCTTCCCAGTTTTCTGCCTCCCTTCTAATTTTGGATGCATTGCTTCTGTTTGTACAAAACCTTTTAAATTTAATGTAATCAAAGTCTTCCATCTTACATTTCATAATATTCTCTATCTCTTGTTTGGACATAAATTGTTTTCCTTTCCGTAGATCTGAGAGGTTAATTATTCCTTTCTCTCCTAATTTATCTATTCTATCACCCTTTATGTCAGAATCTTGAACCCATTTTGACCTTATTTTTGTATAAAGTGTAAGATTTTGGTCTATGTCTAGTTTCTGCCATACTATCTTCCAGTTTTCCCAGTAGTTTTTATCAAATACTGAGTTTCTATCACAGAAGCTAGAGTATTTGAGTTTATCAATCAGTAGATTACTATAGTCATTTACTACTGGGTCTCCTGTGCATAACCTGTTCCATTGATCCACCACTCTATTTCTTAGCCAGTACCAAATATTTTTGATGACTGCCACTTTATAGTATAGCTTCAAATTTGGTATGGCTAGCCCACCTTCATGTGCATTTTTTTTCATTAGTTCCCTTGATATTCTTGACTTTTTGTTTTTTCCAGATGAATTTTGTTATTTGTTCTAACTCTAAAAAAATAATTTTTAAGTAAGCTATTTTGATACTTGATCATAATTAACTACTTCTAGTAGCCAGGTGGTGCAATGGATAGAGTGCTACCTTGGCATATAGCTATCATTTAGCTATCTTGAAAGGTATCTTGGGAGACTTGAGTTTATCTTTCTTTAAAAGTAATTCTGTTTTGCATTAAGCAAGAATTTTATTATAGGAGCTCCCCTAAGAGTTTATGGTGAATAAGACCAATACAGTGACTAAAGGTCTATGTGGTAACATTAATGGTTCTTTGCTCACTCTGCTATTTCATCCTCTGGGGCTCAGATCTTGTCTGCTCTTCACAATGACCTAAGTGATTTTCCCAAGTCTTTGAAACAGAGCTGTTATTACTCTAGGTAGTTTAAGAGAATGGATGTTCTCAGGGAGAAGAAAGACAGAGCTAAGGGGCTCTGATTCCAAAAAATGCTTTGAGCTAAGACAGTATTTGCCTTCACTGCATGGTTTGCAGAATACAGAGTAATTTGCTGCATTTTGATGGTCCCACCATTAGGTTGGAGAATATTCTTGAAAAGCAGAAGGAACAAAGATGGAAAAGAATGGCTCATTTTAATTTTGGTTTTTAAGAACCTACTTTCCTCCTATTTAAGAGGAAGGGTATCAGTTTAGGGAGGAATATGACAACATTCAGAAAGGAAATCTTAAATACTTCAGGAATAATGTATATATTATAGTTATAATATATAATATAAAATGTGCATAGAAGTTTTTTTAATTAAAAATTGAAATCTTTGTCAAAGATCACCTGAATTCTGACTTCATGCTATCCTGTATGGTAGGCTATAAACATGATAGATATTAAACTCAGACATTTTCCATTCACTAAACAAGATGAAATGTTCTGTTCTTTCCCATTAAACTGCTCTATAAGATAATGGGTGCTGTCACAAAAGTCCTGTGATCATCTCACCATCTTGGCTTATGTGATTACTGGGCTACAGAACACAGTCAACACGATCAATTTTTCCTGACCTGATTTGTCACACCTTTTGTGACAGGCTCCTTGAGAATAGTAGGATGGGCAAATTCATCTTTCTTAGAAGTTATGAGGAGCTGTTGGGCTTATTGATTGTATTCTGTTGCCAGTGTCCCAACTTTTGATGATCAGAATAAATGGAGAAGTAAGATCACACAAAGCTAGTAATGGAATAATCAGTTAAACAACAAACACTTATTAACCACCTATGATGTGCTAGACACTATATTAGGTGTTGAGGTTACAAAGAAAAAAAACAGTTCATATCTTCAAGGATTTTACATGTTATCTGAGGAAATAATGTGTAACACACATAAGGAGAGCCATGTACTATGCTGCTTATATAAGTTATGTGTCCATATGAGTCTGGCTAGATGATTGCTGTCATGAATAGATATTGCTAGATACTTTTTTTTTTTTTTTCGGGGCAATGAGGGTTAAGTTACTTGCCCAGGGTCACATAGCTAGTAAGTGTCAAGTGTCTGAGGTTGGATTTGAATTCAGGTCCTCCCGAATCCAGGGCTGGTGCTTTATCAACTGTGCCATCTAGCTGCTCTTTAGACTTTTCTTTAACCACCTTTCTCTAAGACTTCCTGTCTGGAGTAGAAGTAGGAGGTTGGGGTAAGAGCTGAGATGTACTGTTAAAATCTTAACAATTAGATCTTAGGGAAAATGTACACAGGACATTTCTGAATTTAATTTGTATTATTAACATTTTCCCCATACCTCTCTTAAATCTAGGAATCAATGAAACAATAAATCAGGCTCCTATTTGTAGTGTCTGCCAATTTCCATGGTATAAATCCTTACACTGAAAATTAAACAATCAGCTCTCCCCATGGAGGACATGATCACAGCATACCTTTGGGCTAGAAGATTTCTACTCTGTTTTCCTCCTAGAAAAGGTATTGGGCTAGCATTGTGTTTATTATCACCCAACCCCCCCCCCAATATTGTTAGAATAAGGAAAATAAACTTTAGGTTCAAGCTGAGCTCCTAATCACTATTCATTAAAGCGGAAGTATATCCAAGGCTTGATTCCCTTTCCTCTAAATATCAGTTCCATAAAGAACACACATATAACAAATAAACTTATTTATCCAAGTCCATAGCAAAACAGAAACCAAGGAAGGTGTGCATATGAGAATATACCAGACAATACAGAGTGAATGACTTCTCTTATTAGGATTGAGATAGCTCAACTGAGAATCCCAGATCTTACCAAAGAATCAATTCCCTGAAGCGTCTAGTGTAGCAGTCTGGGGTTAAGGGCATGATTGGGGTGTTGGCTCCTCTACATATTTGCTTCTCCCCAGAATTGTTTTCTTCTTTTAGGGACTCTTCTTGAAGAGACTCTGGAACTGTGTGTCTTCTCTCTAGAAGATAGAAGGCTAAAGCTGCCACCAACTCTGCTCCTCATACAGGCAGAGAGCATTGAGTAATCTATTTTCATCAATGGGAAGACTCTTATGCCAATGGACTTTGAGTTGTGGGTCAGTCAGTTAGATTGTTGATAATTGTCAATTAAGGGCTTACTGTACACCACATACTTTGCTAAGCACTAGAGCTACCAAAAGAGTCAAAAGTCTGAGGCCAGATTTGAACTCAGATCCTCCTGACTCCAGGGCCAGTGCTCTATCCACTTCACCAACTAGCTGCCCTGAAAGATATCCTTTCTTTACCCCAGCTCAGTCCTATATTTCCTCCTTAGGGTATACTAGAATGACACATTTGTTCCAGTCTCTCTCTCTCTCTCTCTCTCTCTCTCTTTTTTTTTGTGAGGCAGTTGGGGTTAAGTGACTTGCCCAAGGTCACACAGCTAGCAAGTGTCAAGTGTCTGAGGTCAAATTTGAACTCAGGTCCTCCTGAATCCAGGGCCAGTGCTCTATCTACTGCGCCAGTCTCTTGAATGACTACATTTCTCTGGATTGATAATTTGTGGATGACTCTTGGGATATAGCCAACTTACTTTGATAATGATATTAAACATCATTCTTGTGCAACATCATTATGGTTGGAAGGACTTTTCCCACATGGTCGAAGGCCTATGAGATTGATTGTTGGGTAAATTATTATATTTGACCACTTACTTTAAGTGTGTGGGTATAGGTCAAGTAAATCAATAATTCTACCTTACACAAAGACAAAACTGAAACAGTTACTGCCCTCATGGAATTTACATTTGATTTGGAGGCAGGATACAAAATGAAGTGTTTTTAAAAATTCATTGAGGGACAGCTAGGTGGTACAGTGGATGGAGCACTGGCCCTGGATTCAGGAGGATCTGAATTCAAATCTGGCCTCAGACCCTTGATACTTACTAGCTGTGTGACCCTGGGCAAGTCACTTAATCCCAATTGCCTCACCAAAAAAAAAAATCATTGAAAAATCAAATACTGAGGGGAAAAGCCAAGATGGTGGAGAAAAAGCAGGGACTTACCTGAGTTCCCCCAAACAACTTTTAATAATACCTCAAAATGAATTCTGGAGTGGCAAAACCCACAAAAGGATGGGGGTGAAACAGTTTTTCATTCCAATACTACTTAGAAGTTCAGCAGGAAAGGTCTGCCACACCTAGATGAGAGTGTAAACTCCCTGGAAAACCAGCAGCAAGCCTTGGGAGAGACTGAATCAATGGCTGAAGTGGAAAATTCCAGACACATATGGCAAGGGAGTTGGAAATCCTGTCAGAAGGAGACTAAATAAAAGGGTCCCTTTGCTGGCACTGGGTAGAGGACTCTGTTGCATTGCCTATACAAAGATTTGTGTCACAGTCCTGGGTCACAGTCCCAGGGCAAGGAGCATAAGCACAACAGAATTTGTGCCTACAGGGAAGCTGGGATCCTGGTCACAGTTCCAGGGTGGAAAAAAGTGCTTGTGATCACACACTCACATCACCTTGGAAGAATTGAAAACTTATAGACCCACACAACTGTCTAAAAACAACTGCACAAACACCTGAAGCTTGTGATAGTGTCCCTTCCACCTTGAGGGCATAGTTCAATTTTCAAATATAAAGTAAAAAATCAAGAAATAAAATGGAAAAATGAGCAAACAAACAATAGCAACAAAAAACCCTAGCCATAAAAGGTTACTCTGGTGACAGAAAAGATCAAAACAAACTCAGAAGACAACAAAGTCAAAACTGCTATATCCAAAGCTTCAAATTAAAAATATGAATTGGTCCCAGGTCATGGAAGAGGAAAAAGTCAAAAAGTATTTTCAAAATCAAATAAAGGAGGTAGAGGAAAAATTAGGAAAAGAAATGAGAGTGACATAAGAAAATCATGAAAAAAGAATCAATAGCTTGGTAAAGGAGGCACAAAAAGTGCTAAAGAAAATAGTAACTTAAAAAATAATATAGACCAAGTGGTAAAAAGAGGCACAAAAATTCATTGAAGAAAATAATGCCTTAAAAAATAGAATTGCAGGGCAGTTAGGTGATGCAGTGGATAGAGCACTGGCCTTGCAGTCAGGAGGACCTGAGTTCAAATCTGGCCTCAGACACTTAGTAGTTATGTAACCTGGGCAAGTCACTTAACTTTGTTGTCTCAAAATTAAAAGGCAGAATTGACCAAATGGAAAAAAATATACAAAAATCGCTAAAGAGAACTCCTTAAAAACAGAATTAGCCAAATGAAAAGGAGGTAAAAAGTTAATGAAGAAAACAACTCCTTAAAAATTAGAATTGGGTAATTGGAAGCTAATGGATACATGAGACATTAAGAAACAATTAAAAAAAATGAGAAAATGAAAAAAAAAGAAGAAAATAGGAAATATCTCATTGGAAAATCAACTAACCTGGAAAATATATCCAGGAGAAATAATTTAAGAATTATTGGGCTACCTGAAAGTCATGACCCCAAAATGAACCTAGACATGTCTAGACATGATCCTTCAGGAAATTGTCAAGGAAAACTTCCCCGAGGCTCTAGAACTAGAGGGTAAAAAAGAAATGGAAAGAATCCACCAATCAATTACTTTCTGAAGGAAATCCCAAAGTGAAAAGTCCTGGGAGTATTATAGCCAAATTCCAGAATTCCTGGGTCACAGAGAAAATATTGCAAGCAGCCAGAAAGAAACAATTTAAATATCATGGAGCCACAGTCAGTATAACACAAGATTTAGCAGCTTCTACATACATTAAAGTCTCAGAGGGTTTGGGATATGACATTGTGGAGGGCAAAGGAACTAGGATTACAGCCAAGAATCATCTACTCAGCAAAAGTGAGTATAATCCTTCAGTGGTGGTGGTAAAGGGTTGGTTAGGAACTTTCAAGTATTCCTAATGAAAAGACCAGAGCTGAATAGGTAATTTGACTTTCAAATACAAGACTCAAGAGAAGCATAAAAAGATAAACAGGAAAGAGAAATCACAAGGGATTCAATAATGTTTACCTTTGTATATGGGAAAATGATACTTCTAACTCTTAAGAACTTTATCACTATTAGGGTAGTTAGAAGGAGTATATAACAGACAAAGGGCACAGATATGAGTTGAATATGATGGGATGATTATCTAAAAAATAAAATTAAGGGGTGAGAAAGAAGAATGCACTGGGAGAACAGGAAAGGGAGAGGAAGAGTGGGATAAATTATTTCACATAAAAGAGGCAAGAGAGTTTTTACAGTGGAGCGGAATATTGGGGAGATGATGGGAGGGAGTATTTGAACCTTACATTCATTGGAACTGGATGAAAGAGGGAATAACACACACACTTAGTTGGGTATAGAAATCTATTTTACCCTATAGGAGAGTAGTAAGGGTAAGAGATTAAGAGAAGGGGATGAAGGGACAGCTAGGTGGCACAGTGGATAGAGCACTGGCCCTGGAGTCAGGAGGACCTGAGCTCAAATCCGGCCTTAGACACTTAACACTTACTAGATGTGTGACCTTGGGCAAGTCACTTAACCCCAATTGCCTCACTTAAAAAAAAAAAGAACTAATGGAGTCCAAATGTACATTCAGGTATGCTTTTTCTTTACTTTCTTTATTCTTCTTGTTTTTTTTTTTCTGTTTTTTTTTTCACATGAACTAACATGGAAATATGTTTTGCATGACAGCATATGTGTAACCTATATTAAATTGCTTGCTTTCTCAATGTGGGAAGAGGGAAGAAGGAAGGGAGGAAGACACTTTGAAACTTGAAATAAAAAGAAGAATGTTAAAATTGTTTTTACATGGAATTGGGAGAAATATTAAATTAAAATAAAAAAGTCAAATACCTAGGAGAAGGAGCACAGCATGCTGAATGGATTGTCCATAGAAGATCTATGAAAACCACCAAGAATATCCCAGGATGAGTAGGCCTGGATAGGTAGTCAACTATGCCAGTGGAAAAGCTGCCTAGCTGACAAAGTATTGTATTAGACAGATCACTGAATTTTTTTTTTTTTTTTAGGAAGGAAAACCTGATTTTCAACCTTTACTCAGATACGAATTGTGTAATCCTGGGCAAGTCATTTAAACTTGATGAACTTTCCTCACCTGCCCAACTGGGATCAATAATGGTATTTGACTCTTGTTTTGAGGAGGAAATGAGATAACCTAGATAAAGTGCTTTGTCAGCTATTATTAATGCCCCCATTAAACCGACCACAGCTCTGTTGAAATTTTGAAGCAATGCTTAGTATTTCCAATTAATTTCTGTGTTGTCAAACAGTTTTGCTTTAACAGAACAGATTCACTTATAAATAGTACATTATTTTGTGCAAATAAACATGACCAGTATACTCAAAAACATTTTTGGAGGGTGAACATTCACCCTCTCAGAACTGTCCTATTAGTAATAAGTTGCTTATAAAATCCTTTGTTCATAGATATAAATATTTGGATTTTTGTGACTGCTTTATTGCTTGTTCTTGTTTTTTGGGGGGTTTTTTTGGTGAGGCAATTGGGGTTAAGTAACTTGCCTAGGGTCACACAGCTAGTAATTGTTAAGTGCTGAGGCCGAATTTGAACTCAGGTCCTCCTGAATTCCAGGGCTGGTGCTCTATCCGCTGCACTACCTAGCTGCCCCTGACTACTTTATTGCTATGGGTACTCCCACCAACTGCTCAGATTTCAATCTAGCCACATTTTCTTTTCCTAAATAGCTCTTATCTATATCTTGTCAAGGCTAAAATTCTAGCTAGTCTGTCTAAAATATCTAATGAGTGGTCACCAATAAATTATAAACTTTAGCAAGAGTTAGGCTTTTAAGCATTTATTAAGGAGAATAAGAATTTGATAAAGAGAGAGCGAAAGGCCTAGATTCCTATCTATTAAAGGGAGAGCACATTTCTAGCTCTGCTCTCCACCAGAGTCCAAAGGAAAGAGAGCGAGACAGAGTGCCAGTCTCTTCCTTCTTCCTCCCACTAGCAAACATCACTTCCTGACGCCAAAGAAAAGTCGCATGTTCTTGCCCTCAAAGACCTTCCTTTCATGGCGGAACTTTTCTATGGTAAGTCTCCAGAAGGTGGCGTCATTTTAATCATTACAATCCCCTCTTTGTTTCCTCAAGAAATGGGTGTTTCCTTGATGAAACAGTCAAAAATAACAGAATATAATAACCTATGGTAACTAGCAATATGTTAATAACAATATAGAAAAGGGAGAGAAGAAAGTTTTGTCCAGAGGGCGGTTTTTTGTCCTCATGAACCAAGGCTTTGACATTGGTCTTGCAAAGGGAGGGCTTCTGCAGAGAGTACATGTTACAGATGGTGTATATTATAACAGAAAGAGAAAAAGAAAAACAACAACAACAAAACAAAACTGTTCATTTAAAGTCTCTGAAAGTCTTTTCTCAGATGTCCTCTAGGTATAGTCGTGGAATGGAAATCTTTTCAGGGGTTGATGTGTGGATGCTGGTAATCAGCCAGGAAAATTTCCTACAATATTGAGCTTAACACAACTTTAAAATAGCTTTGGCAATAATCAAATCAAACAATGAAAGTTCTCAAAAACATGTCTAAGGGAATTCAGAATCTTAGTTGTTACACATGAAACATAATAAAACAAAAATTGAAACATTCCATAAAATTAATATTAATATAGCCCCCCTTATGGAGGGTAATTGAGAAGACAATTGCTGTGATATTAATTTTTAAAAATAATTTTGATCTTTGTTTCATCATTTTTTGCATCATCTGCCTAATTATCCTCATGCCATTATGAGAAATTTAAAAATCTAATATAATTGGTAACAGATGTCAAGACCAAATTCAACATTGTTATTTATCATGACACCTGAGATAATTATGGGGGTTACCATAAAAGAACAGAGAAATGATGGGATATGAGCATTCCCACACTTGAGCAATATGTACTGCCCATGCAGTATGCCAGGCTTAAAATAGATGGATGGAATATATGTCCATGCCACTGAACATATTGGAGGAAACTGAGTCAGACTTAATCAGATGCATGGGATTGAGATGTCCATGGCATCAGGCATATAGGAGGGGGCATAGAAGCCAGGTGTAGAAGTGAGATGGGTGGGATCAAAACTTCCAGCCATCTGTGCAGTATTGTGGGGAAAAATAAAATAAAATATTAAACCAAGAGAATCCAACCTCAACATTTGTCAAAAGCCGTTCTCTTGGCCATACCTTGACTTCATGCATGTCTCCCCTCATGTGACAGTTCAGTGTCTGCTCTTGCATGTATTCCTCTTGTGATTGGATGGCATCTTGGCCAACTGGCATGTGATAACTCAGAATAAAGGCAATTAATGTCTTAAATGATAAGTTCCCATAATCCAAGTCTCATATGGATTTAAAAATTGAGGATAATAAATGATCGAAAAAAATGTGAATACATCCTGACTCAGAACACAATATATAATTATGCATCAATTTCAAATAATACCCCCTTTTTTTTCTTAGTATACAATTACTTTTGTGAAAAATCGAAACATATTTAAATATAAGTTAAAGCACAACAGAATCTCAAAGAAAACTTTTTTTTTAAAAAGAAAACTTTTACAAATGTTCCCCTTTTTTTTTTTTGGACTATGCTTATCAAAAATAATACTTCTAGAATCAATTTACACTTGCCATGGCAACCAATTTGCCAGGGAAATGCTTTAAAGAGTTTGATCAAATAATCAGTTGAGAAAAAAAAATAACAAAAACAAACAACTCAGAATATGGGAGCACAATACCCCTAGAATTAACATTGTATTATGAAATCAAAACCATCTTGCAATGTTTCAAAATTAGATAGATGAATGAATAGAAGAAAATACACATGGAACAATAAAAGACAATGAAATTCAAACTAGGGACATCTAAATGAATATGAACTTAACATTAATAAGAGTATTATAAAATATAAACTTGATCACATGACTATAAAAAGCTTTTACAAATATTCTCCTTGTTTTAAAAACTAAGTATAAAACACAATCTCAAAAGCATGAAAATCTCTATGAAAATAGACCCATACCATTAATTTCAAAATGTAGGTGTAATAGCATAGAAATCCTATGTAACCTCTGAACTGACAGTATTACTCTGAGTGAATTCAGAACACTTTTGATTCCGATATCTAAAATCCCCAATACTCATATCAATACCTTGCTGCTTACTTCTCCGTTTCTGTAAAATATATACCCTTCCATGGCAAAAGAAGCAGAGTCTTGAACTATTCAGCTTAAGTTTTTCTTCTTTAACCCCTCTATATTGTCTGTCGGTCCTTTCATAATACAAATGCTTTAGAAGATTACTAATTAAAGACAAAAGCAGATTAGCAAAATTGTGAACAAAATGAGCATATCTGGAATTTAAAGGGCTTTCTAAGGTTGAGTCAGAAGCACAGCCAGGCCAGGGAAGGGCTGAGCCTGAAGCTGCAAGTGCAGGTAGAGAAAGCTGAACATGCGCATCAGATCTCTGGACTTGCCAGGCAGGGGAAGCCGTGGGCTTGGCCTTGGGAGGTATAGAAGGTGGGGTCTGGAGAGGAGGGGAGGGACCAGGGCAATTTGAATCAGACTTGATTTTGAACTCAGGCCCTACCCCCACTGCTAGGGGATTAAAAGCTTCTAGAGGTTGGGTCAATGCCCCCAGGCATGCAAAATTAGAGAATCTCTCAGCATTAGAATTTGAAAAAAATACTGGAGTTAGAGGCTTCTTGGAAAAAGCATGGCTGGGAGAGGTGGGGATGAGCACCTTGCTGGCTCCTCCAAGAAAAATAAAAATAAAAATAAAAATAGAAAATCCACAAAAACAAAGCATTAACATGATCTTATCTTCCATTTGTCTGGTTAAACAGACTAAAATCAAAAATAGGGTAATTAGGGAGTTTAAAAGGTCCATTTGAAAAAATTTAAAGGGAAAACACCTGGCAATTCAGCAGTACTTCGGATTTAAAGGGACAGGGTAGGGGAAATTTCTTACCCAACCTGAAGATCAGAAGAGTGAGATTCAGCTTTCCTCTTCGTGGTCAGCCATCTATGAAGGCTAAAATTCTCGCTACTCCTAAAATATCTAATGAGTGGTCACCAATAAATTATAAGCTTTAGCAAGAGTTAGGCTTTTAAGCAT
Organism: Dromiciops gliroides; assembly: GCF_019393635.1. NCBI lineage: Eukaryota > Metazoa > Chordata > Mammalia > Microbiotheria > Microbiotheriidae > Dromiciops > Dromiciops gliroides. The sequence goes on along the minus strand of NC_057866.1, from coordinate 247,390,573 downwards.
TTATTAAGGAGAATAAGAATTTGATAAAGAGAGAGAGAAAGGCCTAGATTCCTATCTATTAAAGGGAGAGCACATTTCTAGCTCCGCTCTCCACCAGAGTCCAAAGGAAAGAGAGCGAGACAGAGCGCCAGTCTCTTTCTTCTTCCTCCCACTAGCAAATGTCACTTCCTGACGCCAAAGAAAAGATGCATGTTCTTGCCCTCAAAGACCTTTCTTTTATGGTGAAACTTTTTTACAGTAAGTCTCCAGCAGTTGGTGTCATTCCAATCGTTACAGTCTTCTTATAAATTTTCCATATGGGGTCTACCCAATGTGTTGGAAGCTTTCATCAAGTTCTCTTGTTATCTCAAGGATATTAAAGAAGGATGTGGGCTATCCGCAAGTTATTTTTTGTTGATACTACGTGACTGATCCATCTCCTTTTTTAGTCCTATGTTTATGTGATGATATCCTTTATGTTGCTTCTCCTATGCAATTCTTCATTGTTAATATTGTGTTAAGATAATGGATTTAGCAGATAAACTGATTGAATTGACTGGATTAATGGCTGACTTCTAGTTAACTAGATTCTAAGCACATCTGGTTGGTACTTGAGAGTACTTATGAAAGCATGGTTCTCAGAAGCTAACAATTTTGAACTTTGACCACCTTCGGGTCCAGTCAACCAATCAGCTTGAAGAGCCGCCCATTTCTGGGAGGGGACAGGAAGGAGGAAGCTGAGCCTGAGCAGGGAGCTCGCTCTTTTTGGCTACGAGACATCGGCATGGTGGCAGGGAACTTCACAGGGGAGTTTTAGGAAGGCGAGGATTTCAGACTTTAAGATATCTGTTCTCAATCTTTCTCTTTCTTTTACGATCTTTCAATAAACCCTTAAAAACCTAAACTCGTTTATCAGTTATTTTAGTCAATTTCCCCCCAAAACTGGGGGGACAGATTAGAACTCACATTTAGAAATTTAAATTACACAATATGTTTCAATCTACCCAACAGATAGAATACTGGCCCTGGACTTAGGAAGATATGAGTTCAAATCCAGTCTTAGCTACTAGTAACTGTATGACCCTGGGTAAGTGACTTAACCTCTATTTACACCAGTTTCCTTATCTGAAAAATAGTAGTAGAATGTATTGTAAAATATATTTAATAACAGAATAACAATAACCTAGCTCACAGAGTTAATATAAGTGCCAAATTATATAATATTTATAAAGCATTTAGACCAGTGTCTGGAATATATTCCCTCCATTTCTTTCCTTTCCTTCCTTTCTACTCATGCTCATGTATGACCCTCTATTGTCCTTTGGGTGATCTCTAACTTGAATTCTTCAGACAATGTGCTATTCCATGAGTCACAGTGACTTGGAATCACGAGAAGAATACTCAATTAAAAAGGTGAACCTCTGTTTTGGGAAGAAGCTTGAAGTCTTTAAAAGTATATACAGTTAGGGGCTTCTAGGTGGTGCAGTGGAAAGAGCACCAGCCCTGGATTCAGGAGGACCTGAGATCAAATCTGACCTCAGACACTTAACACTTACTAGCTGTGCGATCCTGGGCAAGTCACTTAACCCCAATTGCCTCACCAAAAAACAAAACAAACAAACAAAAAAGTATATACAGTTTTTTTCAGATATAATAAAGCTTGCTCTCCTTTTCAATTTTGTAGCTATCCCATTATACATCTAGAATGTCTGTCTAACATATATGTCCTGTCTCGTCAGTAATATGGGCTCCCCATTCAGCTCTATATTATAGCATGGACAGGCTCCTTGCTTGACCAGCTCAAAATTGAGTTATAGATGACACTCATTTTATTCCCCCTCCCCCATCTCTATCACATGACTCCTTTGCTTCTCTCAAGGTCAAAGGAGACTGAAAGGTTCTGGATGTGGTCTTCTGTGAAATATCATAAGTGTGAGGTTGTCTCTTTCCTTTTCACACCATCATTAAGTATGCCTTCAATGTAGGATGAAATTTTTTCTCATAAAGATTTTGATATTGGAAAGTAGGCACATGGTGTTGCAGATATTGATTATTTTCAGTCATATGTATGTATATGTATGTGGGTTTATGTACGTGTGTGTATCTATCATCTATAACTTTCTATCATCTATCTATCATCTATCTTATCTATCTCTGTCTATGGGGTAATGTGATCTTGGGTTTTTCTAAGCATGTGTATCCTTAATTATCATTGACCTTGAATGATATGTGATAATAAAAATAATAGCTTATGTTTATATCATGACATGATTACAAAGTGTTTTATGTAGAGTATTTCATTTGATTTTTTAAAAACTGCTATGAATGAATAGAGCAGATATTATCCCCATCTTAGAGATGAGGAAATTGGTATGTAACTTGTCTAAGGTCAATAGAATCAGGATTTAATCTCAGGTCTTCTAACACCAAATCCATTCTTCTTTCTACAGTGTATGCTGCTTCTCCTGGAATTCACTATTTTCCCACCTCCATCTGTTGAGAGAAAATAGGTGTCCTCAATTTTACAAGGATCTCTGCTTAAAAATCTTCAGTGGCATTTTAAACCCTACACAATCTGGTTCTAACCTACATTTCCAGTAATTTCATATTACTCCCCTTCATGGGTTCTTTGTTTGAGTTAAGCTGGCTAGAGACCTGCTGTCTAAATGTGTCATTCCACTCCTTGCCTTCTTTGCACAAGTCAAGTCAAGCCAAGTCAACAAGTATGATTTAAACACCTACTATGTACCAGACACTTGATCTACACTACAGTTGAGCAATGCTGCTCCATTTCATCCATCCATCCTTCCTTCCTCCCTTCCTTCCTCCCTTCTTCCCTTCCTCTCACCTTCTCTCTCACTCCCTTCTTCCTTTCCTCCCTCTTTTCCCTCTCTATTCTATTCTCTATTGTCAAAACCAGAAACCTGTCCTACACAGAAAATAGAAACAGATTGAAGCACAGTTGTCTAGACAAGTACTCATTTATTCTTCTTAGCAAGACAGACATGCATGCATAGGACATCTCAAGACACACCTAGCATTACCTCATAGAAGGGGATATTTAAACATCAGGGTTACAGTTTTCTGGGATACAGTTAAGATTTATGGCCTTTTTTCCCCCAGGTAAATGAGATGTTTGTACCATCACGAATCTGCCACTGGTGCTGATAATCACGAACACTTGGTTTTCTCATTCCATTCAAAATTTAACAATTCAAGACTTGAATATAAACAGTAAGATAAAGGCAGGGGAGAGTCTCTGTAGATAAGCTGATATGAGCCAGAACAGTTTCAGAGGGTCTTCTCTTGGTTACCACAATGACTTGTTGTTATGTCAGCCAAGTCCTCATACAGATCTCTGGTTACCTGGATAACTGGGGAGCTCAAGCAAATTAAGGTATCCTCTATCTATCTATCTATCTATCTATCTATCTATCTATCTATCTATCTATCTATCTATCTATCTATCTATCTATCTATCTATCTATCTATCTATCTATCTAATCTATGTATTTGTTCATTTATTCATTCATTCATTCACTCCTTCACTTATTTATTTATTCATTTGTTTGTTTATTTTGCCTTTGGGTGCTCTGCCCAAAGGAATATAAATTTTCATCTCTGAAACCTCACAAGATATCTTGGGGTTTACTGGCTAGATTTCCTTTTTTAAGGACTGTGCCTTAAACCCAGATCACTCTGGCTCTGACTGATTGGCCAATAATAGGTCCCAGCCCAAGCCTCACTTTGTCATTGTTTGGGTCTTGAGTGAGTGTAAATAACAATTGTTTCTGTTTTGGCCCGATACTATGATGGTGTCCCCCTCCTAGATTTATTTTTTTTTCAATAGGTAAAAGAGACTTTTTGGGGGTCTCATTTCTTACCTAGCCTTAATCACTGAATGGGCATTGCTTTAGACAAACTGAGACCTGGGAAAGACCTTAGCTTAAAAAGGCCAAGGTCTCCCACTGCATCTGGGGTCATCTCCAGTCATCCTGATCTATATTTTGCTACCAGAACCAGATGGGTCCTGAGGAGTGAATGATGCTAATGACTTTGTTCAGCCCTGCCTCATTTAAATCCAATTTACTTGCAAGTCATGACATCACCTTCCTGATGTCATCAGTCCTCTTCAAATGAAGGACAAAACCCAACAATATGCCAGATAATATGCTGAGAAAGTGAGAGAGCGAGTGAGTGAGTGAGAGAGAGAGAGAGAGAGAGAGAGAGAGAGAGAGAGAGGCTGGGTGGGGCAGTGAGGATGGGAAGGGAGGCAACAAAGGAAGGAAGGAAGGAAGGAAAGAATCCCTAGAATCCCTAGTTTCTTTCCAAACATAGCTCAGGTGCCACTTCCTACACAATGTCTTTCCTGATCCCCCCCAGATATTAACTCTCCCTCTTGAAATTCCTTTGTCTAAATTGGTTTGTATTTTGTAGTAAATTACTTATGGATGTCAGGTATCCTCTGCTCCCCCCAAAGGAATGTACACTCATTGAGAGCAGGGAATGTTTCAGATTTGCCTTTGTATTCCAGGGACCTAGTATAGTGACATGTTTGTATATACACATACCTGTATGTATATATGTATGTGTGTATATATGCACATGGATATAGAAATACATACTATACAATAGGTATATATATATTATGTGTATGTATGTATATGTTTATTTCTCTATCTATCTATCTATCTATCTATCTATCTATCTATCTATCCATCTATCTATCTATCTATTTATCATCTACCTATCCATCCATCAATCCCCTAGCCTTTCTTTCTATGAATTGGCAACAAGTCCACTATTTAGTATTAAGGAGTTGCTGGGGAGGGAATGGGGGAGGCATGAAAGGTTAAGTGAATTGTCCAGGATCATATAGCCATCACAGTCAGAAACAAAATGATCTCAGGGGACAGCTAGATGGTATGGTGGATAGAGCCCTAGCCTTGGAGTCAGGAGGACCTGAGTTCAAATTCAGCCTCAGACACTTACTAGCTGTGTGAGTTCCCTTACTCCAAACCCAACATTCATCCTTAACTGCCTGCCTCAGGGCAAACATGTGAAGGCTTCCTGTGTAGGATTATTAGTTGAAAGCTGTCTATTGTATAATAATAGTTTTGTTATACAGGATTTTTCTTTGTAATGATATTGTTGTTCCGTCATCTTTTACAGTCATGTCAGACTCTTTGTGACCTCATTTGGAGTTTTATTGGCAAAGATACTGGGATGGTTTGCCATTTCCTTCTCTGATTCATTTTGGTTGGTTTTCCTTTCTTGAAGAGAACCAAAATCACATCACTACATTAGAGACAAGTTACAATGTGTCCAACTGTGGTTGATCAGAGCAATCCAAGCTTGGAACGCTCTACCACAGGTCAGACACAAATAGTCCATGCAAACATTTGGGGTGTATTCTCTAAATTGGCACATTTTGTGTTTCTTTTGCTCTACTTGCTATTGTCTTCTCCAGCTCATTTTACAGATGAGGAAACTGAGGTAAATAGGGTTAAGTCACTTGCCCAGGGTGACACAGTTATAGTATGAGGCTGGATTCAAACTTAGGTCTTCCTAACTTTAGGCCTGAAACTCTATCCACTGTACCACCCACTACACCATACTGCCTCCCTTGAACATGTGGATTCTGTTTATCATTTGCTTAAGTGATAATGAAAGCTATCTAGCTCAACACCCCGATTTTGAAGGTGATAAAACTGAGGCCCATAAAAGGCAAGTGACAAACCCCAAACCACAGAGGCCTGATTCTAACACAAATTTTCTGATTCCAAGATCCAACCCTCTTCCTGTTGTACCACAGCTGCTCTGCCAAATTTAAAGAACTTTTTCCTGCTACTAACATTAACATTATCTCGAAGGACATTGATTGTAAATGGACAACTGAGAAAGCTCAATAAACAAAGGCATTTGGCACACAGAAACACAGTTTTATAGTTCCAGACTCCTGTATGTTGTACTTTGCTCGTGACAGGCAACAACCAAAGACTAGGGTGAACCTGACTCATTACTGATGGAAAATGCATCGGGAACAGTAAAGCCTCATTAATTCAGACCCCACGATTTAAGAATTCATTTCGTAGGAAGTTATCTTTTCACTCTAAGTAAAATCTAATTGCAGGAAATAACATTATTAATAGGGCAGCTAGGTGGAGCAGTGGATAGAGAGCTGGGCCTGGAATCAGGAAGACCTGAGTTCAGATTTGGACTGAGACACTTACTACATTTATTAGCTATGTGACCCTGGGCAGGGGCAGCTGGGTGGTTCGATTCATACAGCACTGGCCCTGGATTCATGAGGACCTAAGTTCAAGTCCCACCTCAGACACTTATTAGCTGTGTGACCCTGTGCAAGTCACTTAACCCCAATTGCTTTAAACATCTTGACACTGTACCCAGATGGTTCTGGGTGAGAGATGTCATGGTTCTCTTTGAGAATGAAGGACAAACAACAACCTTGGGGAAATCACTTAATCCTGTTTGCCTCAGTTTCCTCATCTGTAAAATGAGCTGGAGAACACTGGCAAATCATGCCAGTATCTGCCAAGAAAATCCCAAATGGGGTATGAAGAGTCAGACATGACTGAAATGACGGAACAATAACAAATACCGTGGAAGAAGGTGAAATGAACTAAGAATCTGGAACTTTAGGTCACGTCTTGGTTCTCCTACTGAGGTCATATGACCTTGGCTGAATCATTTAATCATTCTGAAGCTCAGTCTCTTCATCTGTAAAATGGCATAGGAAGGGACAGAGGGAAATTGAATGAAAATGATCTTCAAAGTCCCTTATGGCTCTGACATTCTATGATTTTGTGCTATAATAACATTCATTTAAGGTTGAATTACAGACTCATTTATAAAGAAAGGTACTTTTATACTTTTAAAGTACATGAATTCTGCATATTTTGTAATACATGTGATCCTGAAAGTGATATTTTTTGTTCTATGGCTAGTAGTTTCTTCACTGTAGGTGATTTCCAAAGATTAAATTCCCTCTACCAAAGCAGATCCAGAATCATTCTCTAATTAAAACTCTTAAGAGAATTGCCCTGGGCCACGAGAGGTTAAGTAACTTGCCTTGCTAGGTCACCTGGCCAGTAGTATTGAACTGAAGATAATGAAAATGAATAGATAAGGAAAGTTTATCTTCCTTCCTTCCTTCCTCCCTCCCTCTCTTCTTCTTCTTCTTCTTCTTCTTCTTCTTCTTCTTCTTCTTCTTCTTCTTCTTCTTCTTCTTCATCTTTGTCTTCTCTCACTCTCTCTCTCCCCATCTTCACCCCCCTTCTCCTTGCCCCTTCACCCCTATCTTATTCAGGCTAGATGCACAATGGTCATTCATGAGTTTGGATCTCAAAGCTGATCTCTTGGAAGTTTTGACCTGCTCTTTTGAGCTAATGCTAATTGTGAGCAGCAAAAATGAAATCAAATTTCTTTAAAAAAGTTCTTTTTCTGACCTCACGTAGCCTATTGGCTTCTTGCTTTTTGGGGTTCCTCATATTGCTGCAGTAACCCGATCTACTTTAGCCCTATTGTAGTTTAGCTAACAATCCCCCATCAGGGGCAGGGATCACAGGTGTGTGCCACTGTGTGCAGCAGCAAGGATATTTTCAAAGTAATTCTATAGTGAAATCTTTTGTTAAGGGTAAAGTGCCTGTCAAAGTTATGGTTTAATGAAACCACATTTCCCAATACTCTATGTAAGAGGAGTCAACATGTTTGCAACACTCCTGAGTACCTTCCAAACCAGATTAATATGTAACTAAGAAATATTTAATAAATAAATAAAATACAATAAAACATAGATTACATTACATTTAAAAAATGTATTCAATGGGGATCTTTATGTATGTATTAATGACCCTGTTTCTTTTGAATTAGATATCACTGCTCTATATTCCTGATCACCAGAATTCAAGTCAATAAGTTAAGTCAATAAATATGCGCCAAGTACCTGTTATGTTCTAAACACTGAGTATGATAACAGAGATGGGCAAAACAACAACAGTACCAAAACCCAGCAGTTCTAGCTCTCAAGGGGTTTGCAGTCTAATATGAAAGGCAATATATAAACAACTTTATACAAACAAGAAATAGAATGAGTAATTTAGAGATGATCTCAGAGGGAAGGCACCAAGGGAAGGCTTCTTATAGAAGGTGGGACTTAAACTGAGACTTGAAGGAAACAAGGAAAACCACAAGAGGCAGAGATTAAGATGAAGAGAATTCCAGGCATGGGGCATAGTCAGTTCAAATGCCAAGAATTGAAAGATGGAGTGTTTAATTTAAGGAGCAGCAATGAGGTCAATATCACTGGATCACAGAGTATATGCAGGAGAGTAAGATGTAAGAACATTGAAACAGTTGGAAGGAGTTAGGTTAGGAAGGGCTTTGAAAAGCCAAACAGGACTTTTATTTGATCTTTGGAGATAATCGAAAGATGTTAGAGAGAGTTTACTAAATTGTGTGTGTGTGTGTGTGTGTGTGTGTGTGTGTGTGTGTGAGAGAGAGAGAGAGAGAGAGAGAGAGAGAGAGAGAGAGAGAGAGAGAGAGAGAGAGAGAGAAGAACCAGTACTCTGCTTTAGAAAAATCAATTTGACCACTGAGTGGTGAGTGTACTGGAGTGGAAAAGAGATTTGAGACCAGGAGACCAATCAGAAACGTATTGCAATAGTCTAGGTGTGAGATGAGGAAGACCTGTATCAGTGTGGTGACAGTGTAGTAGAGGAGAGAAGGGGGCATATTTGAGAAATATTATGAAGTTAGAACAAACAGGACTTGACAACTGATTGGATATAAAATGGGGTGTGAGTGAGAAGTTGAAGATTACACCCAAGTTGGGAGCTCGGGTAACTGAGAGGATGGTGGTGACCTTAACAATCATACTTAGGAAAATGGTAGTCGTCAGGGTCAGGGGGAAGGGGAGGAGGGAAGAAAAAAAAAGAAAAGAGGAAATTTACATGATAATTTTTTTGTATATTTGAAAGGAATAGCAAGTTGTGCATAGTAAATTTGCTTTTTTTCCTACTATGTTATGGAAATGCTTGTTTCATTCCATAAATTAAAAATAAAATTTTTAAGAAAGGAAGAGGGGAGGGTTTGGGGGGAAAGTCAATGAGTTCCACGTGGGATCTATTGAGTTTAAAAAATAGCAGGAGTGACCTGGATGAAGTTTTGCAACAGTTATCAGCCTGGTAGGAGTTTTTAAGGGATTTCCTTATTGAAAAGGTTAGAGTGATTTTCCCATCCACTATAGAAAACTAACCTTTTTTTTTAAGGGAGGCAATTGGGGTTAAGTGACTTGCCCAGGGTCACACAGCTAGTAAGTATTAAGTGTCTGAGGCTGAATTTGAACTCAGGTACTCCTGAATCCAGGGCAGGTGCTCTATCCACTGTGCCACCTAGACACCCCGACAACTAACTTCTTTTAACGTACTTGAAAGTTCTTTGAAATAGTGTATTCTTTTGATTAATTTATAAATCACCAAATTAGGAAATCTCTGTCCAGTACCCAATAAATGGTTGCCATCTGGAGTATGTCAGACCCTTTTAAATTTCATTGATTATCCCTTAATCTCTTTATTAGTTGAGTATTGATTGCTCCAGATTGTGTCTAGGAACCAAAAATAAAAACTTCAGTCAAACAACTCTGATTTCTTCCTGTTCCATGAAGGAGACATGACTGTTGTTTTCATGGTGACTATTTTTCTATAGACACCAACCAAGTTAGAACTGCCTCTGGGGTTTCAGAGAGAGGAAGGAAATCATTAAATTAGTGGTAGAGCAAGTCCTATTATCAGGGACTTTTATAGATTTTAAAGGATTTTTTCCAAGGGAAAAAAATATGAGTACAAAATGCTCCAGGCAACTCTCAGTTACAGGCTCAGAAGAGTTCATTTATTGTGCCAGTAAAAAGGCTAGTGATTCAATCAATTAACCCCCAAATATTTACAGTGCTTCTTCTCTGGGTCTGCTGCTATGTTAGTGGCTATGGGAGAGTATTCTCAAATACAAGTAGCTCCTTTGTGTATTCCTGAAAACCATGATACAGAAGGATATAATGGGTCAACTGAAAGGGACCTCTTAGATCATCTAACCAATTGACCAATACTTCATCTGTCAAAATCGTGTAGATGATAGATGTATTGTTTATAAGAATCAGTGAGTCAGAGTGTCTAGGTGGCACAGTGGATAAAGTACCAGCCCTGGATTCAGGAGTACCTGAGTTCAAATCCGGCCTCAGACACTTGACACTTACTAGCTGTGTGACCCTGGGCAAGTCACTTAACCCCCATTGCCCCACACACAAAAAAAATCAGTGAGAAGATCAATTTGAGTACAATGAAGAATGAGTGGAGGAGAATACTGTATAACCAAACTGGAAAGGTAAGGTGGGGCCATACTGTAAAGAGTATTGAATGCTAGATTTTAGAGGAGGTGGCAGGAAAGCATTGAAGTTTACGGAGAATAAGATTCAGATCTACATTGGTCTCACGTTTGTGTTTTACATATGAAAAAATGGAAGATGGAAAGGAATTTTGCATGCTTTCTTCAAAGTTTTTGGTATTATTTTGATGGTCCCTTTTTTAAAAAAATTACTCAGGAACCCAATTTGATTTTTTTTTCCTTCTAATTTTTTTTTTCTAGAACAAGCAGAAGCATTCAAAATTGTTCCATAGACCTTTTAAGCTGCCTTCAAAAACTAGGATAATACTTTTCAGAAGTAGTAATTTCTATGTTTTTGAAAAAATGAATTTTTTTTTTGCGGGGCTATGGGGGTTAAGTGACTTGCCCAGGGTCACACAGCTAGTAAGTGTCAAGTGTCTGAGGCCCAATTTGAACTCAGGTACTCCTGAATCCAGGGCTTTATCCACTGCTCCACCTAGCTGCCCCCCAAAATGAACTTTTTAATGTATAGTTTTGGGTTCCAATTTTTATACCTCTTTCCCTTCCTCCCCTGCCCCCTCCCTGAGGCCACAAATAATCAGATATGTGTTATACATGTATGATGTAAAACATTATCATATTTCTCATTTTTCTATTTCCACTCTGATACATGTGAGATGATACCTCAGAATTATTTTAATTTGCATTTCTCTAATCAATAATGATCTAGAGGGGGCAGCTAGATGCCACAGTGGATAGAGCACTGGCCCAGGAGTCAGGAGGACCTGAGTTCAAATCCAGCCTCAGACACTTGACACTAGCTGTGTGACCCTGGGCAAGTAACTTAATTCCAATTGCCTCACCAAAAAAAAAAATTAAAAAAACTAGTGATCTAGAGCATTTTTTCATATGATTATAGATAGTTTTGACTTCTTTTTCTGAAAACTGCCTATTCATATCCTTTGACCATTTATCAATTGAGGAATGAATTTTATTTTTATAAATTTGACTCAGTTCTCTATATATTTGAGAAATGAGGCCTTTATGAGCGGTATTTGTTTCAAAAATTCTTTCCCAGTTTTCTACTTCCCTTGTAATATCGGTTGCATTAGTTTTATTTGTGCAAAAGATTTTTAATTTTATATAATCATTTTTACATTTATTTATATTCTCTATATCTTCTTTGATCCTAAATTCTTCCCCTGCCTGTAAATCTAACAGATAAACAATTCCATACTCTCTTAATTTGCTTATGGTATCATCCTTTATGTGTAAATCATGTACCCATTTTGATCTTATTTTAGTATACAGTGTGAAATGTTGGTCTATACCTAGTTTCTGCCATACTGTTTTCCAGTTTTCCCAGCAGTTTTTGTTAAATAATGAGTCTTTTTATTGTATTATTTTAATTATATTATATTAAGTATAGCATTTGGTGCCTTCTTCATGTGGGTCTCTAGAAACTTACTCCAGGGAATTTTGGAGGCCAACATTGACTCAAAACCATTGCTGAGGAGCCTCCATCAATGTGTTTCTTTTACTAAACCAACCAGAGGACCCATTAATTTAGAGCAAAAATATTTAGTTAAATATCATGGTCAAAAAAAAAAATAGGTGACAAATTTTTTTCCTCCCCCCATACACACAGGGACACAAGTTATCCCACAAGTTATCACACCACTCATAGGGGAGGACTTGAACAGAAAGAATGAATGTATAATATTCTCCTACCATTTTGGAACATTTGTGGCCAGGTTAATTCTTACATCTTACATCTAAGACTAGAAAGTCACCTGTGTTCTCTAAGAGAAATGAAAAGTCTGAGAGACAGTGTTTCTGGGTAATTAATAATAAGGCAGCAAAGAATCCATAAATTGAAGTCTGTGGTTCTCTCAGTAACCAAAGCTCCCCCACCCCAAAATGTTTAAATACCTTTAGAAAAGGGGGGTGTTCCTGAGGGTGAATATCAACTCTGAGTGGTTAATAATTAATTAGAGGATTATTATAATGAGAGGTGTTTTTTTTTTTTTATAATGAGGGGCTAGGAGACAGTGACTCTGATCATGTCAACACTTTTCCAGATCATTAGGTCTCCAGAAATCTATACAAAATAATCTATGCTCCACCCAGTCCTACCTGAGTTGAACAATGGGACACAATTCAACTAGATTATATTCTCTTTACCCTATAATCAGAAATAACCTGTCCCAATTGGATGGGGTCCTATCTAAGATTGTGGAGAATGTCTCATTTTCAACCCTCTTCTTTTTAAGGACTAGGCTTTGAATGAGGATCGTTGAGTCCCATATATAAAATTGGTTATTTATATGAAAAGAAAATAATTTTTCTCATCTCTGAAGTTCTATTGTGCTATTGCTGATGGGTGTCTTTGCTGAGCTGCTCTCTACTGTTTTCTGTTGGATGTCTTCACTTTCTGGTGATTTTTTTCACTGCTAATGTTACAACTCTGAACCTCAAGCTATTTCAGCCTTTTGGAGATGCAAAAGCTGAGTAACTGACTACACAGAGATAATTAGCTAGAAAAGTCCTTAGGCATTCATTCAGATCTGTCTCTCGAAATCCATGACTCCTGCTGCAAGTGAAGGTCTCTCAGTCTAAATTCTTGTTTGATTGTGAGAAAGAAAATTCCTTTTTCTTTCATGATTCCTCTTATGGCCCTGATAATCATTAGAGGTAGGTGAAGAAGAATGAAAAGAATAGGCAATTTTTGTCCTACTGCCCCCCCAGTACCTAAACTCATACCTTCCCTACCCAAACATCTAAATATTTGAAAGCATATCATTATTTGGGCTTGGAGAACTGTATTCTCATGGTGCTCTTTCTTTTGATCATTTTTTCCCCTTTGTTCAGCTCAAGTCCCAGTCCCAGTCACCTCAAAGATAACATAAAAATGTTAGATAAGTCATTTTGTGGGAATCAGGAGATATAGGGGCAAATTTGCTTCTTTATTATGACATTAGTAGGATGTGTCTATGGGTTTACAGTTATCCCTTTTACATCATGGGCCTTAGGGGCATGGTGCCTGCAATCTGGAAAATCTTTGTAAAATTTTTTGGCCCATCCCGTACCAAAGAAGAAATCTGAATTTTTCTTTTTCTTTTGTAGAGTGTTTATAGTACTTTATTATAAAATGTGGGTTAGATATTTGGCCATAGGCTATATGTAGGTCAATATTAAGTAAAAATACTGCATGAAAAGGAAGTTTTTCTGTGTCATCTGCTGACTTTCACATGTTATCTATGGCTTCCACAAAACTTCCCCCCAAATTCCCATTTAATTTCTCATGATGAGCCATGATATATCAAAACAATGATGAGGAACGTTACAATGTGGAAGGGATAATAGTATATGAATATGAGCATCATAGTTTGTTTTTCTTTTAGATTGATTTATAATCACTTCTTTATTTCTCCTCTAGTCAGTATCTAAGGCCCTTCTGGGGGCCTTCAGATGAGTGGGGAAAAAAGACAATCACCTGGTGGAGAAATGTGAAGTTTTGAATAAAATGAACTACCTTTATAAAGCAGATTCTGTGGCCACACTCTGTCCCTTTGGAATAATGAGATTCTCCATTATTAAGTCTGTAACCATCAACTCTACTTCTCCAGAAGTGATACCCATTTATTTGGGGAGTCATCAACCTCAATCCATCTGGCCTAACCACCTGTCCTGCCATTGATCCCCAAGTGCCATTGGAACCTAGCATCTTTCCTGCTTCTGGACAAGCTATCTGACCTGCCATTGAATCTGAAGGCCCCTAGGGCCTTGACAATTATCCTGTAGCTACATTCTATGAACCACAAGGAATTATCATCTATGCGGGTTTTTTTTTTTTTGGGCGGGGCAGTTGGGGTTAAGTGACTTGCCCAGGGTCACACAGATGGTAAGTGTTAAGTGTCTGATGCCAGATTTGAACTCAGTTTCTCCTGAATCCAGGGCTGGTTCTCTATCCACTGTGCCACCTAGCTGCCCTGTCATCTATGTGTTTTTACCCTTAATTAGAACATGAGTTTATTGAGAACAGAGGTTGTGTTGCTTTTTTGTTTGTATTCTCCATGTTCAACATAGTGTTTGTCACATACGGAACATTAAAAATGCGTTTTCATTATTTGGAGAACTAAAATGAAGTTTATCTTGAGAATAATTATTTTGAGGTAATTGTAGAAACATACAATCAAGGTTTAGAATGATTATCTTAGCAAACCATTTGGTACATATTACGAAGAGTGAATTAAGTAAATATGTCTTTCTATATGCTTACTCAATACCAGAGGGAGATTCAAGCGATGGAGGTGGGAGTTATGGTTAAATGAGATATGTGTGTGTTTTTTTTTTAAATGAAGAACATCTTTTAAAGAAATAGAATAATGGATTCAACTCAGTAATTCACCTACCTTTTAATGAAAATTATTGCTACTTTTTGCTTTTATGTTCAATAATTTCTAAATATATCCTTTCTCCTCCCACCCCAGAAAGTCATCCTTTGTAACAAAGAAAAAAAAAAGGGAAAAATGCCATTCAGCAAAAGTAATCAGTATATCAATGTGGTCTGATAGCATATGCACTGTTCCATACCCATATGCCCCTCTCGTGATTTAAAAAAAGAAGAAAGGAGTTCCTTTTTATTTTATTTTATTTTTAGATATCTTATGGGGCAGCTAGGTGGCACAGTGGATAGAGCACCGGCCCTGGATTCAGAAGAACCTGAGTTCAAATTCGGCCTCAGACACTTAACATTTACTAGCTGTGTGACCCTGGGCAAGTCACTTAACCCAATTCACACACACACACACACACACACATACACACACACACACACACACACACACACACACACAGAGATTTCTTAGATATTGCTTTTCCTGGGGGGGGGGGGGAGACTTGGTCATTAATTACTTGTAGTTCAATTTAAAAAAAACATTCTATATCTATTTTGTGGTGATTATGTATAGCTCTGCTTCACAATGTATTACTTCATGTAAATCTTCCCAAACTTCTCTGAGCTCTTCATTGTTTCCAAAAGTGCAGTTATACTCCATTGTATTCATACACCACAGTTTGTTTAGCCATTCCCCATTTAATGGGCATCTACTTTGTTTCCATTTTTTTGTTACTGATAAAAATGCTGCTAACTTTCTAAATGCCTTTCTGATAGGAGGGAGTTCAATGATTCATCACTTGCTAAGAAGAAATGACTGAAACTGGTTTTGACAAGTCTAAGGGAAGAAATTTCTTAAATGATTAGGAAGGCTTGTTATGATGTTTAAATGAATACTTAGTCATTTAGAAACTAACTTGGTCTGGAGGATGAAGGGAAAAGGCATCTTCTAAAAGAGGAAAACAAGCCCCAAGATTCACCCCCTCCCTTCTTACCCCCCCTTCCTCAGCTAATAGGCTTTTATTTTAAAAAAATTACCATTGGAAGATTTATTTAACTTGACAATAACTGTACAATATGTCACCTCCTAAATAAGTGGTATGATGCAATCACTTTAATTTATGTAATTAAGAAAAAAAGAGAATAAAACAAAGAATACCATATGGATACAATTCCAAGTTTTTCACTATATCAACCAAGAAGTGATACACACATATGTTATAATTACATGTAATATATGATCTTATGGGCATACAACATTTCTTTTGGATTTAATTTTTATTAACAGACCAAGAAGTAGAAAAACAATGTAATTTGAATAATTAGTCAAAATAGCCAAAAAGATTTTTTAAATGTTAAGTAGAAAGTTAATGCTGAAGTGATATTTTTTTAAATTCAAATTTATTTTATTTTAATTTCCACCCCTTCCCTCCATTGAGAAGGCAAGTAAAAACTAAACCCATTACAAATATGTGTAGGCATGAAAAACATTTTTTTCTATTAACCATGTTAAAAAATAAAAACAAAGAAAGAGAAAAAATATATTTCAATTTGTTCTCTGAGTATATCAAATCTCTATCTGATAGCATGTTTAAGAATGAATCCTGGGGTCAGCTAGGTGGTACAGTGGATAAAGCACCAGCCCTGGATTCAAGAGTACCTGAGTTCAAAATCAGACACTTGACACTTACTAGCTGTGTGACCCTGGGAAAGTCACTTAACCAAAAAAAAAAGAAAAAAGGAATCCTGGTTGGTCCTTGTATTGATCGGAATGACTAAATTTTACAAAGTTGATTCTTTCTTTCTTTCTTTCTTTCTTTCTTTCTTTCTTTCTTTCTTTCTTTCTTTCTTTCTTTCTTTCTTTCTTTCTTTCTTTCTTTCTTTCTTTCTTTCTTTCTTTCTTTCTTTCTTCCTTCCTTCCTTCCTTCCTTCCTTCCTTCCTTCCTTCCTTCCTTCCTTCCTTCCTTCCTTCCTTCCTTCCTTCCTTTCTTCCTTTCCTTCCTTCCTTCCTTCCTTCCTTCCTTCCTTCCTTCCTTCCTTCCTTCCTTCCTTCCTTCCTTCCTTCCTTCCTTCCTTCCTTCCTTCCTTCTTTCCTTCTTTCCTTCTTTCCTTCTTTCTTTCCTTCTTTCTTTCCTTCTTTCTTTCCTTCTTTCTTTCCTTCTTTCTTCTTTCCTTCTTTCCTTCTTTCCTTCTTTCTTTCTTTCTTTCTTTCTTTCTTTCTTTCTTTCTTTCTTTCTTTCTTTCTTTCTTCTTTCTTTCTTTCTTTCTTTCTTTCTTTCTTTCTTTCTTTCTTTCTTTCTTTCTTTCTTTCTTTCTTTCTTTCTTTCTTTCTTTCTTTCTTTCTTTCTTTCTTTCTTTCTTTCTTTCTTTCTTTCTTTCTTTCTCTTTTCCAGGGTCACACAGCTAGTAAATGTCAAGTGTCTGAGGCCGGATTTGAACTCAGGTCCTTCTGAATCCAAGGTGCTTTATCCATGGTGTCACCTAGCTGACCCCTGATTATCTTTACATTATTGATATTACTGTGTAAATTATTCTCCTGGTTCTGCTAACTTCACTTGGTTTTAGTTCATAAAAGTCTTCTCAGATCTTTTCTGAAACCCTCATCTTCATAATTTCTTACAGCACAGTATTTCGTTGCATCTATATACCACAATTTGTTTAGCTATTCCCCTATTGATGAGTATCCCCTCAGTTTCCAATTCTTTGTTACCACAAAAAGAGTTACTCTAAATGTTTTTGTATTTATATTTCCTTTTCCTTTTTCTTCAATCTTTTTGGGGATTTAGACATAGTAGCAGTATTAATGAATTAAATGGTATACACAGCTCAATACTAATGTTTTCCAGAATGGTTGGACTAGTTTACAGCACCATCAACAGTGAATTAGTTTATTTATTTTCCCACATCCCCTCCATCATTTGCCATTTTCCTTTTTTGTCATCTTAATTAATCTGATGAGTGTGAAGTGATATCTCAGAGTTGTTGTGATTTGCATTTCTCTAATTATTAGTGATTTAGAGCATTTAAAAAAATATGAATATTGAGTTTCTATTTCTTCCTCTGAAAACTATCAATTCACATACTTAGACTATCAACTGCAGAACGGCTCTCATTCTTGTAAATTTGACTTTTTTCTCTTTACATATATATATTTAAGTGAGGCAATTGGGGTTAAATGACTTGCCCAGGGTCACACAGCTAGTAAGTGTTAAGCATCTGAGGCCACATTTGAACTCAGGTACTCCTGAATCCAGGGCCGGTGCTCTATCCACTGCACCACCTAGCTGCCCCTTTCTCTTTATATTTGAGAAATAAGGCCTTTATCAGTGTGGGGACCAATTTTTAATTGGGGAGTGCTAGCTAAGCGGCTCGCTGCAATATTGGGGCAAGGAAGGAGATCAGCAGCCTCCCTCAAAACAGAACAAGATTTATTTTAACAAGAACAAACTTAAAAAAAAAAAACACAAACAGGATCAGTAGGATCAAGGGAAAGGAAATAAAATGAGGAAAGGGAAATTATAATACCTGAAAAAAATACCACTGCCCAGGAATCAGCTGAAAATATGCAGCAGAAAGCCTGTCGCTTTTCAGCTTCCACCTAGAATGCCCAATTCTCCTCCTCCAAACCTAGAAGCACCCCACACAGCCCCAGCCAATGGGATGGCCGCTCTGACAGTCACATGACTGCCCTCACTAGGCTTCCAATCATTATAATTTTGCCAGGCCCATGTAGGTGTAGGCGAGTGGTGATGACGTGAGGTGCCAGAGCCCTGGCAACGGCTACAACCAGTGGGTGGAGCACCGTGGGTTTGCGGAGCCCCAGGCCAATGCGCGCTGAGGCAATAAAAACCTCAAATAACAATTAATTCTTTACATCAGAGATATTTGCTGCAAAGATTTTCCCCCGTTTCTAATTTTAGATACATTGATTTTGTATGTGCAATTAATAAAAATAAAATAAAAATGATCCATTTTACCTCCTGTAACCTTCCCTATCTTTTGTTTGTTCATGAACTCTTTTTCTATCCATAAATCTGTCTGGTAATTTCTTCAATGATCCACTAATTTACTTGTGATATAACCCTTTATGTCTAAATCATGTACCATTTTGAGCTTATCTTGGTAAATAGAGTAAGATATTGGTTTATTTCTAGTTTTTGCTAGACTCCTTTTCAGGTTCCCCAACCATAGTAGGTTCTAGTAACTAGAATCTTTGGAGCAGCTAGGTGGCACAGTGGATAAAGCACCAGCCCTGGATTCAGGAGCAACTGAATTCAAATCTGGCTTCAGACACTGGCTGTGTGACCCTGGGCAAGTCACTTAACCCTCATTGCCCTGTGCAAAAAAAACAAAAATAAAACAAAACCAAAAAAACTCTGGGTTTATCAAATACTGGGTTACTGTGCTCATTACTGTACTCAGTCTTTTGCATTGATCAACCATTCTATTTCTTATCCATTACCAAATTATTTGATGGCTGCCACTTTGTTGTATAGTTTGACATCTGGTACTGCTAGGACCTTCTTTGCTCCTATTTTTTTTTCAATTGATTCCTTTGATATATTAATTTGTTCACCCAAATGAATTTTGTTTTTATTTTTTCTAGCTCTATAAAGTAATTTTTTGTTAGCTTGATTGATATAGCATTGGATAAGTAGATTAATTTAGGTAGTATTTTTATTAGATTGGCTTGGCCTACCCATGGGCAGTTAATATTTCTCCAATTATTTAAATCTGTCTTTATTTGTGTGACAAATATTTCATAAGGTTCTCTGTATGTCTTGCCATGTAGACTCCCAAATCTTTAAAATTATCTGTAGTTATTTTAAGTGGAAATTATCTTTCTATTTCTTCCTGCTAGGTTTTGTTGGTAATATACAGAATTACTGATGATTTGTGTCAATTTATTTTATATATTGCAACTTTGGTGAGGGGTTGCAAATCTCAATTCATTTTTTAGTTAACTCTCTAGGATTTTCTAGGTAAATTGTCATCTCTGCAAAGAGTGATAGATTTATTTCTTCTTTGTCAATGCTTATTTCTTCAGTTTCTTTTTCTTGTCTTAGTGCTATATCTATTGAATAGTAAGGGTGATAATGTATAACCTTGCTTCACTACTGATTTTGCTGAAAAGGCTTCTAGCTTTTCTCCATTATAGATAATGCTTCCTCTTGGTTTTAGATAGATACTATTTATCATTTTGAGGAAAGCTCCATTTATTTCTGTGATTTCTAGAATTTTAAGTAGGAATGGTTGTTATATTTTGTCAAAAGTTTTTTTTTTCATGTATTGAAATAATCATGTGATTTTTGTTTTTGTTATTGATATGGTTAATTATGCTTATAGTTTTCCTAATATAGAACTTGCCATTCATTCCTGGTATAAATCCAACTTGGTCAAAGGGTGTAACTTTGTGATATATTGCTCTAACCTCTTTGCTACTTAAAAAAAAAAAAACAACAGGGGCAGCTAGGTGGCGTAGTGGATAGAGCATTGGCCCTGGAGCCAGGAGTACCTGAGTTCAAATCCGGCCTCAGACACTTAACACTTACTAGCTGTGTGACCCTGGGCAAGTCACTTAACCCCAATTGCCTCACTAAAAACAAACAAACAAACAAAAAAAACACAACTTGCATTAATATTGATTGAGGGAAATTGCTTTATAGTTCTCTTTCTTTGTTTTGGTCCTCCATTGTACAAACTCTTCTTTATGTATCTCATTTATGTGAGATAATCACCCCCCACCCCCTTTTACCTCTTCTTTCCGCTCTCTCCCGGTTCATTCTTTCTCCTCACCTTCCACTCTTCTTTTGAGATCACCCAAACATAAAGGCTATCTGTCTAATCCAATTCCCTCTAAGGCTCCTGGTGATGATAAAGTTCTGAGAGGTTGCATGTATCATCTTCCCATACAAGAATGTAAATAATTTACCTCATTTAGTCCTTCGTGATTTCTCATTTGTGTTTCCCTTTTTAGGCCTTTTTTGAGTCTTATGTTTGAATGTCAAATTTCTATTTAGTTCTGGTCTTTTCATCAGAAATATCTGAAAGATTTTATTTCATGAAATGCCCATTCAACACTGCTGGCCCCCACCTGCATAGGATCATACTCACTTTTTTTTTTTTTTTTAGTGAGGCAGTTGGGGTTAAGTGACTTGCCCAGGGTCACACAGCTAGTAAGTGTTAAGTGTCTGAGGTCGGATTTGAACTCAGGTACTCCTGAATCCAGGACCGGTGCTTTATCCACTGCGCCACCTAGCCGCCCCATACTCACTTTTAATGCGAAGATTATTCTTTATTATAATCCTAGCTTCTTTGCCTTCTGGAATAGTACATTCCAACACCTCTGCTCTTTTATAATTATGGCTGATAAATCTTATATCATCCTGACTGAAGCTCTTTGGCACTTGGATTTTTAATTCCTGACAAGTCCTAACATTGCCTTTTTGACCTGGGAGCTCTGAATTTTGGCCACAATATTTCTGAAAGGTTTCAGTTGAGGGGTTTTTTTAGGAGGTGACCAGTAGATTCTTTCACTTTCTATTTTGTTCTCTGATTCTAAAATACCTGGCTAATGTTCCTTTATTATTTCTTGAAATATGTTGCCTAGGTTCCTTTTTCATTCATGGTTTTTAAATAGTCCAATGATTCTTAAAGGACCTCTTCCCAATCTATATTCCAGGCCAGTTTTTCTTCCTATGAGATATTTCACATGTTCTTCTATTTTTTTAGTCTTTTGACTTTGATTATTTTTTGATATTTCATGGATGTGATCCACTGTGCTCCTGGTCTGGAACCTCTGCAAGTTGCCGAAGCAGGTTGGGGACTATTGGCTTGTGGCTGGTCAAGTTTCAGTAGACTATTGCTGAACTCTTTCACTCTTAGCTTTCTGGGAGGTTCTGCATCATTGAACTGCTGGCTTTCCTTTGGTCTCTTGACATTGCACTTTTATATGCAAGGCTAAAAGTTAGAACTAATTCCTCACTCTGCTCTTGGTCTCAGAACCACACTGCTGTTTCTGAACCTTGTTCCATGCTCCATAAACAGTGCTCACTAGCAAGTGTCCTTATCTGTTCTGGAACTGTGACCTAGAACTGGGTAATGGGAGCTCTCAGCTGGCCCCTGTTCCCAGTGCTGGTTCCAGGATCTCCTGGGATCTTGTTCTGTCTCAGCACTTCTGGCCTGGCATTCAGACTCAGCCTGTTTGTTATTCTGTGGCAATGGGATGTTTTCCACTACTGCTGCCACTGGACATCCTCTTCCTTAGTATCCACAGATATCACTTTCTTCCTAGCCCTGGGCTAGAAATAGTGACTCACTGTGACTTTTTCTTGGCTTTCTCCACCAGAATTGAATCCAGCACATTTTCTAGGTTGTTGTGGGGGAGGTGTGTTAGGTGAGATGGACAATAACATTTTCTCTCACTCTGCTGTCGTGACTCTGCCTCTCTGGATTTGTAATTTTTTGCATAATTTACAAAGTTACATTTTTACGGTTTTAAAGATAAGTACTTGCTTTAAAAATGGATAAAATTTCCTTTTGTACCAGTGCAAATGGACAGTTGTAGCTTTGGTAAGGCAATTTGGGAATTATCTGAAATTACCCATGTCAAAGGGTATATTTTTTCTATTGAATAAAACAGTTATTCATGGTTACCTTATATCTCTAGTACTCAAAACGGGCTTTTCTTCCCTTACACTTCATTAGTTGTAAATATTTCATCATTCTTCCAGAAATGGGTCGTCTCTATAGGTCATATGTAGGAAAGTGGAATGTATCAAATTGGCAAAAAATATCTTTTGAATGCCAACTAAGAGTTTAATATTATAGTTGAGGAAAGACAGCTGTACTTGAGATATTAAGTCACTTGAGGTCTCATGGATAATCTAAGAGCTTCTTTTTGTCATTTATATTGACTCTAGGAATTGACTGGATAGCTCATTGGTGTAATGAAACCTTTTGTGGTCTTTAGGGACTAAGATTTTAAACACATGCCTATTGTATCATACTGAAAACAAATCATATAGAAAAATTTTAGTATGAAACTAGTTTCTTTTTTGTTTTCAAGCTCTTAAAAATAAGCTACTTTATATATTAAAATTTAATAGTTAACAGAAGTATCTTATGTGGAATGAGAAAATGTGATATTCTTATTTTCATGTATTTTGTATTTTTTCCTAATATTTTGGTCCTATAAATATTGCAGAAAGCCCTTGGTCCTATTTTAAAATGATTCCATGGATTCTCAACACTCAGTCTTCCCTCAACTTTTATTTGTAAGGAGTGGGTCAAGGCAAGTGGATATTTGGGAAGGAAACAGCAAGTGGAATCTCTAGCTTTGATTCCCAGGCTGATCCCCAAAACACCCTGGAAGAAAAGGAGAAATTGTATAGTCTGGGAAGGGAGAAATCCTGACCAACCATATTGTTCAGAAACCTGTGATTGCCTCTAGGCATATACCTAGGTACCTATTGGACAATGTGGGCACTGACAGTGGTAATAGGACAGAGAATATAGATTTGATCCCCATGTGAATAACCCCCACTCCCCCTGGGGAATTGAGGGTTAAGTGACTTGTCCAGGGTCACACAGCTAGCACCAAATGTCTGAGGTCGGACTTGAACTCAGGTCCTCCTAAATCCAGGACTGGTGCTTTATCCACTGCACCACCTAGCTGACCCCTGAATAAACTATTCTCCAGGTAGTTATCCTATATGTGGATGCGTTGGCTCTCACAAGTTGAACCCTGCAAAGGAGTATGGATAAAACAGCACCAATTTATTGTACCATCAGATGCAGAGTCCCTGCCCTGTACATCAGAGAACCCTCTCTGTGCAGTATTAGCTGCCCATCAATCACCAATTCCTTATGCACCTGCACCATGTACACCTCCTGCCATCTCTCTGTGCTCTGGCCTAAGAGTAATTGAAAGGGACACTGTTGCCATGGAGACCAGAAGCTATTTCAGTTTTTTAGACTTTTTATTTTTTCCCTCCACTTTAACCAACTGTAATTTAGTAGAGGCGAAAGTTTCTACAGCTTGGAAAAAAAATGAGAGTCTGGGTTCTAATTTTTTTTTTTTTTAGTGAAGCAATTGGGGTTAAGTGACTTGCCCAGGGTCACACAGCTAGTAAGTGTCAAGTGTCTGAGGCCAGATTTGAACTCAGGTACTCCTGAATCCAGGGCTGGTACTTTATCCACTGCGCCACCTAGCTGCCCCCCCCTTTTTTTTTTCAGTGTGAAGTTTTGCAAAAGCAGTAGCCATGGCTCTTTGCATGGGAAATGTTGGTAAGCTGTCATTCTGGTCCCTAGATCCAGGCCTGGCCATAATTTTGTTCCCCTCCCAGCTCTCTCCTGCCACCCCTGAGAGGACTGTCTACTTAATCCTGCCATTGATGATAGTTGGAGTCTGGTATTTTCTGTAGAGATTAAGGGTTTTAATGTACATTTTTTTTTTTTTAGTGAGGCAATTGGGGTTAAGTGACTTGCCCAGGGTCACACAGTTAAATGTACATTTAAACCAAGTTGCAGATTGGTATGAATGAATGAATGGGTTGGAGTAGGGGGAAAAAACTCATATAGACCATAAATATGGTCATTGAAGTAGTTGCAGTAAGATGAGCAATGATGGGTGAAGATGCCTATTTCAAAAATACACTGAAGCTATTATGAACTCATGATTCCTTAGGATTTTGTTAAGAGAGTTGAAAAAGGGACTTCCTTTCCATTCTCCTTGGAGAGAAGGAAGATGAGTATACTGTATGCCTCTCAGAGAGCTTAGCAGCTGCCAGTGTCAGGAAGGCCTCTATTTAAATCATACCTGAGTTTATTAAAATGCTTCTGCTTTATTAAACTTTCTGTCTCTTGCTGCTAAATGGATGCTACCCTGAATAGGAAAGGAAAGTGGATGAGAGAGGATGTGTGCAGAGTTGTTATGGAAACAGCAGGGCAACCAATAAGAGGAAAGACATTAGTGTTTGTCCTGGAAGACCATTTCTAAATCATCCCAATAGCATTCTGGCTATAGATGAGACAGTGAATAGGCATCCATGCACCCATTGTACTCTCTGAAATAGCTGGGGGATTTTTGCCAGCTTCCTAACCAAATGTAGGAAAGAGTTAGGAGTCATTTACCCGGCATCCAGAGCTATGCAGTTGTGCACACAGCAGAGGGGATCTAGACATAGAAAAATAGATGAGATGAGATAGATAGATAGATAGATGCACAAATGGATGGATGCATAGAAAAAGAAAGATGTATATGGAGGAAGGAAGATCAAGAGGGAGAGTATAGGTGCATATGTGTTTGTATGTGTGTGTGAGAGAGAGAGGGAGAGAGCGAGAAAGAGAGAGAGGGAGAGAGATTTCTCAAATTAGTTACAGTTTCATGTATGTTATATAAGGACTGCTCCATCCTTTGAACAAAAATGTCTCCTGAGCCTTGGGAGAAATTAA
This sequence comes from Dromiciops gliroides, assembly GCF_019393635.1. NCBI lineage: Eukaryota > Metazoa > Chordata > Mammalia > Microbiotheria > Microbiotheriidae > Dromiciops > Dromiciops gliroides. Next base: position 247,365,342 of record NC_057866.1, on the reverse strand, counting down.
TAAAGTGTTCTCAGGAATGTTTCCCCATCACAAAATGGGAATAATAATTAATAATAAAAGATAGCATTTATATAACACTTTAAGGTATGTTAAGTACTTTACAAATATCCCATTTAATCTTTACAATAGCCCTGGGAGATTGGTGTTATTATTATTCCCAATTTGCAGATGAAGAAATTCATCCACTGAGATAGATCTATCTCAGGGCCTTGATCTAAAGAAAATGCCTTTTGCAGATCAAAATGCTATACAAAGGAGATTCATTATTATTAGATTAATAACATTTAAATCGAAGAGACTCTTTTCTTCTTTGTATCCTAAGTCCCAAGGTGAAAACAAACAAAAAGAGCAACAACAAAGCCCCCCAAATCTTGACCTTTGTGAAGAATATTGGTGAAACTTATTGGGCAGTAGTTTGTGGAGAAGCCCAAAGCGTGGGAATGAGAAGTAATGTGGCTGGGGCTTGGTGCTGAGTGGGAGTTGTGTGACTCATTCTTCCGGGGGTGCCTAGTCTCCAAATGTTTTTTTAAAGGCAATGATGTTCATTGCTCCCACAACTTTTTCCCCCTGTTATTTAAGCACCAGAGGTTGGGTGATAACCATTGTGTTCTCTGACATTTGTCTAGAGCTTTGTTTTATTCTTTGCTTCTCCTTCTCCTAGAGTTGGTGTGACTTAATAGTTTGGCTTTCTCAGGAAGACCTGAACTCTGGTCCTACTTCGGACACACACCTCTGAGGGACCCTAGACAAACTGCTTAACCTTTTGGTGATCTAGGCATTTCTCCAGAGCATTAAGTTGCTGAGAAAGTGATGCCCTTCATTTGGTAGAAAGTCAACCTGGGTGACTTCTAAGGTCCCTTCCATCTCTAAATCTATGATCCTGTCATTACTGTTCTACCCTCTTCCCTAGTCTCTTTTTCTAGTCAGTTAGACAATAAACTAGAATTATTTATTTATTTTTATCTATTCACTTTATTTATTTATTTGTGTGTTTGTTTTTTGCAGGGCAATGAGGGTTAAGTGACTCACCCAGGGTCACACAGCTCGTTAAGTGTGTAGTGTCTGAGGCTGGATTTGAACTCTGGTCTTCCTGAATCCAGGGCCAGTGCTTTATCCAATGTGCCACCTCTAGCACTTATTAAACATTTATTTATGTGCCAAGCACCATGCTAAAACCTGGTAATACAAATACAAGTAGAAAGGCAGTCCAAGCCTTTAATTAGCTTTTTCCTAATGGAGAAAGACAATACATAAAAAGAAGTTTAAAAGGGGGTTGGGGGTAGCTACATGGTACAGTGGATAAAGCACTGGCCCTAGATTTAGGAGGACCTGAGTTCAAATCTGGCCTCAGACACTTGATACTTTATAGCTGTGTGACCCTGGGCAAGTCACTTAACCATCATTGCCCCACCAAAAAAAAAAAAAGGGAGAAGGTTGGGGGAGAAACAAGGGTGTCCAGCATGGGGGCATGAAAGTCTTGACTACAGACTGGAGAGGAATGAGATATGGCCAGGCTGGACACCATTGTTAAATGGAGACTCTAGGAGGAACTGTCTAATCAGAGAGGCCATAGAGGCAGTGGGTATTTCCAGTGTATGGATTCCAGGGCTGGAGTGAGGCTTCAGAATGAAGAGTCTGGCATAGTAGAAGGACCCTGAGTGCAATGTGAAGAGGAATGAGATAGTTATAGTTTGAGTAATGACTTTTATTACCCACATTGAAGTAGAATGTAAATATGTGTGTGGCTAATAGGACTGTCTTGTTGGTAATGAGCACTGGAACTTTAAAATCCATGTGCTCGGAGACTTGCAATAAACCCTACGTTGGCAAGCAGGACTGGGCTCTTGTGTTGGGAGTCATTTAATGGCAAGAATGCTTCTCAAAGCTCTGCATATATGTCATCAGTGATAAGTTATGATTAGAGTTATGGTCTTCTGTGTTTAGTGTTTAACTATTTAAATCCCTCTACAACCTGACTCCAGCCTATCTTTGTAAGCTCATTGATTCTCTTTATACACTTCATGTTTCAATCAAACTGGTTTACTGGCTGTTTACATAGAGTGCTCCATTCCCTGTCTCCATGTCTTGGCACAACCTTTTCCCTGAAGCCAGGATTGAATTCCCCCTTCATATTGGCATCTCAGAACCTCTACTTCCCTTCAAAACTCAGCTTAGGAGTCACTTCTTACACTATGAAACTTTTCTTGACCCTCTTCACCTTCAAATATCTCCTCCTGTAAAATTACCTTATCTTTGTTTTGCATAAATTTGGCATATATTTATAGGTGTACACATTTTCTTCCTTGTTAGAATGTAAGTTCCTTGAGGGTAGGGACTATTTCATTTTTTGTCTTGGTACCAGGAGTTTAGCAATGTGCCTGGCATGCATGAGGTACTTGCCAAAAATGCTTATTGGTTGATGATCACAATTATTTTGCTGAAAAGCACTGACCAAATATTTCTTTGTATTTAAAACTATGTTAAGTTCTGGACAGAGTAAGCAAAAAAAAAATCAAATTTTTCATTTTAGTCAGTCAGAAAGCATTTATTAATCACTTACTGTATGACATATAATCTCCAATGTTGTTTGTCCTTTGTTCTTGAAGAGGACTGTGACAGAAATCACGACTTGCTATGAATTGGATTTAAGTGAGGAAGGGCTGTGCAAAATCACCAGCCTCACTCCAGAGCCATTTGAGTTTAGTGGCAAGACATGCATCAGGACAACTGGAGATGGCCCTGGATGTTTTGAGGCAATTGGGTTTGTGACTTGCCCAGGGTCACACAGCTAGTAAGTGTCAGATGTCTGAAGGCTGGGTCTGAACTCATGTCCTCCTGATTCCAGGGCCAGTGCTCAATCCACTGTGCCAGCTAGCTGTCCCCAATGGGATACTGCTCCACATTCCTGTGGAGGATGGAGCAGAAATATCCCTGAAAGCTATATACTACATAAAAACAAAAACAAAAACAAAACAAAACAAAACAAAACAAAAACCTCTTGGTTGGATTTGAAGATTAAGGAATTGGCACCAAAACTCCATTAAAGTGTCACCATGACTTGAGATGATGTTGGATTCCACAGGGTATTTTACTAGAGTCTGATTTCTGGGACAAGTAAGGGTCTAGTTCCTATAGTCACAAGGCCAGTATACAGTAGTTGAGCTTATAGAAACTCAGCACCAAAGGACTGGCAATTGGTGATTATTATGCTTTACTCACCATATCTCATCACACCATCTGATAAAGCCTGGAGGGAGTACCCATATTAATAAAATCATAGATCCTTGGTATCTTAGTAGCAATAATAATTTTGCCAGCTTTGAGATTGACTCATCAATGGGTTCCATATTTGTTGTCTAAGGATCAGCCTAGAGAAGTTCAAAGAAACTTCTCACCACAAAGTTGGCTACTAGATGAGTAATATTTTGGCTGTAATAATTCATGAAGACTATTTACAAGAGAGAGGAGCTATGATCTCCTGTGTTTACAACTGGAGTACCTCCATGTGAATCAAAGATCCTGGAAATTGCAGTAATTTCTGACTGGAAATTACCTTTAATATGACTCTAAGCTCTCAATGAAGAAAATCTGATCATGAGTATAACTTTTTTTCCAATTATTTTTCCCTTAAGAAAGATACCTAGTTGAAAAATGCCATCATAGAGGAAAACAGCTCTTTTGCTAAACTAATTCAGCTATTCCAATCTTTTCCAAATTGTTTGCCATACTACTTTATAACCCGTGTCATCAGCTATTTCCTGCTGTAGTATATGATTGTAGAAAATTATTACAATTGCAACTTTTAGAATTTATATTTCATTCATGTGGTGATATTCATGTCTTAAGAGTTTCTGGTTAGGAAGTTTACTGGCTCAGCATTCTAGCTGAGTGGGGTGGTAGTGGTGGTATGTATTCTGAGGGCAAGGGGTAAGGTGGTAGTACCCTACATAGAACATCAAGAAATCTTATCATGAAAATGTGTATCATGAACAATGCAGCACCCCAAGAATGAAAGGGATGGCTGCCACACCTCTGCCTTGAGAAAACAATGACAAATAGAAAATAATCTGTTTTGAAAGACTTCCAGGAAAGACACGCTGTGTGAGAACTATTGAAAATATTGGTGTACAGGATCAGATTATATTGAGGATCAAAAACAACTTATCTCCTTTGGACTAGACTTTCAATGAGTTTTTGTGCTCTCTGACCTTTGGATTTGGGCTTAGCCAGAGCAAACTCTTAAAGGACCAACTAACATTATTATGGATTAAGTTAAGATTCAATTAAATTCAGTAAATACTTGTTGAGACCATGGACAAAGTGTACTGTTGAGGGAGATACAGAAGGAAAATACAGTCTTTCATTTCTCTTGTCCTCATCTCTTTATCTATAAAATAAAGAGTTCGGACTTGAGTAGAGGTGTTAAACATGCTGGGGGCCACACATGGCCACAACACTCCTGAATGCTGCCAAAACATATTAAATGTAAAGGGGAAATGTTTAATAAAATAAATAAAAATATAAAAAAAGATATCACATTTTAAAATTCAATAAAAATGCATGGATCCTTATGTTTAGACTGATGTCCTATGTTTCTATTTGAGTTTGACATCATGGACTAGATGACTTTTTTAGGCTCTCCTAACTCTAAACCAATGATACTAATATGCCACATAGATATAATGACAACATGGAGGGATAATACAAAATATTGGGGAAGTTTTGGAGAGGAAAGTTTTTTTATTAGTAGTATATTATAACATTATTAATAGCAATTGGGGGCAGCTAGATAGAGCAGTGGATAAAGAACCGGCCCTGGATTCAGGAGGACCTGAGTTCAAATCAGGCCTCAGACACTTGACACTTACTAGCTGTGTGACCCTGGGCAAATCACTTAACCCTCATTGCCCCACCAAAAAAAAAAGACACCCCAAAATAGTAATTGATATAATTATATTAATAATATTATTAATAGCTTACATTTATGAAGCACTTTAAGGTTTAAAAGACCCTTTACAAATATCATCCCATTTTATCCATACAATAATCTTCGAAGTTGGTATTGTTATTATCCCTTTTTTACAAATGAAGAAACTGAGAAAGGCAAAGGTGAAATGATTTTTCTAGGGTCATCCAGCTAGTTAGTGTCTGAGGCTGGATCTGAACTCAAGTCTTTTTGACTCTAAGTCTAGTGCTCTATCCACTGTACCACCTGATTGCTTATCATTTTATCAGTAGTTGACAAGAGGAGAAAAAAAATTCAAGATCAAAGAAGGCTTTTCAGGCAAATTTTAAATGATAGATATGAATTCAGCAGATAAAAAGAGGGAGGAGGGGCAGCTGGGTGGTGTAGTGAATAGAGCACTGGTTCTGGAGTCCAGAAGACCTGAGTTCAAAACCAGACTCAGACACTTACTAGCTGTGTAACCCTGGGTAAGTCATTTACCCCTGATTGCTTCCCCCACAAGACCAAAACAAAATAAAAAGAGGGAGGGTAGGAGGACATTGCTTTTTATTTATTTATTTATTTTTTGGTGAGGCAATTGGGGTTAAGTGACTTGCCCAGGGTCACACAGCCAGTAAGTGTCAAATGTCTGAGGTCGGATTTGAACTCAGGTCCTCCTGAATACAGGGAGGGTGCTCTATCCACAGCGTCACCTAGCTGCCCCCGACATTGCTTTTTAATACAAATATTACAATCAATAGAGTTTCCTCAGGCTATCTTTGTTAAATCTACTTTGACAAAAAAAAAAAAAGCTGGAGAACTTAGAAAGCAATCAAAGGTTAGATCAATCTTATTAGGTTAGATCAACCCTTTACACTATATACCAATATAAACTCCAAACAGATACTTGACTTGGGTTTCATGATACTGTAAACAAATTAGAGGAAGAAGAAAGAAATTACCTGTCAGATTTACAGGTAGGGAAATAGTTTTTCACCAAATAAGAAATAGAGATGATCATAGAAGATAAAATGGATAGTTTTGATTACATAACATTTTAAAAACTTTTTATATAAACATAACCACTATAGTTAAAATTAGAAGAAAAACTTAACTGGGAAAATATTTGTAGAATGTCCCTCTGATAAAGGTTCCATATCCAAGATATATAAAGGAAAAGATCTAAGAGTAAGAGCCATTCTCCAAAGGAAAGATGGTTAAAAGATATTAACAGGGGATTTTCAAAGGAAGGGATACAAGCTCCAAAATCAATAATAATTAGAGAAATACAAATTCAAGTAACTCTGACATTTTACCTCACAGCATCGTATTTGCAAAGTTTATAAAAAGGAATATGACAAATGATGGTGTGGCTGGGGGAAATCAGGGACAATAAAGCACTGTTGGTGAAGCTATGAATTAATCTAGCCATTCGGGAAAGCAATTTGTTAAATAATGCCAAACAATTCATTAAACTTAACATACAGCAACCAAGACTATATCCCAAAGATCAAAGAAGAAGAAAACTTATGCACACATGTATTTATAGCAGCTCTTTCTATAATGGCGAGGAACTGAAAACCAAGAGGGTGCACATTATTTGTGGAATGGCTAAAATGATTATGTTACATGAATATACAAATATTTCCATGACGATTCATTTTTACTTCAGTTTCTACTTAACATTGGCCCCACTAAGTTCACGTAACCTGTAACATGACTCATAATAATTCCTTGTCTTAGCTACCATTGGATTGGGTCCCAAAGATTACTTCTGAAAGTAATTTCTTCCTTCCCTTAGCATAGATGCTTTATTGGGGACAAACCCCAGACTTTGAGAAGTCCCAGGGATCACTTTCCTAACCAGAAATTCTAATCTCTAGAAAAGAAAAAAAGGCAGAAGCCAAGCACTGAGGCTTGTTTCTCAGGGCCACATTGCCTCATCAGGAGAAGGGTTTTAGGCCTTTCTTCTCATAACATTGTCTTTCATTAATTACTGTGAGTGGATTAAAAAGATCCATCAAGAGAGAAACCAAAGTGGGAAAAATACGAAGAGGCTAGGCTGAGGCTCACTAGGGCTTTTTGAATAGAATATACCCTCAGGTCTAAATATGTAGCCGATTGAAAAAAGCTTCAAGTACTCACGTGGTTAAGAATTCAGAATCAATTACAGAAGGTCAATTCATATTCTAAAGTCTCTCCAAGGTTCTTCCATTCTATGTCATCATGGGTATCTCAGAAGTATGATTCCCAGTGTCTTCAAATGGGGAGATAGCATCAGAGACACCCTGGGCGTACATCAGATCATGTTGAAAAATTTACTGATTTTAGCAAATCAGTAAGGATGGGTTTTGAATACATTGTCCAGAACAGCTTCTAAGGTCTCTGGATCCACACGAGTCTTTTCCTTTTTCATTTGCCATATAGGAAAGAATTTCCAAATGGTCATTGATGGAAGATCATATATAGCCTTAAATCTTAAGGCAAAAATCATAGTGGTCCCAAATACAAAGTTATACAGATTCAGCATGGAATGTTTCACAAAATTTACCAAAGTTTACTGCTTTTTTATATTCAGCAAGGGCCTATCAAGCAATCAGGAAAAGACAAAGAAAATCATCTTCCTGTCTCAGCAGGATACTTGTTCCCTGTAAGGGCTTTCTAAGCCATGTGAAACTCTCCTCAGATGGATTAGGGACCTTGAATTGATGGTAGTTACTCCCTCATCTTCTAGTGAGAAATCAATGGTCCCAGGTGAATAAATTCTTATTACCAATTCACTTTAAAGAAAAGTAGAAGCAGAGATTCCCAACTTGTGTCAAACTCCCCCAAACCAAGAGCTTCAGTGGGTTTTGAACCTATTTGTTAAAATATATAACTGTAGGGGCAGCTAGGTGGCGCAATGGATAGAGCACCAGCCCTGGATTCAGAAGGACCTGAATTCAAATCCGGCCTCAGACCCTGAACACTTACTAGCTACGTGACCCTGGGCAAGTCACTTAACCCCAATTGCCTCACACACACATACACACACACAAATCTATCTATCTATCTATCTATCTATCTATCTATCTATCTATCTATCTATCTATCTATCTATCTATCTGTAATCCTTTTCAAATAGTTAACTTATTTATATCAGGGTGATGGAATTTGCAAATGAAGTTTCAACAAAAATCTCTGCATAATATTCAAGTCCTTTTTTTTAGATTCCTGGTGGCAAATAAGTTAGAAGGGTGGCTGGCTAATTGACTGACTAACTGATGGGGCTGGAGTTGAGTCAGGTACTTGACATTTTCCTCCATATTTCAGGGCCCTGGTCTGAGAGGAGAACCACACCTCAGAGGGGATGGAGACAATGGAGTGCCTGGAGAGAAAGTCATGCCCCAAAGGGTAGGAGTAGCTTATACACAAAAGGGTGTGTGTGTGTGTGTGTGTGTTTGTGTGTGTGTGTGTGTGTGTATAAAAGGGATTGATAGCTCTTCCCATCTGTTAACCAACACAGCATAGCAATCAACCAATTAACCACTCTGAGAAAGATAACAACTGGTCAATCACAATTATAAAATGTCTATTGATTAAAACATTAGGGCTATTTTTGAGATGTTCTCTTTGTTCTTTCTAACCTGTGAGTTCTATAATGATACTGATTGCTATTATTGATTGAAATTGTTCAAAATCATCGTGATTTTTAAAAATGTTGATCTCCCCTCTCAAACTCCCTCCCCCCTTTAAAAGAATGCATAGACAGGCAACTATTAGAGGGCTGGCTTTGGATTTGGGAAGATCCAAGTCCAATCTGTGACTCTGATTATATACTTAAATTTCAGTGCCCTAGGTCTAGCTGAGACAGACTTAAGTTGAATTAATCTTTTAAGTTACAGTTAAATTGTGAAGTGGTATCACAGAGCAAATCTCCATACTGGAATTTTACCAGATTGAGAAAATCAGAGGAACAGTTCAAACAAAATGCTTAGCTTTGATAGAAAATTTAAATTAGGATATATATATATATATCTCCTTATATATATAATATACATAAGGATATATATGTTATATATAACATATATATATACACACACATATATATATTTCTTAACTTTTGATATTTGTTCTAGCTTTTATAACTTCTAATTTTTGAAAACATATCTTCTGAAATTCAAATCGGTATTTGTTTTTGGTTGCTTATAGGCTCAGTAGGATAGGAATATGTCCAGTTAAGGTATTTTATTTTTAAATAATTGGCAACTACTAAACTTTATTCAAAGTATTTAATACATTTTCAATATGTCTGATTAATTTTCTTGTGTGATTTTCTGAAATGTAATGCTCATGTTCTTTTATTATTTTTGTCTTCCCTTTCTCGAGGAGACTAATTATTCTAAAATTTCCTCTTGGTATATTCTTTAGAAGTCACTTCCGTCTGTACTGTTTTCCAATTTTTTTTTCCAGATGAGGAATGGGTTTGCTTTTTTTGCTTCTTTTGTTTCTCCCACCATTTTGTCTTCTAGTAAAACAGTGCTGACTTTCAATGACTCTATTGTTTTGTCTATATACACCAAGAGCATTTCTAAACCTCTGAACTGTATCATTTCCCTCTCACTTACTTAATTATGCTTAATATCTTTATTTTGTCATCTTGTGATTTCTATGATAATTTGGTTTCTTCCTTTAATTCCTTCAGTGTACTTTTTTTCTTCAGTTTATCTTATTCACTCCTTCATTTCTTTCTTGAGTGTGCTCCTGGATCTCCAGACTTCTTTCTCCACCCAGCATTCTCCTCACCCTGGAAGATTTCTCTGCCTTCTGTTGACAGTAAGTTTTTTTTTTCATGCTGAAACATCCTTCCCCTTGCAGCTTTCTCATTCTGAAAGGTTTCTCTACCCCTACATCACTTCCTCTGATTGGTCAATTAGTCCTGGAGCCTCCATTTTAAGAAAATGATCATGTTCATTCCTTCATTCCTCTCCAAGTATTACTCATGGCTTCCTTCTCCATCATGTCCCTGTGTAGATACCTTCTCTCCCCTGTCCCACTTTCAAGCTTCCTTTTATCTATTGTGTATCTCCATTAGAAGGTAAGCCCATTGAGGGCAGGGACTGTCTTTTTGCTTATATTTGTATTCTCAGCATTTATCACAGTGCCTGGCATATAGAGCTTAAGAAAGACTTGTTGGCTTGACTTGTCTTGAGAACATCATTTTTTTTTTTAATATGCTACTAGTGGTGTCATTTCAATACATTTTTCTTCAGCCATTTTAGTCTTTTTAAACCAATTTATACACAGTATTTATTTTATTATGTTAGTTTGCTTAATCTTTTGGGTAATTAAATTTTACTTTTGGTTATTTTGAAGTTTTTGGCTTTTATAATTTTTTTTTTGAGAAGAATGTGGAAAAAAATATCCCTTATAACCTGCACTGTCATCTTCCTGAGTTCTACCCTCTTCCTTATTGTTTTTGTGATCCTTCAATCTAAAATTCTTATTATTGCGTTGTTGAGAGACTGAGTAGTTCTCTGAATTATAATATGACTATGTCATTCATTGAATTCTGTTAGAATTTAATGGGAATGGAAACAAAAGCAATCAAAGTAGCCTTGGTACTTGCCTTCAGCCAAGTTAAACTACAGGGAAGCAGTATATTCATTGGAAGTATAAATATGTACAACCTCTGGTGAAGTATTGAAAATAACATCTTCTACCAAGTTTTTCCCAGAGTAAATGTTTCTGACAGGTTCTGCCCAATAGGTGAAGGAGAGTCAGACAGAAATTTTCATACTGCTGGTCCACTGAGGTCCATTGGGAAAACAGTGGTGAAAGGTTTTTTTTTTAAGCACTTAATTCACCTCTTCATAGCACAATGGAAATAGTATTCTGCTGAAAAACAAAGTAGGCTCCCATTTTTTTTTCTCTTCCAAGTTGAAGAGTTTTGAAAGAATTAAAAATATTGCACTTTTCAAAAAGCTGGCTTCATTTTTCCTCTACAAATGGTTATTTCTCAACATGTGAATTCATTTTATTTTTTCCTTTTGAAATATTTTGTTCTTTGTTTTTTAGAATGTTATGTTTTTGTATTTTGTTTTGTTTAGGTGTGAAGGATGAACAATAACAGATGAGGAAACTGATGCTGAGATTAAGTAACTTTTCCAGGGTCATACAGCTAGGAAATATCTGAGGCCATATCTGAATTTTATTCTCACGATAACCATGGGACTTAGTTGACATTATTATCACTTCCATTTTACAAATGAAGACACTGAGACAGAGAAAGGTTACATGACTTGTCCAGGGTCATATAGTTAGGAAGTGTCCGAGGCCATATTTACATTCAGATCTTTCTGATTTCAGTATTCTCTTCACTGAGCCACCTATCCACCTCTAGAAATGATAGATCACTCTCAGAATTCTAGAGGTAACCTTGATGTAGGGGAGTTATCCATTGACTATTTGCAACTTTAGCTCCTGAACCCCCTTTGGTGTGCTTCCTATTTAAACAAATCAGCTAATATGACAGCGTTTAATTGTGAAACATTTGCTAAACAGAATGCAAAGAAAGAAAAATCATGTCTACCCATAAACTTAGGCTAAACTATTCCAATGATACATAGTGTTTGTGGGGAAGAATGGGTTCAAACTTATACCAACTTAAAAGGGAGATACATGAATTGGGAAAACCAAGTATACAAGTTAACTCAGCTCTATACTACAGGTTCTTGGTCTTAGAAAACAGTAGACATCAAAGATCACCTCCTGGATAGAGATTCTTCTGGCTACTTGATAGCTCCTTGGCTATATTCTAAGGCAGTATTAAGCTTTTTTAACCTAAAAGTAGTTCCCCTAAACCTAGAATATTCAAAACTATTTAGATAAGCACTTTTGGCTGCACTTGGAGAGGTTTTCTTGTCCTAAGCCACGAGTGTCAGTAAAAGTCAAGCTAGACAAACTTCTTTCCCCAACCAGGTCTTTTCAGCAGCAGGGGATTCTTCTTCTCCAAACGGACAGCAGTGATGCATTTTCTTCAATCAGTTCTTAGAAATAAAACATTTCCTACAATCAGCTCAACTCCCAGCAGCAGATATAAAACCTGTTTTCCTCCTGAGTTAGCTCAGTAGTGGGGCAAAGCAAGCCCCAAGCTTTTCTCTCAGTTCACATTTCAACTCTTTTTCTGTGAACTATCTACTTAACTGGACTTGTCTGAGTTTGGTTCTTTTCAAGAAGCAGGAAACCTTCTTGTTTCTGAGCCCTCCACTTGGCTGGGGGCAGCTAAGCTGTCCTCTCTTTAAGAAACAGGGCATTCTTAGTTTCAGCTCTTCTTAAGTAGCTGATTGGCTTCTGCTTCAAAGCAAGGCCTCTTTATTCGAAGTCACCTATCTTCATCTCGAAGTGATAAATTAAACTTCACATTTCTCTCAGATATCAATTGACCTGCATTCACCAAGAAGTTCTCACTATCCGGGTTTTTCCAACTACCAAATTCCTCAAAAGTCCTTTGTAAATTTTGTAAATTTTCTCCTGCAAGGAAACAAGACATATCAGAAATCTTTGCCTTCAGTAAATGAGTTTTTTTCTTTGAGGGCTTTTTTTCTCTAAGGTCCTCTAAGAATCATCTTCTACTCTTCCAAAGCACCATTCTCTGAGGGGCAGCTTTTTCAGAGGGTATCTCAGAAATGACTATTTTAGCCCCTTTCCACAAATTAAACTGTCTAAATGCAAAAGGTTCAGCATTACATATATACTGTTTGATAAACACTACAGCTAGGCATCTGTGTCTTTTTATTGCACGTCATAGGTTCCTTTTGCAATCTGTTGAAGTTTATACACTGCTTCTCAGAATATTGTTTTAAAATGCATAAAATGAAACACAGGGTTACAAAGGAAACCAATTATATCGAAATACCATTATTAAAATATAAAACAAACAAAAAATCTCCCAACAGTCTGTGGTCTTCAAGTTAAGAACCCCTGCTCTTCTGGTTGTTCACCTAAACTGTAAGTCATAATCTGAACAATATATCTTCTTTATCTGCTTGGTTTTATTTATTTATTTTTGGGTGAGGCAATTGGGGTTAAGTGACTTGCCCACGGTCACACAGCTAGTAAGTGTTAAGTGTCTGAGGCCAGATTTGAACTCAGGTCCTCCTGACTCCAGGGCCGGTGCTCTATCTACTGCGCCACCTAGCTGCCTCTATCTGCTTGGTTTTAACAGTGTGGATGGTTGGTCCCGACTCTTTTGAATGATTATGGATATCCTCCAGGAAGATCTGCAATATTCTAGGCCTTGATGCCACCAGCATGATGTCATCTGCTAACAAGAGCATCTGGAAGACCTTACCATCTAAATAAATTAAAATACATTTGTTCTTTGAATTTGAAAATGCCCTTTTATTGTATGGCTGGATTTCACTGGCCTTTGGAAAAAGCTTATCATAAGTTAATGTATCTATATTCTGGACATTTGAAATGAGTTATTAATAAAATACTGATATGTTTAGTTATGAAGGAATATTGACACTTTATAGCAATTAAGTGTCAATTAGAATTAAAGCATAGATCTTTTCTTCATCTGAAAATACTTATCATATCCAACATATGGATAAAACTTATTAGTAGTATTTTTTTTTGGTGAGGCAATTGGGGTTAAGTGACTTGCCCAGGGTCACATAGCTATTAAGTGTTAAGTGTCTGAGGCTGGATTTGAACTCAGGTCCTCCTGAATCCAGGGCTGGTGCTCTATCCACTGCTGCCCCTAGTAGAATTTTTAAAAACTGAAATAGAAAGGTTAATCTTTATCAAAATGGAAATGGTTGTGCATTCAGTAACATCCCTGTATTTTCCTGTCTCATTTTTGCAGCGGTGAAGTCAAAGGACTGGCCCTTAAGGAAATGGAAAACAGAAGGTGGTAACTCTGAGAAGGAGAAAATTCATAAAATATATTTATTTCTCCTTGTTCCTTTTTGTTTGTTTGTTTGCTATTCTTTTGTGGCATTATTGATGGTAGGTATACTCAATATTGTTGGCTTTAATGTATTTTAAAATCAATAACCTATAACACAGTGCTAGACGAGAAAAAATATTCATCTATCATTATGTAGAGTTAGTATTATAATACCTAAACTAGCCTTTTCCACACACACGCACAAAAACAACAACAAAACAACAACATGGAGAGAGAATGAGAGAGGGGTAGGGGGAGAGAGGAGGAAGAAGAGAGTGAGAGAGGGAGAAAGAGGGAGGAAGTGGGGGATAGAGACAGAGAGAGAGAGAGAGAGAGAGAGAGAGAGAGAGAGAGAGAGAGAAGGGGTACCATTAAGAAGTAGATTCTTGGGAAAGCTAGGTGGCACAGTGTATAAAGCACCAGTCCTAGATTCAGGAGGACCTGAGTACAAATTTGGCCTCAAACACTTGACACTAACTGTGCAACCCTGGGCAAGTCACTTAACTCTTATTGCCCCTCAAAAAGAAGAAGAAGAAGAAGAAGAAGAAGAAGAAGAAGAAGAAGAAGAAGAAGAAGAAGAAGAAGAAGAAGAAGAAGAAGAAGAAGAAGAAGAAGAAGAAGAAGAAGAAGAAGATCCTTCTTATGGTAGAATGGAAACCTATTTCTAGCCTCTACCAAAGCAAAGATTCTGATTCTGCCATGGGCAGGTGTGAATTCAGGTTTATTCTCTGCATAAATAATATTTAGAAAATTAGATTTTAGTGTCATGGAAAATTTTGTGAATCCCTTTGTTATTCTTCTACAGTACAATATGCAGGAGATCCCCTGCTCCTCCCCCCCTCTGATTTATTTTCCCATTATGAGCATTGATGAGACTACAGTGGGATAGAAGGTTGTGTAGATGGTCTAGCCTCTTATTATTACTCTTAGGGGAAAATTTATCTGATGGTACAACTGAAATAGAATGATTTCATGTACAGTGGTAGCCAAACCCTGAGAATGATTCCACATAGAATGTAAACTACATTAAGTAAATGTCATCAGGAAAGAATCTCTAATTATTCCATGGGGGTACTGACACATGATGCTGGGCCATCCCTGGCTCTCTGCCTTCTTGTTTATCCATTTATTTATTTATTCAATCATTCATTCATTCATTCATTTATCTATTTATCTATCTCTCTCTCTATTTATTTATGGTGAGGCAATTGGGGTTAAGTGACTTGCCCGGGGTCACACAGCTAGTAAGTGTCAAGTGTCTGAGGCCGGATTTGAACTCAGGTCCTCCTGAATCCAGGGCTGTTGCTCTATCCACTGTGCCACCTAGCTGCCCCACTCTATGCCTTCTTGGTTCTGTTTCTATATAATACCTGATCTCCCCTGGGGTTGGTGTGGGGATCTACCATTTTACTTTGTCCTACTGCTATCCAAGATAACTGATCTCTTATAAGTAAACTCCCTCAATTTACCTAATTAACTCTAATAAAAGCTATTAATAGCCAAGCTGACATGGACCCCTCTTTCTCTGGTATCTCAGTATTCTCTTGGAGGATATTGGTATAACTAGGGTAGAACCGATCTGCTCCCTTACAGCTCGATAACAGCCAGTCGATCAATAGGTATGTATTAAGTGCTTACAATGTGCTAGGCTCTTCCAAGCATACCATTGGTTTTGGTTTCCTGACTGATTAAAGCCCAAATTTAATATATGTCTGAAGCATATCTACATCTGGATAGACACTACAACTATTTAACTGTGCACTGAATGATAATTGATGTTGAGAAGAAAAGAAGGAAATATAGACCTGGACATTGTTAGGAGGGTAAAATTGTTGGGTTTTGATAGGAATGTGTATGGAGTACTATTGAAATCACTAAATTAAATATATTTAGGATTTCTATATGCAAGCAAGTTATCTGTTCTAAGTCAAAGTAATGTCTAATGTTCTGGAACCTTTTTTGACCTGAAGAGATCAGCATCTTAAAACGTTATCTTCCCGGGCAGCTAGGTGGAGCAGTAGAAAGAGCACCAGCCCTGGATTCAGGAGTACCTGAGTTCAAATCTGACCTCAGACACTTAACACTAGTTGTGTGACCATGGGCAAGTCACTTAACCCCAGTTGCCTCACCAAACAAAAACAAACACAAACAAACAAACAAACAAAACGTTATCTTCCAAGAAATCAAATTAGTCTCCTATGGATTGCTTAATGATGAGACTATGGATTGATGGGATGGGAAAAAGGGGAAAATTTGTGATGATTCTTGGTCTTCTCTTGTTTTGCCCCACTACTCATGAGATTTAATATATATTATATATATATGTAATCAGATAGCAGCATTTAAAATTATAATTATTTTTCAATTTGTCCACAGAAATTTAAGCATAAAGGAATAATACTAGGAGAACAACTTTCCTAGAACAATTTCTATTTGAACCCCATTAAAAGGATGAGAGAGAAATGATGATGATGATGGCAACAAAATTATGATTATACTACATTAAGCAATATTAAAAGTTAGTAAAAGTACAAATTCTTAGATTTTAAAAAACAATGAAATCAAAAGCAATTTCTCTCTAGATAGAGCCTATGAAACAGTCCTCCTTGGGTGTCAACTCCATGAACTTTAGCAACAACATTCTGACAAAGAAGCCTTGAAGAAATGTCCCTGCCTTTGTAATCCAGGTTCCTTGGATTGCCATGCTTATAGTGAGGCAGCTGTTTATTAGCTTTTCTTCCACATTTACCTTGCCTCAAGGTCCTTGAGGATGGGCCTTGAGAACCCCATGAATCAGATTCAGAAAAGGTACATGGACATGAACTCCAATTATAGTATTTTATGTAGTTCAAATCATGTCAAACTGAACAACATCCCCACCAAACACTATGATTACCATCTCCCAAACTTTTTAGCTCAAATGCTTTAACTTCCTCACTTGCTAGGAAAAGAAAGGTTTTCTAGCCATGTCAACTCCTTTCTCAGGGTTCTCCCTTAAGACATTGTTTGGGGATAGTTTCTTTTAGAGTAACATACCCAATATTGCCACTAAGCATTGAAGAATATAATTTTCCAGGGCCCCAGAATTGATTATACAATGGTGCCTATCCAGTTTGATTTGGTCCCTGGCCCAAGGAACATATTTACTCAGAGATTACAAGGTGAGTTGGAGGCATCTTTCTCAAGTCTTGAGGACTTTTTTCCCTGTTGTTGAATATTGGTTTCCTACCCTAACCCCAACTCCTTCCCCAATCTGATTGCCTTTTCCCCTGCTGGTCTAAATGAAGAGGGCTTCTGTCCTTGAAACAGTAGTCCTGGAAAGTTTGGTATGGCCATGCTCTGACATGGAAACTTATGGTTAGCCTAGCTTATCTTTGTCCTATCTCAGGGCTGACCTGCTTCCTGAGGTTCTATTTTGTGGTTGCTAGCTAGGGATGTCCAATACTAAGAAGCTGGATAATCATGGGTGCCACATGGGAAGAGTAGTCCATTCTGAGCTAGGTATTATTATCCATTAGGGGGCCATAATTTCTGCTCTCCTACTACCCTAATGACTCCATATTGTCTTCCTGGCTCCAATCTTACTCCTTATTTTCTTCTTGTTGGTTATTCAGCCAAATTGTCAAGTCAGTAAAGACTTCTAGATCTGTAGACTCAGAAAGCTCTACTAAGCAGGCTCCTAATTCAATTCAATAAACATTTATTAAGCAACTGTTACAACTGTGGTTCTTAACCTGGGATCCATGAACTGAATTTTTTTTGATAACTATGTTTTGATAGAATTTGTTTTCCTTTGTAATTCTATGTGTTTTATTTTATGCATTTAAAAGCATTCTTCTGAGATGGGGACCATAGATTTTATCAGGCTGTCAAAGGGGTTCATGGTGCACCAAACAGTTAAGGATCCTTGTGTTATAGTTTGTCAAGGCATTCTCCTAGGTGTTCAGACTTCATTCCTTCCTAAATATTTCCATCAGCACCATCTTTTTTACATTCCCAGATAGCTCTTGGTTGATGGAAGATATTTAAATTTACTACTAAAGAGCACTCTCCCTTTTGGAGTTTGGCTCTGGTACCACATATTTCTTCAGATCTCCTATTTTGCCATGATTCTGATTTGGGGATGGTGAGTCTGCCTAGTCTTTGGATCCTGGACCCCTAAGGATGGTTTTGAACCTTTGTATTGACTCTCTATATAGCCTCTCCAACACTATTTCCTTCCTTTTGCTTCCTTCAATACAGGGTCCTGCCTTGGTTCTTTTGTTCTTCCACACCCATCTCATTGTATTTCATATGTCCTCTGAACATGGGGAAATTATAGTTCAATAATTCACCCACTACTCTCTCTATTTCAAATTACTTTTTTTTTTCGGGACTATGGGGATTAAGTGACTTGCCCAGGGTCACACAGCTAGTAAGTGTCAAGTGTCTGAGGCCGGATTTGAACTCAGGTACATCCAGGGCTGGTGCTTTATCCACTGTGCCACCTAGTTGCCCCCCCACCAATTACTTTTAAATGGGGTATATGGAGTATTCAGGGAGGACTAGCAACTCTGGTGTGAAAACTTTCCCAACCCTTTTAGGGCTACTCATCTACCTTTGGTGTCTACCAGTCACCCAACTCTTACTTAGAAGTTGTAGCACATGTGTTGGCCATACCCCAGTAAGACCACATCAGCACATGGGCTAAATCAGGTTGAGGGTAATCAACATGCCTCAAATCTGTTGGTAAATTAGGGGAAAATCTAACCATAGCATGTGAAGACTTCCCCTGGCAGAATTGGTGGATGAGAACAATTTGTTCAAATGGCCATGAAGGCATCTGAAGCAGACTCTGTGGAGCACCTAGAGCTTGGTCAGATATTGATGTCTCATTAAGGTCATTTACTGCATCCTGAGCCATCATTGGTTCCCCTTTTTTCGGGGCAGTTAGGGTTAAGTGACTTTCCCAGGGTCACACAGCTAGTAAGTGTCAAGTGTCTGAGGCCAGATTTGAACTTAAGTCCTCTGGAATCCATGGCCAGTGCTTTATCCACTCCACCACCTAGCTGCCCCCATTGTCAGTAGTCTTGACTTTTGTCTTGCCACTGGACTTCAATGACTCAGGAAGAGAGCGTGAAGCTGGTGACTTTGTGCAGCTCTGCCTTACTTAAATCCACAATATCACTGGTCCTCTTCAAAAACAAAGGATGAACAACAACTCCCTAGAATATGCTTTTATAGCCCACTCTAAGTATTGGGAAACCTAATGATAACAGACAATGCTGATGGATGGTCATTGCTGTTAAGTCACCTAGATATATATTATACCCTTTTAAGAATCTGTCTTGTTCATAATTAAATGGGACAGGTTAGACACACCAGCATGGTCTAGTAGAAAAAGCACTGTATTGAGAACCAAAGTTCTAATGCAGCCTCTCTCATATATTAGGATAAATTTCTTATCTTCCCTTGGTCTATGTTTTCTTCATTTTTAAAATGAGAGAGTTGAAGTAGATAGATAAGCTCTGAAGTATCATATGTCTGTAGATCTATAAACCTAAAAAAATAGCATAAACAATTTCACATTCTGAACTGTTCCTTTCATTAGTACTTAATGATTAAAGTCTAAAGGAGATGATATAATTAATACCAGACACTGGCTTCCAAACCCAATAAATGATCTTTCTGAGAAACTCTTATGTTTTCTTCTACTTATTTCTCATTCCATAAAGAAGAATGGAGGCTAACAGCATTTCAGCACTCTACTGGTGATGGTTACCTGTCTTTAAGCTATCAACTTTGGTTCTCCTCTAGCTAAAATCAGTCCCTTTGCCTACACCAGAAAGAGTACAAATGAGGGAAGAGATTTTTCTAGGGGATAGGGT
Organism: Dromiciops gliroides; assembly: GCF_019393635.1. Taxonomy (NCBI): domain Eukaryota; kingdom Metazoa; phylum Chordata; class Mammalia; order Microbiotheria; family Microbiotheriidae; genus Dromiciops; species Dromiciops gliroides. The sequence continues at coordinate 247,345,595 of NC_057866.1, read as the reverse complement.
GACCTCACCATACTAGATTAACAGTTGATACACTGATTGTGCCAGGGAATTTAAATGTACATTTTGGCAGTGATGTGTATGTGTAGAGAAGAATTATGGGTAATTATATTGGAAAGCCAAACAGTAATGTCTTCTGCTTGACAAGCATGGTAAATTTGGGTATGTAATCATTAATATTATATACAGCAAAGGAAGATATCGTACACACAGACATGCTCACAAATCCATATGGCAGCATCGCATTGATCATAGCATTGTTTGTTGATAGGACCTGAAGGATGTTTGGATTATCGAAGTAATTTGAGGAGCTAAGAGTATTGCTAAGAGGTAGTGAACAGAAAGCTGATCTCAAACCCAGGAAGAGCTGAGTTCAGATTCTATTTCTGTCATGTACTAGCTATGTGATCCTGGGCAAATCACACAACTTCTCATCATAATAGGTAACTCTCATAGACTATATATTGCAGATGCCTATGTTGGTTGGAGATGTGCCCTCACCTGGAAGTTTCTTATACATAAAAAGGCATAGGTCCAGTCCCCAGCTCTCCCTACAAGGTACTAAAGACTTGATTGTTCTTTCCTTGATAAGTGCCAGATTCTCTCTAATAAGTGACTTGTCTAAGGTTACAAAAGTAGTAAGGGGGCAGGCTGAAATTCAATCTTAGGTACTATGGTTCCAAGTTTGGGGCTTTCTCCACTGTTTCCTTTTCAGTAGTAATAATCTAGACAAAAAAGTCTAGTGTTGAAGATTGTAAAGTTTAACCTATATCAGATTGCCAGCTGGCTTTGGGAGGGGGGGAGGGAAGGGTGGGTGGGAGAAAAATCTGGAACACAAAAGTGAATGTTGAAAACTATCTTTACATGTAATTTGAAAAAAAATAAAGGTCTGGTAAAATGAAAACAAACAAACAACCTCGCCCCGCCCCCCCCCCCCCCATCGCCAACTCAAAAAGATCTGGTTTTGAAGACTTCCCCTGAGACAGAGAGTTCATAAACTTTTGATGCAAACATTTAGATGGATATGTCAAACTATGAAGACCACCATCACACCAAAACCTAGTCAGTGTTGAAGGACATATACTATGACTCATCTACATGCAATTAATTGTGCACCCTGAAGAACAAAGAGAATCTCATTACTTTTACTTATGATGGGACCATTCGGAGGAGATGATAATAGCAAATAGCCAGTTGCATGGATTCATCCATTCATTTGCTTACTCATCATTCAGTCATTTGAAGGACAGTTTCTCCATTTAGATGTGTCAGTTTCAAATCCTGCCTTGGAATTACTGTCTATATGACCCTGGGCAAGTCAATCTATGCTTTAGGCAACACTCCAAGACTAAATTACAGATCTGCATTGCAGGAGGAAGTTTCTTATGCCAATGAAAGAGGCTTATAAATAGAAGAGACTTCAGAATGCATTTATTCCAACTGCCTCACTTTACAGTTGAGGAAACTGAGACTCAGGGAAGATAAATTATTATAACCTGACTCTCCTCAATTCACATAAAATATTAAGCATCATAGGTGACATTTTAAGCCAGTCCTATGACTCTAGAACCAAGTTCAACTGTACAAGGAGCAGCTAGGTGGTACAGTGGATAAAGCACCGGCCCTGGATTCAGGAGGACCTGAGTTCAAATCCGGTCTCAGACACTTGACACGTACTAATTGTGTGACTCTGGGCAAGTCACTTAACCCTCATTACCCCACAAAACAAAACAAAAAACCAAGTTCAACTGTACTATACTATCCAAACAAATTCATTCATTCATTCACTGTTACTAACTAACCATTTGAGTACCAACTCTGTAAATAGACAGTTGAATAGAAGATCTGATGGTGAATTACAGATAATGCTGCAATTTGGTGGTATAGTTAGAGCCAGGAAGACTCAGGAGTCAAGACTGAGAGTTGTTTATTAAAAAAAAAATAAAATAAAAGGGGGCAGCTAGGTGGCACAGTAGATAGAGCACTGGTCTTGGAGTCAGGAGTACCTGAGTTCAAATCCGGCCTCAGACATTTAACATTTACTAGCTGTGTGACCCTGGGCAAGTCACTTAACCCCAATTGCCTCACTAAAAAAAAAAAAAAGTCTGCCTAGGCTTTTTCTCAATAAGGAGGGTATGAAGAAATGCTTCAGATCTCAGAATGTTGCTATTTTCAAGGAGAATGTGGGAAAGGGTACACTGGAGTAATTAGGGCAGCATCTCACTTCTGTATGGTCTATGAGATCCTGCCTAGAGTCCCCCTGGATTAGTTATGGTATTGTTGTTGTTCTTCAGTCATTTTTCCAGTTGTGTCTGACTCTTTGTCATCCGATTTGGGGTTTTCTTGGAAAAGATACTGGAATGGTTTGCCATTTCTTTTTAAAGCTGATTTTACAAATAAAGAAACTGAGACAAACAGGTTAAGTGACTTGCCCAGGGTCACACACAGCTAGTAAGTATCTGAGGCCAGATTTGAACTCATGAAGATGAGTCTTTCTGACTTTAGGCCCAGTACTCTATCTACTATACCACCTAGCTGTCCCTAGCTATAGCACAATTCCACTCTTAATAGTATTTGGATTTACCCTTTTTCCTTACCTATGTTAATAAGACCAGAGACAACAATTCAACAACAATGCAATGATCTCTGTTGCCATTCTGGTTTACTTGATGGGGAAAACAAAACAAAACAAAACAAAGCAAAACAAAAACATGTAGGGACTAATGTGAATTGGTTGGTATTAGAATAACATTAGGCAAAGTATGAGGAAGACTGGGTACTAGAAGGCATCAACCTGGGTACTAGATAATTGAAAATGAGAGAGGAATCCTTTAATCCTTTGAGCTATTATTGGGTTCTATCATGTGGATGACAGAGAAGGTGAATAAGACCAATATTCACATCCCTGGTAAAGACTAAGCTTTATCCTAAAGAGCTTGCTTTATGGTAAGTGAAAGATTTCTTATTTAAATACTGTCCTTAAGGTTTTAAAAAAATTGCATTCCAATGATGTTTATCTAAATGAATCTTACCATACCTCTTCTGCCAGCTTGAATCATCTAATACTGTAGGTGTGTGTGTGTGTGTGTGTGTGTGTGTGTGTGTGTGTGTTTGTGGTGGGGGAGGGGGGAAGGTTGGGAAAGATTGAAATAAGGTTTAGAAAAAACGGTATTTATTTTCTGTTCTTTATCCACCTTCCATAAAACTTTCTATATGGTAAGTTTTTTTTAAAACAGGCATATTAAAAAAAAAAATCACCAAGTCAGTTTTGCTAAACTGTTTTGTATGGGAAGGTCTTGCTGGGAGGTGAATGGTAGGGTGGGATTGTTTGGGAGGAAGTGACTAATGGATCAAAACAAAATATATCCATTTATATATATATATATATATATATATATATATATATATATATATATATATATATATATATATATATATATATTAGGTGCTTGTCAAGGCAGTTTGTGAACTGGAAACTGGCCTTGGTTTCCCATCCCCTCCTGTCCCTTGTTGCCCCTGCAGTACTGAAGTTATTGATGGGGGGGTGTAGTTTTTGCCCCCTAATGATGGTGCTGAGTTTTTTTTGGTCTTTTCTCTGAAAAGATCAAACAGGAGAGAGAGAAAGGAGAGTGCCCGGGGCCTTCCAAAAGGCAACAATACTTTGGAAATTCTCAGGAATGGAAAAAACAAAAATTCACTAGTAGTTGAAACTGAGATGTTTGGAAAACAAGATGCTAATAGTGAGGAGATGAAAATGAGTGAACACACCGAGGGAGGGGAGATATTCCTCCTTTCCAATGCATCAGTCACCATTACCAGAGCCCTGGCTATCTGTGGGCTGAGCTGTTTTGGGCTAACTGTGGGAAGTAGGCTGGCATCCTCATATCTGCACCTGTGTTTATGCTCACAGGCATCCCAATGGCTGCTCTTGCTTACTCAGCACAGACCTATTTCATTCTGGGAACTGCAGCCCCATCTCAAGAGCCAAGCATCCTGCTGGGAATCAGAGCAATAGCAACAGTTCAGTTGGGTTTGAATTACCTCCACAAAATAGGCTGAGCAAATTCCCTTAATGCCATATCTCTCTGCAGAGCTTCCAAGGCAAGTAGGCTGCTGCAACTCCCTTTTCAGCTTTAAAAAAAAGTACTAAACATGTGATTCACCCACCGGCCCCTAGGAAAGTTCCCAACTGCCCTCTGGGGTAGATTGTTCTTACAGCACTAATTAGCTCCCTCTCTTGCTATTGGGGCTCTCCTCTTGGGTGGGAGGAGTATGTATGGCCAAGTTCAGGGGCTAATTGGAAAAAACCAAGGGGGAAGACACATTGTTTTTTAACCCCGCTCCCCTCCTTCCCAGAAATTTGGGCTCAGTGAAAGACAAATTCATGCTGTTGTTGTTTGTCCTTTGTTCCTTTTTTTTTTTTTTTGGTGAGGCAATTGGGGTTAAGTGACTTGCCCAAGGTCATGTCCTTTGTTCCTGAAGAGGACCATGATATCAGATGGTGATGTTATTACTTGTAGTGAATTGGTTTTAAGTGAGAGAGGGCTATGAAAAGTCAACAGCCTCACTCTCTCCAGAGTCATCTAGGTCCAGTGGCAAGATAGAAATCAGGCTGACTGGATATGGTCCCGGATGTTTAAGGCAAATGGGGTTAAGTGACTTGCCCAGGGTCACATAGCTAGTAAGTGTCTGAGGTGAGATTTGAACCCAGATCCTCCCAACTTCAGGGCCAGTGCTCTATACATTGTGCTACCTAGCTAACTTTCAATGAAAAACACAAGAATAAGGAAGACATAGAGTAGGGTTTCTTAACCTGTGTTGCAATAGGGGGCTGTGAATATATTTCATGGGGTCCAAAATTAATTTTTTTTACATTCACTTCAATATAATTTTCCTATGTAATCCTATGTGTTTTATTTTATGCATTTAGAAATATTATTCTGACATATCCAATGGTTTCCCCAGGCTGCCAAAGGGATCCATGAAATGTGCACAAAAAGCTTAAGAACCTCTGACCTAAAAGGATGGAGAAAGCAAGATGTCAGAGGAGGAAAAGTTCTGCCCTTGCCCTGAAGCCTTTTCCTCTTAGGAGACTGTGACCCCTTTTGGCCAAAGTCATTTCAGGAGGATAGGGACAAGGCCAGAGAGCCTGTAGACATGACCTGAAGAAAAGAAATGGGGATGGGGGAGGTGTTGGAGTTCCTATCTGTGCCATGTGCCATTTGTCATGTGCACATGTGTCATGTGACCCTTCCTTGAGCCCAAAGGAGCCAGCATTGTTGATTGGCAGCTAGTGTAGTAAATAGAACACTAGTTTTGAAGTCAGGAAGATGAGTTTAAATCCTGACTTGGTCATTTGCTTAGACCCTGGGCAAGTCACTTATCCTTCTTTCAACCTCAGTTTTTCTCATTTGTAAAATGGGGACACTAATAGTACCTACCTCTCAGGGTTGTTGTAAAGATCAAATGAAATAATACTTGTAAAGAGTTTTTCAAGCCTTAAAAGAGCTATTCAAGTCCTAGCCATTATTATTATTAGTAGTGTGATTGGCCCTGGTGGGCATGAGAAGATCTGAAGCCAGTGCTTCATGGCCTGCACTCCCTACCTTGCTTTTGAGATGAGCACCCTAGGGGTAGGAGTTTGGGAAGGGGGTTGGAATCAAATGATTGCATTGCTCACTCTGGAGGAAGAGAGGAATAGGTTTATACTTTTGTGATAATCTGGCTAAAACCTGACTAAAGTATAGAATTTGTGGCTATTTGTGGGTAGACATTTTAACATGTGTTAGCTTATTCCTTCCCTTGTTCTGCAACGTCAAGAGGATCCAAGTATCCCTCCAAATGCTCAAGTCCAAAACATCAAGATCTAAGGACTAGCTCAGTAAAGTATAGCAGATAAAGGGAGAAGGTGATCTATCTACCAGGATCTATCCATTATGCTACTGTGATAAAATAATGGAATTTAGCAGATGCCCAGGGGTCCCACCTGAATGATCGTACTGTTTGGGAAACTGTCTAGGGATGATTGGATATGGGCTACACCTGGCCTGCCCTGAATGACTTTTGCTGCTGATGTCAGCAGGGGAACCACTCTCCATGTCCAGCTTGAAGGACCTCCCATTTACGGGAGGGAAAGTAAAAGTAGAAAAAGGAATGCTCACTGAGGGGAGCTCGTCTTTTCCTGCCAGTGAGCTTCGAGGAGTGGAGCTCTGAGAGGCCAACAGCTGTTTCATATTGAAACTATGCCACCCCCCCCCCACCCCAGGTAGTGAGTTAATAAAAACAAGTCCGGCTCTTTGAATTAGCTGAGCTGGAAGAAAGTTTGGGGATTGTGTTGGTCTTTGCTAGAGCCAGGGAGATTATCCATTTTTCTTTTTCCCTATTCCCTTGTCCTTGACTTTATTACTTTCACCTTTGCTGTGTATTTTATTCCCATTAATAAAACCTGATTTGTTTGTGGAAAAGAGGCTGTTAATCTCCTTTCTTATTGGCCTGGGAGAAATACTTTTAAAAAGGCAGTTTGGAAGGGAGAAAACTTTGGACCTAGAGGTCCCTCATTATTTTCTGAACCCCAATATTATGGTGAGCAACCCAATTAACTCTCCCCATATTAAATTTGGCCCCTACACTACCTAGCTACCCCTTGCTGAAAGACACAAGCATAAGGCAGACATAGAGCAGTGGTTCTAAACCTGGGTCACAACAGGGGTCTGTGAATAGATTTCATGGGGTTCAAAATTAGTTTCCAGTAGGTGGGGTCTCAAGAATGAATTCTTATTCATTAAATCCACTGGAATGGCATTACAGATGAATGAGATGATTTGGTCACTCACGGAGAGATGGAGATAGGGCACTGAGAATCACCTACTCTTCAAGAACCATTGAAAGTATCCCTTCTGGAGTGGGGTAGAGTACATGATGAAGATGAGATTCCCAGGCCTGGATTTAGGTTAATGACTTATAAAATTACCCAGTAGTTATAGTCATAAGAAGTAATATTTTTTGTCAACAGCATTGACACAATTTAGTCCATACAATTGCAGTCCAGACTTTAGCAACCATCATTTCTCAAGTAGGTTGCAAACCAGCTTCTCCAGCCTGGGACTCCGAGGTAAGCGTGGACTCTTAGCAGAAGGTAATCTAATTCTGGGTTTGCAAACACTTCTCTTCCCAGCCTCCTGGTTCATAACTTTGCTCAGTCCATGTAGCATGATGCTGTTTATTAGGTGGTTTATTCTTTTTGTTTTGTTTTGTGGGGCAATGAGGGTTAAGGGACTTCCCCAGGGCCACACAGCTAGTACATGTCAAGTGTCTGAGGCTGAATTTGAACTCAGGTCCCCTTGAATCCAAGGTTAGTGCTTTACCAACTGCACTACCTAGCTGCCCCTTGACCAAAACTTTTTCAAAGACCAGCATGTTCAGGAAGGAGTGAGCCAAATTGCTTGCACTACCCGGGTTCTTTTCTTGGCACAGTTAATTGAGAGTTAACCATATTGTGGCAGCCTTGCTCTCTCAATTTATTCCCTTTTATCACAGCTCACTTGAGGCTTGTGGGCCTTTCTTTGGTTATTAGGGTCTTCATCTACAGGCTAATTCTGCCTTTGCATTTCCCATTGAAAAACAGCTAGAAGAACATAGAATTGGAACTGTGAGCCTGGGGAAAATATTAATGGGCAGTTTTCATAAGGGTAGACCCAGCAGAGCAGCAATAAAGAAATGTTCTCTTTAAAATGGGATCACTAAGGGGCAGTTTTGTTCAGAACAGGAGTAGGTAAAGAGACCAACAGAGAAAAATGAATCTCAAAGTGAGGATACTGAGATACATAGACTAGATGGGGGAGAGAAAGATGGGGGAATATTACATATTAAAATCTCAAAACTTCCATTTCTAAAAGCCTTTTTCCTTTAACGAGTTAGCTGAACTCAGAGAAAGTGATTGAAAGGAATCAGCTTGTACTAGCTAAAGTAGTTCACTCTGGTAAGAATTTGGAAGACATCAGAGATAAAAAAAAGATGGTGACAAGGATGGATAATTCCCCAAAATGTTAGCGGCATGGACCTTCCCTTCAATTATTTTCTGCATACCTACCTTCTTTACCATAATTTAATTATCATTCCCCCCTACCTCTGACTCCTCTTTAATTCCATTTGGTATTTTTCTTCACACTTAAATGAATGAAAATCACAAGTACCAAAGACTCCACTGTCTTAATTGATGGCGATGACCCCTACACTTTCCGAAGAGCAGACATGAATAAAAGTAGCCTTCTTCACAATTGGAAATTTTTTTTCCCAATAGCTGTTGCCTGCCAACTGGATGCAATTACAAGTTGCTACTTTATATACTGCTGTCAGTGAGTGACCTAGACAGCCTAAACTCCAGCATCCATTCACCTTCCCAGTCACACCCTGGAATGTCCTGGTATCTCCTGATTTTTCTCTTTTGTAATAATCTAAGTCAATGGTTTTCTTTTTTTTTTTGGTAACTGTTCCTTCATTAGTCATGAAAATTGGGCTGTCTTTCTCATATCTCTTTTTCCTGTCTATCTCTACTGCAGGGCTTAACAAGCAACAAAATGACCAAAAAGCAAGTGCAAAAGGGAAGAGGAAGATGATGTTGTATGGAGTATAGGAGTCTATTCTCAAGTTCAAGAGACAAAATAAGTACCCTAAATTGCTCTCAATTTCAAAATACCATGTGGAAATTTCTTAGAGCTGAATCTTAAGGCCCAAGTTACAGTAAAATATTCCTGTTTTTCATATGTATGTGAACCACCTGTATCTTGATTTGAAATGGTCCCACAAAGAAGGATGCCATTTTGGACAAATAAGCAACTGTATTTTTTTGGGGGGGGAGTTTTTGCCCTACCCATTTCCCTGTACCCCAAAATCATTCCTTTATAATGTATGTCAAAAGCATTGAATTCTTCATCCCTATTCTCCTTGCAGTCATTGTGTGAAGTCTATCAGGACAAACGTTATGATTCTGAATCAAACTATTGAACTTTGTGGATGTTTCCTTGTCAGGAATTTCCATGTACCATGGCAACTGAGTACCACCGAGTTACAGGGAGTATCTGAAGACTCATCATTTTGTCTGTTGTTAGCTTGTTCTCTGTGTTATTGCAGAGACGCCTTAGGGAAACTTCAGTGCTAATGTAAACCTTCCCTCGAGAGTTAATATTTAATAATATTTTTACTTTGGGCCTACAGTATTCTAGGTAATGAATGAAAGGAAGGTTGGTCCTCTATGTGTACCCTACATATTCTATAGCCATTGCTAAAAGTAGTGAAGGAAGCAAGCATTTATCAAGTGCCTACTTGTGTGTCAAGCCTCCAAAGCTAAGTGCTTTGCAAATAACATCTCATTGTATCCTCACAACAACCTTGGCAAGTAGATGCTATTATTATCCCCACTTTACAGTTGAGGAAAATGAGGTAGGCAGAGTTTATGTAACTTGTTCAGTATCACACAGCTGGTAAGTTTCTGAGGCTGGATTTAAATTTATGTCTTCATTATTCTAGGGCCATCCCTCCATCTACTTTCCCACCTACCTGATCAAACATCACTTACTGGTCTTGATGAAAGTGTAGGATCTGAATTATCAAGTTCAAGGGCTGTATGACCCTACCTATGATCCTGTTACCAACTTCTGAGGCAGGGCAGTATCATGGAGAGTATATTGAAGTCAGAGTCAGAATTCTTGGATCAGAATCTTCCGCAATGTGTAATCTTGGCTAAATTGTTTTACTACCCAGAACCAGTTTCATACCCCATAAAATGTTGGACTGGAGTGCTTGTTCTCTAAGAGCCCTTTCATTCTCATTTTCCATAATTGTCACTTTCTATCTCTATGATTCTAGGCATGTTATGTAAACCCTCTGAAACTCAATTTCCTCATCAGAAAAAGAAGGGTAAAAACATTTTCACTACTATACCAGGATTAGCAATTAAATCTAGAAGGAATTATGGATACCATCTAGTACAGTATCCCATTTAAAGATGGGGAAAGTGAGACTCAGAGACTTTAAATATGTTGCCCATAGTCACGGAGGTGAAAAGTAGCAGAGCTGGGATTTGAACCTGGGTCCTTTTATGACAACTCAACTGTTCTTTCTACTATATCATGCTGCCTCCATATTCTTCCTTCCTTCCTTCCTTCCTCCTTTCCTCCCTTCCTCCCTTCCTCCTTCTCCTCCTTCTTCTGTCTCTGTCTCTGTCTGTCTTTCTCTGTCTCTGTCTCTCTATTTGTCTCTGTCTCTCTTTCTGTCCCTCTCCCTGTGTCTCTCTGTCTCTCTCTCAAATGGCAAAGCTTTATGTAATGTGACCATTTAGTATTCATCTGTGTTTCTGCACCTATTTGTAACCATCTTTCCACAGTGTCTTATTGGGCTGCATTATTCCCACTCCCCCATACTTATATGTGTTTAAATTACATCATAAACACTAGTAAAGCAATGGATTTTACTTCGAAGTCTAATCACTACAGTTGCAAATGAAATAAAGAGACCAACAGATATTTGATTTCCTGAGCTCACCGAGTGGCTCACTGGGAATCCCACTCATTCTAAGGAACATATTGACTTCTGGAACAGCAACATCACCATGGCTCAGAGATGCTATGCGCTGGCAGTTAAACTCCTGGGCTGTTCTGAAAGTTTTTAGTGCCTTGGCTTGGTTATCCTTCCCTGAAACAATAAAAGCAAGCAGTAATCACAGATTTAATGAGCATGAACTTTCATAAAGCACCCAACCAAACAGAGCATGCAACATTACCCTCAAAAACCAGGTTAAGTGTAGCTGGGCAGTCCTCTGTCTTCCATTTGTTTACCATTGCAGCAGACAAGTGAAGGTTTTGCTTTTTCCATCAATACTTTTAGTCATAGAATCATAGGCTCAAAGGCTTTTCAAGTTTGAAGAGATTGAGAAGACATCTAATTTAACCTCATGCTGAGCAGATATGTCACATACATAGGATTATAGATTTATAGCTGGATGGGACTTTACCTGGTCCAACTTCTGCTCTCGACTTCCGTTATCACCCCCTTCCCCATTTTACACATGAGGACACTGAAGTCTAAGGAGATTAAGTAATTTGCTAAAGCTCAGACTAATATTAAGTATTAGAGGCAAGATTGAATCTAGATCCTCTGACTTCAGAGCCAGTGATTTTTCCCCATTGGTCACCAAACTTTTGCTAAATTTGATTTTATCATCCTATCTAATTTTGTGTCTTCCTATTTAGAATGTCCTCCCTCTTTTAGTTATTTACTATTTATACTGTATAGGACTTGTTTGTTCTTATTCGTTTGTGTGTTGTCTCCTCTACTAGATTGTAAACTCCTTGAGGGTAGGGATTGTTTTTTGCCTCTCTGTTTCCACAGAGCTTAGCACTCTGCCTGGAACATAGTATGTGCTTAATTTGTTTATTGACTGACTGAACATATCTTCTGCAAATTTGATCAACATGCCACATATTTGACATTTTCTAAGCCACTGACAATAATGTTGAATAGCTCAGGGCCAAGAAGTCCTGGGTATTCATTATTCTGATGGGCAGGGATGCCCATCAATTGGGGAATGGCTGAACAAGTTGTAGTATATAATTGTGATGGAATACTACTGTGCTATTAAAAAATGGTGATCTCAATGAGCTGCCCCCACATTAAGACTTTAATGACATAATGAACAAAATGAGCAGAATGAAAAGAACATCATATACAGTAAGAGCAGTATCATTTTGCTTGTTTGTAAGGCAATCAGGGTTAAATGCCTTGCCTAGGGTCACACAGCTAGTAAGTGTCAAGTATCTGAGGTGAGATTTGAATTCAGGTCCTCTTGACTCCAGGGCTAATACTCTATTCACTGTGCCACCCAACTGCCCTAGCAGTATTGTTTTAAGAATGACTGAGCAAATAAGTTGTTTTGACTATTATAAATATACAAATTAACTATAAAGGACATATAAAGAAAGACATCTACAGCCAGAGAAAGAACTGATAAATAGAGGTATGTATAGAATAATTTTATATAAAACACATAAACACACATATATTTTATATACAAACACACCTATTGTGTCTAATGGTGGCCATCTCTAGGGCAGGGAGGGGAGGATGAAAGAAAAAAAAAGAAATTTACATGTTAACTTTGTTAAATATTTAAAAGGAATAGCAAGTTGTACAGAATATATTTGCAGTTTCATGTGCAATCATATTTTATATTATGCCATATTATGGAAATGCTTGTTTTGTACCATAAATTAAAATAAAACAAATTGCTTTTTTTCTTTAGCCATTTTCTCTTTATTGTTAAAAAATACACTCAAGTATTTCCTAAGACATTTTTTAAAATATGGCATATTTCCTTAAAAACAAAAATGATTTTTAAAATGATTCAGGTTTATTATTACAATATGGTTTCTAGAAGAACGTGGTTTGGCTCTTCTCCTTTGGTATCTAGTAGACAGCATTTTCTATCTAAAATTTACTCTGACCACATTTTATCACAAGGTGGTAACTCAAATTAAGATAGCTCACAACCACACCAAGCAACATATCAGGAGCTCTGTGTTCCTCAGAGTGGCATTTAAACATCTTATGCTCTTTATATGTGAAGCTAAATCCCATTATACTTCTTCTTCACCTTACTGTCTACTAGATTCTAGACCCTATAACACACCCTTGCTCTGTGCATGAGGGAGTTTAATAGCATGTCTTGTCAATATGCATTAGAAAAATATGAAGGTTGGCTTACATTTAAACTTTTCTGGTTGCAAATACGTGAATATTTCAGTAGACAGTCACATGGCATTTTATCTGTAGTATGTATATGTATCTAATTTGTCTAACTTATATGAAGTTGACCTTTTATTCAGAGATTGAAATACCCTTGAATTTCCTACCAATGGTCAGTTTTTGTTTTAACTCAACACAACAGTTTCACTGAGCTATGGTGTCATTTTAATAGTACATTTTCTGAGAGTTCTTCATTCTCTGCCAACAGTCCATAATAACTGTACTGGAATGGTTTCTTTGAATAGAGAAAGTTCCTGAATCTTAAAATTAACTTAGATAAAGAACTAATCCTGATTTTCCCCTTTCTCCTTTAGTAATCAGAGTCTTCCTCTTCTTCCTCCTCTTCCAGGGCCAGGTTCTCAGGTAGTTGTGGTTTCAATCAAGTGAACTTAAAGTGAGTTAATCAGCAAAGGCAATTCAATCAATCCCAATATTATCCTCTGGAGCAGGGCCTCTGGGCATCCCCAAACCCATTATTTTCTCACAGCAGCAAGGTGTAAAATTTGGAAGTGACCTTTGGGATCCTGGGTCAGTGGAAGCTGAAGTGAGGTCTCATCTGGTAGTCATGCCATATCCAGACATGAGCTTGGTGGAATCAAGCTATATAAATTATTTGGACCTATATACATTTTGCAAAAACTTGACACCTTTATCTCCTCCCCACATTGGCTGTCTAGGAAAATCAGATGTTGGTTCTGATTTGGACTTTGATTTTGAGAGCAGAGAAGAAGAAAGAGATCCTTGCTAAGATAAAATATTGATTCCTTTGGTTTTTTCTCCATGTTCATTCATTTGACTTTTCCATCCTCTTTATCAGTGATACTCTTGTTTGATTAATTCTTTTGCCATACAGTCTCCCTTTCCCCTTCCTTTGTTCTTTTCTCAAGAACAAAAACATTATTATTGTTATCATTCACTTAGTAATTATATTAAGATAGAAAACAGCTTATTCACAATTGTAAAGCATATCCTGATTAAGTCACACAACTTGGTGACTCAAGTCTGTCCTAGAGGCTTTTCACAAAGTGTTTTATATCCATCAGATAAAATGATATTCATTGCTCTTCTGTAACTCTGGGTAATTTTCCATGTTAAAAGTTGCTTCGAGGTAGGTTTTTTCCCTCCATGAATTGTCTTAAATCATTTGGATTTTCAAATATTCATCTTCTATTTTTTTTAAAAGATTGCTCAACTTGCTGGGAAGCTGATTTAGGGATTAAATTTTTCTATGGTACATTTCACTTTTTCAATTGTCTTGTTTTCACAGAAAAATCTTGTGAAATTCAAATCAATTTTTTTTGAGATAGAATACAGTAGAAGAGTGATGGAATTATGATCAAATTATGACTCTGGCACTAAGTGCCTTAGTAATCTTGTAATACATAGGAAGCACTTCACAAATGCTTATTGACTTGATTTGGACAAGTCACAACCTCTCCAGGCCTTTCTTTAAGAATTTGGAAGCTTACCATGTGGAAGATGGGCTAGACTTTCTCTCTATCTTTCTCTCTCCAACTCTCTCATCTATCTATATATCTATCTATCCACAATATAGTCTATATATTTATATATTCATTATTTCATTAGTTTATCTATTTATTCATTTGTCCATCCATCCATCCATCCATCCATCCATCCATCCATCCATCCATCCATCCATCCATCCATTCTTCCCTTAACCACAATGAAAACCTGGAGCATTAATAAGAGGAAATTACAGAGATGCGCAATTTAGTTTGATATAAGAAAGAAATTATCTATGAACAGCAATGGGGGTTAATTTTGACAGCTAGCAGAGTATAAGACCTCAAGAAAACCAAATAGAGGACAAGCTCGATGAAAAGAAATGTTAAGGAATATGCAGCAAATTTTGCCTAGGCAGGCTCCACAGATAGGCTCTGTGACACCATGAATACCACACATACTAGGAACAGATAGGGTTGAGATTATGTTTGGGATAAGGGACTAGAGAGATGTTACATAAATGTTAAATGATTACAAAAAAGTCAACATAAATTAATGTTTGGAAGGAGGACCTAAGGGAATTCAAAGAATGATTGGTAAAATAAGGGTTTTTTTTCTTTCTTTTTTATTAATGGAAAATATAGGAGGAAATCTAGAAGACGGAACTTTCAAAGACTGAACTATTCTTCAAAATCAATATCTATAAAAAATGAAAATCAAGTAATGAACAAAATTACTTTACCCTAGAAGCTATTTACTAAAGAGCCATGGGAGAGATTGGTAATGAATCTTTCCTGCAGTCACTGGAAATCTACTGCATATAATAAAACTCTAGGGGGAGAGGAGAAAAAAAAAAGAGGAGAAAGAAAATCAAATTTGGAATTTTTTGACATCTGGAATAATTTTGTCAATTTATACAGAAAGAAATACATTTTCCTGCTGCTGTTCTTATAGTGGAACACCCACTTCTTTTTCTTTGACAGGTCTTAAAAAAAACAAAACAAAAGAATATTAGAAAATGCAAAAGTAACATTTCACAAATATCAACACAAAACAGATTTCAGGCTTATTGTCATTGGGTAAATGGCAATGGGTGAATGGGTATGATATATTGTCATACATAAACAATTTAGGTTATATAAGTTGTTCCTATTTCTTTGTATAGAAAACAAAAACAAATCTTTGCGTGAATTTGGAGCTGAAGTGGTAGATGATCTTGAATGGAAAATTTATCTTGTTTCCCTATTCCTCTTTTAATCACAGCTTGGATACTCAAAATTGGCTTAGGTTAAGATTTGCACCAAAGGAAGACACTTGTCAATTTGTCCATCAAGTACACTGCTGAGTCAGTGATGGGGAGAATTCCAGGGATTTTAGGCATTTGTGATAAGCATGTTCCCTCAACTAAAATTTTGGCCTTTATGGTGTCACTGCCAACCTCTTCTAATCCAACCTAAAGGTAGAATGTGCTTTGTGGGCTAGAAAGATGGAAGTGAGAGGCTGTAGGCAGACACTTGGAGCTTTAATCAATCAATCAGGTAGTTGGGTAGAGAATGCTGGTATAGCAAGATTTTAGAATCCCATTCTATCCATTAGGGCATGGGCTCCTTGCAAGCAGAGATTGCTTTCTTTCCTGTATTTAGTTCATATCCCTTCTCAATCACTAACCAGCAGTGTGACCCTGACCAAATAACTTAATTTCTCTGCCTCAAGTTTCCTCATCTGTAAAATGAATTTGGACTCAATGGCTTTTGAAGTCCTTTCAATCTTTAAATCTATGATTTTAGGGGCAGCTAGGTGGTGCAGTGGATAAAGCACTGACCCTGGATTGAGGAGTACCAGAGTACACTTGACACTTACTAGCTGTGTGACCCTGGGCAAGTCACTTAACCCCCATTGCCCACAAAAAAAGGAAAAAAAAAAAGAAAAAAAATCTATGATTTTATAATCAGTTAATCAATAAGCATGTATTAAGTACCTACTATGTGTCAGGCATTGGAAACACAAAGAAAAAAGTACATACTCGAGCAGCTACCTAGGGGATTCATTCTTCCTCACATATACATATTCACATATAAGTGTATCATATAGGTACAATGTGATTATGGGGGAAAGATAGCTGGGGGTGGGGTGGAATCTGGAAAGGCCTTATAAAGAGGGTGATGCCTGAGCTAAGACTCAAAGAAAACAAGGGAATCTGAAGGATGGAGGTGAAGACAAAGTGTATTCTAAACATGAGGGATGACCTCCATAAAGGTTTGGAGATTGAGATGGTATATGGTCTATAAGGAACAATCAGAAGGCTAACTTGTTTGGACTTCAATGTGTGTGGAAGGAAGTTACATGAAGTAAGGCTATAGAAAGGTAGGATGGGGCCAAGTTGTTGTGTCTTGGTTTCTCATAAAGTCACTGGCTTCTATTTGTTCAATCCTAATTCTTAGGCAATTATTTTCACCAGAGAGCTTTTCCATTTGGCTTTTCAAGCTGTTGACTTTTTTCTCACGTCTTCCCTGCATCACCCTCATTTCTCTTTCCATTTTTCCCTCTACTTTTCTAACTTTATCTTCAAAGTCCTTTTTGAGCACCTCTATGGCCTGAGACCAATTATTATTTTTCTTGGATGGGGCCAAGTTGTAAAGGATTTCATAGGGCAAACTGAGGACTTTATATTTGGTCCTGGAGGCAATGAGAGCCTGGAGTTTATTGAGAATGGGAATGGCATTAGCAGACTTGTACTTTGGGAAAATCATTTTGGCAGATATGGGAAGGGTGAATTGGAGAAGAGAAATGCATCCTGAAGACCAAGTAAGAGGATAGTGCAAAAACTGAGGTGAGAGGTCACAAGGGCTTGGAGGCTTCTAGATAATAGATAAAGATAGATTACCATCAGTGTGCTGTGCTGATGACTGGTTACTTTGATATTTAAAGCAGCACTTTCATTTAAAGTCATATACACTGGCCACTTAATTAAAGCTCTTGATTCTAGAAGGGTCCAGGCTCATAGCCAATCCACTCAAACATCCATTGGCTCATTTTGCAACCATTGTCTCTTACAGTTCTGAATGTGGTGGTAGCTTTGGTGGCTATAAATCAAACAGAAAGCAGCATTCCATTTCTTCATTCCAAAATGGTTGAAAGACAATTTCTCAACTTCTGTAGAAGTTAACATATTTAATGGATGTAAATTTCTTATTAGTAAATTACCTGGTTTTACTTTTGAGGAGGAATAGGGTAAAAGAGGATAGAAAATAGAGTAAATATCATGGGGAAGGAATAGGATGGAGGAAAACAGTTAACAATAGTAACTGTGAAAAAATTTTGAAGCAGAGGCAAGAGTAATGTAAGGTGATGATTGTGATGATTGATGATGATTGGATGAAGAGGATGATTTGGATAATAAGGATTGATTGATGAAGAGGAGGATTGACTGATAAATATGAGGATTGATTAATGAGTAGGAGGATTGATTGAGGGTGATGGGAATTGATGGATGATGATTGATTGGTGATGATGGTGACAAAAATATGGTACTTACTTTGCTGGGCTATTGTGAAGAAAATTCTGAGACAGGTATAAGGTACTATATAAATGTTTTCTATTACTGTTGCAATAATCAACCTCATGGATTTATTGTAAGGAAATCTCTTTTTAAAGTACTATATAAATGTAGTTTACTATAAAAAATGATTAGCAGGATGCTATCAGAAAAACCTGGAAAGACCTGCATGAGCTGATGCAAAGTGAAATGTACTGTATACAAAAATAACAGCTATATTACAAGATGATCTGCTGTGAATGACTTGGTTATTTTCAGTAATGCAATGATCCAAGACAACTCTGAAGGTCTTATGAAAAATGCAGTCCATTTACAGAGAGAGAACTGATGATATCTGAATACAGATTGAAGCATAATTTTTTGGTAGTTCCTTTATCTGAAGTTTTGTTTTTGTCTGTTTTCTCTCACGACCTGGCTAATGTGGAAGTATTTTGTATGATTGCTCATGTATAGCTTATATTGAATTGCTTGAGTTCTTGGTGGGCGGGGGTGGGGGGGTGGGGGTGGGAAGGGAAGGAGGAAGAGAATTTGGAACGCAAATTTTTTTTTAATTGATGTCAAAATTTGTGTTTTACATGTAATTTGGAAAATAAAATTCTAAATAAAAAGGCAATTACCTAGTTTTTTAAAAAAATGATTTTTGAACTATATTTGACTATTGAGTACTCTAGGATTCTTTGATATGTTGCACTAAAATTCTTCCTGAACTTCAGGGGAATAATTAGCCATGTAACAAAAGAAAAGATAAGGAAAGCTCATGGACTGTTCTAGCCTATAAGGTTTAATATGTAAAATGTATTTATAGATACTAAAATATATTTACACCCTATATGACTATACCTAGTTCTAAATATTCTCTCTCTGTCTGTCTCCCTTTTTCTCATCTAGCAATCATTCACCTACCCACCTATTTATCCACACACACACATACATATACATATGCATATACTTATACATATACATAAACATACATACACACACACATATATTTTCCTAAAATTATAGAATTTTTTCTTCTCTAGTTTCCTTAGCTATTCCACATATGGTCTGATATCTAGACTTCGACTTCTCATTATCTTGGACTTCTCATTGGATTGTACCTCTGGGTAGAAGAGTTTAATTTTAGATCATTCACCTTTTAGGCTAGGATATTTTGGAGACTGACTTGCTTGTGTATTTTTCTCCAAAAGGTAGGCTATATATTCTTGCCTGGTTACTCTAGTGTACTGAATTCTCCACTATGCCACAAGAAGCTCATTTTGGGGAAATAATTTTTTTTTTGTTTGTTGTTTTTTGTTTGTTTTTAGTGAGGCAATTGGGGTTAAGTGGCTTGCCCAGGGTCACACAGCTAGTAAGTGTTAAGTGTCTGAGGCTGGATTTGAACTCAGGTCCTCCTGACTCCAGGGCCGGTGCTCTATCCACTGCGCCATCTAGCTGCCCTGGAAAATATTTTTTTATTCCACCTCATCAGTGTCCTCTGCTTCTCTGATTGGAGAGTAAGAACATGAACTCTATACCTCCCTTGAAATCTGACTGACTTCACTACCTCCTTCTCAGCACAGCATAGTGCCTGATGTGTAGTAAACACAATATAAATAAATGCTTAAAGCAATTCTATAGATTATGGACAAAAACTGAAAACCGTGGGCCACAAGCATTATTTTCATCATACTTTCATGTTGATTAAAAGCAAGGGTTTCAGGAAAGAAAGGCAAACTCGGGAAGTCAAGAGTTAAGAAGTTGTTTGAAAAAAAAAAAGAAGTCCGAAAATGGGATTTGGATTTCTAGAATATAGGAATATAGACTTTTGTATAGGAATGGCATGTACCAAATAAGGGCTGATAGGCAAAAATGTACTTTTCCCCAAATCTTGCAAATGTCATCAAAATAGTTTTAAACTGGGGGCAGCTAGGTGGCGAAGTGGATAGGGCACCGGCCCTGGAGTCAGGAGGACCTGAGTTCAGATCCAGCCTCAGACACTTACTAGCTGTGTGACCCTGGGCAAGTCACTTAACCCCCATTGCCCTGCCACCCCCCCCCCAAAAAAAACCCCAAAAAACCAAACAAAAAAATAGTTTTAAACTGAAAAGGAAAAAAGAGAGGAAAACTTCTCCTGAAAGCTAGGTACTAAGCTGCATACCATAAAGACTAGCTTCAATATATGAAGAATTGAATTTGGGATACCCAGAAACTCACAGGAAACAAAAATCTGAGAAAAGTGCTGGTAATAAACCCACAGTATTAGATATCTATAGATAACTGGTGGTGGGGGGGGGGAGGGGGGAGGCTAACAAGGAAGATAAAGAGATCCTAATACATGTATGGGGTACATAAATTTCTTTGAGCCCTGGTGGGATGAGACACATGATTGTAATATGCCAAGAATCTACCTTGTGCAAAAGGAACAGAATAGGTAAAAGGGGAGGAAGGCAAATAGCTTTGTGAAATAAGAATGCAGAGCCTGATGAGCCCATGGATTCCTCACATGGCTATCTCTGCATAAGGTACTCTGGGAGTCTTCCTACATTCAAAATCTGTATGTCATGAGCTACCACCAGTACATTTACATTGGCCAGTCAGCCAAAAGATATAGTTAGTTCAAAGCAAAGATATTTCATAAAATAGCCTGGCTCTAAAAGTAGCAAGAAAACATGACTTTACCAAACCTGGGGCACACTCTCCCAGATACACATTTGATCAGTGGGAAAAAGGTGACACACAGAAGGAACATGTATGGAGAGAAACATGTAGGAAACAACTGTGCTAGGGCACAAATATGGAGGGGGCCAAGTCATGGTTCTTATTCTGCAGGGCTTCTGTTATCTTCTAGTGATAGGATCATGCCTGTCCTCACTTGGACTGTTCTCTACTGTGTAAGGGCTAACATTCTAGCTAGTCTGTCTAAAATATCTAATGAGTGGTCGCCAATAAATTATAAACTTTAGCAAGAGTTAGTCTTTTAAGCATTTATTAACGAGAATAAGAAATTGGTAAAGAGAGAGAAAGGCCTACATTCATCTATCTATTAAAGGGAGAGCACATTTCTAGCTCCCTTCTCCACCGAAGTCCTCAGGAAAAAGAGTGAGTCAGAGCACCAGCCTCCCCCTTCTTCCTCCCACAAGCAAACATCACTTCCTGACGTCAAAGAAAAGATGCATGGTCTTGCCCTCAGAGACCCTCACGTTATGGTGGAGCTTTTCTACAGTAAGTCTCCAGCAGGTGGTATCATTCTAATCGATACAACTGTTACCATAGGGCATGAAAACTCTGTTAGATATGTAGTCTCTATTGACATGTGGATGTGGCATGTAGTCCCTACCAGGCATTGCTTTTCATTGAACATAAGTTATTGCTCCTTCATGGTGCTGTGCTGGTCCTATGGTTAAAAATAGACATGGATCCTTTGAGCATAAATTTTTCTCTGATCCTGGCTTTTGGCTTTAGCTTGAGTTCTTAGCTGAGGTGCTTCTTCTTTCCCAGAAAAGGACAAATGAGCTCTGATATCTCTCTTTTTTGATAAAAGGCTAGAGGATTTTGACAATTGCTCTGTTAGAGCCATGCATACACACACTTACACACACACAGTTATCAAACTAGGGGGAAATATACCTAAAGCTAGTTTTAAGGAGTTTCACTTATTAGAAACTTAGCAGTAATGGACATTTTCTCTCTAGAAGGAGATGCCTTTGCCAAAGGGC
Source organism: Dromiciops gliroides (assembly GCF_019393635.1). Lineage (NCBI taxonomy): Eukaryota > Metazoa > Chordata > Mammalia > Microbiotheria > Microbiotheriidae > Dromiciops > Dromiciops gliroides. The sequence continues at coordinate 247,324,082 of NC_057866.1, read as the reverse complement.
CAAACCCTTTGGAAAACAAAATAGATCCATTTAACAAGTGTTTACAGATGCACACACATATACATTTATATATGCAAGTGTATGCTGTATGTATACATGACATATTTATAACCTTACATTTATATTGTTATTAAAAGTATACATGTGCATTATTTTATTGGTTTTATACATGTATACACATATATAATTTTACTCTAACTTAAGTTTTAAAATATCACATATCTTCTTGCTTAATTTCCTCCTGGGGTCTTCGGCTCAGAAATTCTTCTTAGGAAGCTCTTCTAAAGTCTTGTAGAGTTTTGTGGGTGTAAGCCAATATATATATATATATATTTCATGAGGACCAAAATGCTTTGGGTTTCATATATAAATAAATTTTAAAAGACAGGGGATAAGTTCATTTTCTTCCTCTTGTCTAACTATATTTATGTCTTTAATATGTATATGTGACTAGCAACAAGCTATCTAAAAAAAGCAAATCTATGTGAGGAAATCCAGGAACCAGCGTTGGGGAAGCATTCTAGACATTTGGGAAAAGCAAAACAAAGGTTAAAAAAAGAGCAATATTGTCATTGGAGAATGCTATAGACCACTTGAATAGAAAGAAGAAATTGATGAGATTTAGAAAATGGATGCTCAACCTGGAAAGGAGACATAATAAAGTAGTGTTGGGAAATTTTCATGATCCAGACATTTGCTGCTGATTTTTCATTTGATAGGGAAGAAAAGAAAAGCTCAGCATAATTTGATGCGCACCCTAGATTATGGGGTAGCAGATATCAAAGTGTTCAGAGAAAGGACAGGTAGGATTCTATGAAAATATAGACTGAAAGAATATCACAATTGGATGGAGCCTTGGTTGCCCTCTAGTACAACCACTAGTTAAACAATAACCCCCTCTACAACAGACATCTGGGTTTAAAAAAAAAAAGAGCTAAACAAGTACAAAGCAGTAATAATGGTGGTTTATGTGACAAATGATTTGCCAGTTTCAGTTGACTGCAAGCTCAGAAAGTTAATGGTTTGAAATTGTGGCCATAAAAAAGCTAATATCTTAGGTTGCATTAATAACTGGGACATTATATCTAGAACAAGGAGACAAATCTTGCCAAACTCTGGCCTAGTCATACCATATCTGGTGTTGTGTTCATTTCTTCTAAGCCTTTTTCAGGGGAACAGTGGCAAAGATGAGTCATGTTTAGAGATAGTTCACTAGGATGCTAACATTTGGTAGCTCATAAGACTGTCATGGAGTGGTGATTAATGGCTATACTAAAGAGAGAAACAAAGGGATGGAGAAGGGCAATGCCATGGAGTGGCAGATATTTAATTAGCCATAGGAGTTCATACACTAAATATTTAAAATAATTTTTGGTTCTTTTAAAAATAAATTTGAAAAGATTTTTAAAAATCTTTACAATTTTAAAGGTCTAATAATAAACTTAATCATTTTGAATTTAATTATTTACTTAGTGGTAGCAAGGAATTGGAAGTTGAGGGGATGCCCATCAATCGGGGAATGGCTGGACAAGTTGTGGTATATGAATACAATGGAATACTATTGTGCTGTAAGAAATGATGAGCAGGAGGAGTTCAGAGAAACCTGGAGGGTCTTGCGTGAGCTGATGATGAGTGAGATGAGCAGAACCAGAAGAACATTGTACACAGTATCATCAACATTGAGTGTTGATCTACTGTGATGGACTATATTCTTCTCACCAATGAAATGGCACAGAAGAGTTCCAGGGAACTCATGATGGAAGAGGATCTCCAAATCCAAGGGAAAAAAAAAAAAACTGTGGAGTATAGATGCTGAGTGAACCATACTATTTCTTTTGTTTTTGATGCTGTTGTTTTTTTTTTTTCTATTTTGAGGTTTTTCATCATTGCTCTGATTTTTTCTCTTATAACATGACTAATGCAGAAATAGGATTAATGTTATTATGTGTGTATATATATATACATATATATATATACATATATATATATATATAAAACCTCTATCAGATTACCTGCTGTCTAGGGGAGGGGGGAGGGGGAGGGGAGGGAGGGAGAAAAATGTGAAATTGTAAAGCTTATATAAACAAGAGTTGAGAACTATCTTTACATGAAACGAAAAAAAATACTTTATTAATTAAAAAAATTATTTACTTAGCAATCGATGATTATCTTTAAGCATTTAAAAATAGGGCTAATGATTAAGTAATCTTTTTTTCAATCAGTTGTTTGGTAAGGGAATGGAATTTTTTTTAAAAAAGAGAGATTAGAGGAGGAAAGCTCATATTCTTTTTTTTTTTTTTAGTGAGGCAATTGGGGTTAAGTGACTTGCCCAGGGTCACACAGCTAGTAAGTGTTAAGTGTCTGAGACCGGATTTGAACTCAGGTCCTCCTGACTCCAGGGCCGGTGCTCTATCCACTGCGCCACCTAGCTGCCCCAAAAGCTCATATTCTACACTTTATCTTTTCCTTCTTCTACATATGACTGAAGTGAATAGGAGGGATCCATAGAAGCAACAAGTAGGAAAAGATCCAAAGATTATATTGTATGTCCCTGATCAGTTTCTAGAAAAAAAAAAAAGAGATGTGAAATCCTCAACTGTAAGTAACAATTGAACTTAGTATAAGGCTAAGAAACCATACTAACTGACTGTTTTCATATCAAAGAATGGCTTTTCAATCATATATGTATAGCTATACCCTGTTCCCACCTATTGTGCAGGCTTTGATGATAAGTGGAGAATTTTGTGTAGATGGTGCTACACAAAGGTTTCTTCCCATTTCATGAGTAGGAGCACATAAACCAAGGGAAGTAACAAAGTCCTCTAGAAGGTGCACAGAAGCCTGGTTCCACCAGTTTCTGAAACAAAGGTTTAACAGGTGTTTTCAACACAGATACTGTCTGTTCAGGGGCTATAAAGGGATTTTTGCCTGCTAAGTCAATCCACCAGAGATTGTTTGATGTAATGAAAATTCTTGGATAATCCTTTCCAACAGATTAAGGAGTGATCAATTTATTAATAACATATCCACATTAAATTTCTTAAACTCCCAACTCCAGAAAATTACCTACGACACTTCAGTATTTTATTTGAGTACAGAGTCATAGACTCTGAGATACCATCTTAAAGCAGACTACAGGGGCAGCTAGGTGGTGCAGTGGATAAAACACTGGCCCTGGATTCAGGAGGATCTGAGGTCTCTATCAATCTTCACAGTTAGGAAGGATTTTCTTATATAACCTATGTCCATTATGCTGCATTCTCACTCTTCTCTTGCTTACCCATAGAAATCCTTCACTGAAGTCAAGGTAAACCTGAGTTTAAATTTTGCTTCAGACACTTCGAAGTTGTGTGGCATCTGTAAAATGGAGATAATAGTCCCTATATAGGTTTGTTGTGAACATCTATCTTTTTTGTTTTCGTTTTTTTGTTTTTGGTTTTTTTTTGTGCAGGGCAATTTACCTATGCTGAGCCTTACAATTGTATTTTCCTTCCCTTTGGGATCTTGTATATGATGGTTATGTTTATATCTTCTCTTTTGCTGAGAGACAATATTTTGATATTGATCAAGCCTGATGAGAAGGCTTTTCTCAGACAGGCTAGGGTACATTTCTCATATGGTAGCTCTCTGTTACTTTGTCTTATCAGCATTGGTGGTGAGTGAAACCCCACAGAAATAACACAATGTCCTCTTGTTTCCACCCCTTCCCCAAGTTATACAATCCTTGGCCAGGGCCTAGATTGTGTGTGTGGGTTTTTTTTTTTTTTTGGTGGGGCAATGGGGGTTAAGTGACTTGCCCAGGGTCACACAGCTAGTAAGTGTCAAGTATCTGAGCACAGATTTGAACTCAGGTCCTCCTGAATCCAGGGCTGGTGCTTTATCCACTGTGCCACCTAGCTGCCCCTAAATTGTTTTCTTTTTCTTTGCATCTCCATTACTTAACACATTGCCTTGTTGATCCTTGAAACTAATGAATTATTGGAAGTTAGCTGGCCTCCATCTTCTATGTGTATGTCCCTCTGCTTTCTTTTTTCCTGCTTGAACAATTCTACTTCCTCTCTTCTTTTTTCCTCCTAGCCTTGGCAGCTCTCCTGTGAGTTTTCTCTAAGTTCTTCATATCGCCCTATGTAAGGAGCCAGAATCTCACACATTGCTGTAACAAGCATCTAATGTCAGTCAAAGGTATGGAGGAAATGAATCCTGAATTGTTCAGAGAGGTGTGTCAGATCCCTCTGGTTGTGTCTACTATGAATCTGTTGCATATGGGATCTCTGGCAATGGCTGGTCCAGATTGCAATGGAGTGTTTAAAGCCAGTGTATCCTCAATCAAATAAGATTTGCCTAACTGGGCCAACTCTAGACCCAGTTCAAGATTAGTAAAGAAGCTAAGCTAGTTCTAAAAATAGTATTGCAGATAGCACAATTCGGTAATGAACTGGCTGTGATATTTTAACATTTAGCACTTTTAAAGTGCTTTTCCACTTCAGTGCCCTATGCAAACACGACTCAGTTGTGGGCGGTTTAGAGGCATTTATAGTCTACACTACTTGCAAAGTTTTATGTGCTGCTTAATTTGGCACAGGTTTTGCTGTTTTCTGCATCTTCTTGGGTAGCTTTTGGGCCTTATGGGCTCAAAAGCCTAGAACACGCTCATTATGAGGCTGAATTTTTGTGCTCAGTTTCCCTTCCATTTCATCTCATAAGTAATTGCGCCCCTACTCCAAGGAAGTGTTTAATACCTATACTTTTTCTTTTTTTGGTGGGGCAATGAGGGTTAAGTGACTTGCCTAAGGTCACACAGCTAGTAAGTGTCAAATGTCTAGGGCTGGATTTGAACTCAGGTCCTCCTGAATCCAGGGCCAGTGCTTTATCCACTGTGCCACCTACCTGCCCCCAGTACCTATATTTTAAAGTATTTCTAAAATTCCTCTTTTATTCTTGGATAGCTTGACCAGAATAACTAACCTTTAACACATTTTGTTTTTGTCTATAGAGACAGTGTTGTGAGATAGGACTGGGGGGGGGGTGGCTTTATGGGACATACTGTGCACTACAACACTTGTATCATTTTGCTTAGAAACTAACAACAAGAAAGAGGCAACAGATGGAATACCAGCCTCTTGAGTTTTAAACTGGCATTACCTTTTAGGAGAGCTCTAAATGAGGTAGGAAGGAGAAGCTTCTACTTAATTCTCATAATTTGGCAGGTTTTTAATGCACACAGAATGTGATGATGGTTGGAACTGTTGTGCACCAGAAGAATTTTAAATAATAAAGAAAACCAATGCATTGTGCTTAACGGTCTGGGTAAATGGAAAGGGCGTGTGAAGCAAGTAGGAGTAATTGGAAGGGGAGGTTGTTAAGTGGGGCAGATAGCATGACTCTGATGAAAACCAAAGCCAAATTGATGAGAACAATTCATATTAGAACCTAGTTAGAATAAAGGAGGATTTGGATGGAACTGTATGTCAATATTTTCTTGCCCACACAGGACTGAATGTGTTCACAATGAGGCAAATAACTAAAATGATTTGAGTAAAATGTAAAGAATTCCGATCATGCAAAGAGACTCCTGATCCCACTGGCACAAAGATGTTCTGCCAGGGCTGCCCACAGCTTTCTTTGCCAATCTCTGTATGGCTTCTCTTGATTGCACTGTTGGGTGTGGGCCAGAGTGTGATAGGTGAAGAAAGCTGGAAATGGAAGGCAAGAGAACTCCATTACTCTCCTGGGCTCTCTGCCTTCCTCTTATTGACTACACAGCTGTTAGCTTCTGGCTCTGGTAACATCTCCATAGGATCTACTTGCACAAAGATTATATGTTTACCCGGTCCTATCTTCCTCCTTCCTTGCCTCTTTCTTTCCCTTTTTATGTATTCTGTAAACGAATTTGTCCAAAGAAAATTTTGGGGTTTTACTATCTATGTATGAGAGGGGAGGGGGAGGTGATAGATCTGTTTGTTTTCTTCCATGTAGGTTATGTGTGTCCACATGATCTGTTTAAGGGAGGAGAGGCTTTGATTCCTGCCAAGAGGGGAAGCAGAAGGTTAGGGCTAGAGACTGGCCCTCTTCTTCTCAGAAAAAGAAGGCACTGGGTTAGTTTATTTCTATCTGTTCCTTTTCATTGGTCTAGGGGAAGTAGATTTTAGGTTCAGGTTAAATTTCAGATTATTGTTCCTTAATCAGGAAGGAGTGCCCTAAACTCTATATCCAGGGCTTAACTCCCTTCTCACCAGTATTGAGTGATCAATTTCAACTAATTCATTTAATAATCATGCATTTGGCCCTTGGCCCTTCGCAGCAAGGATTGTTTTTTTATATCTATCTATCTATCTATCTATCTATCTATCTATCTATCTATCTATCTATCTATCTATCTATCTATCTATCTATCTATCTATCTATCTATCTAATCTATCATCTATCTAATCTATCATCTATCTATCTAATCTAATCTATCATCTATCTATCTATCTATCTATCTATCTATCTATCTATCTATCTATCTATCTATCTATCTATCTATCTAATCTATCATCTATCTATCTCATCTATCATCTATCTATCTATCTATCTATCTATCTATCTATCTATCTATCTATCTATCTATCTATCTATCTATCTATCTATCTATCTATCTAATCTATCATCTATCTACCTATCTTTAGATATCCATCCTTCCATCCATCCATCCATCCCTCTGTCTCTGTCTCTGTCTCTCTCTACCTTTGGACATATATTACCCTTAGGCCACAGCTGAGATCTTGGATGAGATTTAGGGTAGCTAGGGGAACCCTTCTGTATTTCCCAGCCAGCCTAACCCTCTATTAGTCAGTCCAGCATGGTGCATCACAGTTTAGCTTACAGCTTTACTGGGAGGGATGACTGTTAGCACAGCTAGGAATGGGAGGCTTGGGAATTTTGTGACTGCACACTTTCGGGGTACATCCTTCTTTTTTTAACTGCCTCAGCTAATCCACCCACTTTTGATGCTACTATAGACTCTGCTTATAGAGTACCTTCCAAGTCACAGATTGGTATCGCAACCCACCTTGCTCCTTAGATGGTACTATAGAGCCAAGTACTTTCAGCATGCATATTGGGCTACTTTTTCCCTTTGACAGTTACCCAGAAGCTAAAGGTGACATAATTTCTTTCTTTTCCAGTGCATTACTGTGACATGAAGGGACCCAGCATTCCTGAAGGCTAACCCAATGTAGAGCAACCTCTGTCAGGGTCTAACAAACTGAAAAGCTCCCCCTCCTGCCAAGAGAAGATAAGCTCCTTGAGGACAGGGACTGTCTTTGTGTCCTTAGCACCTAGCATACTGCTTGGCACATCCTAGGAACTTTATAAATGCTTTTTTCATTTATAAATGCTTAATGGATCGAACCTCTTTGATTGCAAGTCATACAATGTTTTGCATATGTCATCTATGAACTAAACCTTGCTATTTTTAGAGGCTTATCATGGCTTATTGTAGGAACATACTTAATTTTATTGACTGAATGTTTATTAACTAGAGCAGGGGACCTTTATTTTAAAAAAGATATTTTGATAAATATTTCAATGTAATTGGTTTCCTTTGTAATGCTATATATTTATTTTATGCATTTAAAACCACTATTCTGAGAAGGAATCCATAGATTTCTCTAGATTTCTAGGGGAGGCTATGACAAAGTTAAGAATGTCTTAACAGCTAGGTGGCGCAGTGGATAGAGCACCGACCCTGGAGTCAGGAGTACCTGAGTTCAAATCCGGCCTCAGACACTTAACACTTACTAGCTGTGTGACCCTGGGCAAGTTACTTAACCCCAATTGCCTCACTAAAAAAACCAACCCCCCCCCCCCAAAAAAAAAAACAAAAACAAAGAATGTCTTCCCTAGAAAAATAATGAACAATATTTTTTTAATGGTCTAACCACCAAAACTCATGAAGGCAGTCTATTAAGGCAGAGAGGGATTGGGATATGGTATGCTGGTAAATATTTAACAACCATCTTTCTGCAAAAAAAAAAAAATGTACACATGACATGTTTTAAAGTTTAGTATGCATTATTAACATTTCCTTAAGTTTAGACAATGAATAAAACAATAAATCCAGGCCTGGTTTGTAGATTTTGCTGATTTCTGAGGTGTAAAAACTTACACTAAAACTTTAACAGTGGTTCTTCATCAACCTATAGGAGCTTGCTCCAGAACACCCCCATTAGTACAAGGAGACCCTCAGACTTATGAATTATTGATATACAATACTGATATTATTGATATACAATGCAGTCAGGAAGGTAGATTTTATGATCACTTGAAGTACCTTCTAAACTTATAAGTCTATAATTTGAAGACCTTTGTAAATATTTATTGCCAGGCTATGTAGAAGACAACTTTCAAGAAGTACCTTTGAAACATATTTCATTCTTTTGGCCTCTTTGTTGAAAAGAATTTGTCTTTCAGCCAAAACCTGTTTCAGTGGGGGCAGGTAGAGGTGCAAGGATTACCTTATTAAACAGTATACATCTCTCTAAATATGAGCTAATTTCTGGGCAGCCAAGTGGTACACAGATACTGCATTCAGGATTGTCTTGTTTGTTTTGGACCATGCTCTTGCTAGGGGAGTTTGTGCAATTGAGCACACCCTCATCCTTATTCCTATTTTCCTCTGAATATCTCTTCTTATCTGAAGACTTCCTGATATCCTCTTTGTCTTTCCTCCTGCTGATCTCTTCAGGTTGCTTTTACTTGCTTGGAAACTCAGAAAGCCATGTGATCTATTGTTTACAGAATCTGATATTTTGGCCATGCCCATTACCTTACAATACACCTCTTGCTTTCTTTCTTTTAATTGACTTATTTCCTGCTGTTCATAGCTACTAAATTCAATTTAGTGGCCCCTACTTAGGCTGAGCCAATAAGAAAAACCTTGAGGTATGGGCATTTGAGCAATGTGACCAATTTCTCAAAGGATCACACACTCAAATTTGGCAAACTGAGGCCCTGGGAGGAGAAGTGATTTGTTGTATATCACCTGGGTAGATAGCAGATGAGCCAGGATTTAAGCCTGGGTTCCTTGGCTCTCTAGCCAATGCTCTGGCCATGAGATCTCTCCATCTCTTGGAAGAAAAGAGATTGGCAGGGAAGGTCTCATGAAGAGTGATAGGAAGGGCTCTTGGACTCATGAACAACAGTAAGTGAATTTCCAGACACATGGACTTCCCCTCATTAAGACTTATAATTGATGTAGGAGATAGACCTCCTGGTAGCAAACCATGATAAACCAAGGTAAGGCCTTAGAGACTTCAAAAAAGTGAGCCCTAGAACCTCTTTATAATGACTAAATCCTGGGCCATCAACACCCATAGCAAAAAGTCTTCATTCAAAAGGAAATTTTGTCAGCATGTTCATCTAAAGGGAGTGATGAGGCAACTGTGGTTTGGTAATTGGTATGGGGACAGTGATTGAATACTGAGTGTGGATTTAATTACAGGCTGAGCATTAATCTGCACCAACACAATTACTCAAACTTCATAAAAATGCAGGGAAAGAGACTTTTGCAAGAGTCTGTGACTATTACCTTAAATATAACCACACATGCTCTTCAAATCACATCTCTACCTGAAGGCGAAGCACATACAAATAGAATAAAAACACCTGCATCAAATTCAGAGCTGGAAGAGCCATTTTATCTCCTTTGATAGGAGGAAAGCTTCTTCTTCTTTTTTTTTCCCCCCCAGGGCAATGAGGGTTAAGTGACTTGCCCAGGGTCACACAGCTAGTAAGTGTCAAGTGTCTGAGGTCAGATTTGAACTCAGGTCCTCCTGAATCCAGGGCCCATGCTTTATCCACTACACCACAGGAGGCAAGCTTCTTAAGGGTGAGGTTTCATGGTATATTGGGTAGAGTGCTTGACTTGGCATCAGGACAGACCTGGCTTCATTTCCCACCTCTATATCATATAATATATAGCTTAGTGATGCCAAAGAAAAGCCATATGGCTTGCCCTCAGATGCCTTCTCCTCATGGTGGAGCTTTCCTACAATAACTCTCCAGCAGGTGGTGTCACTCCAATCATTACAAATATATTAACTTCACTATATAACTGTATTATATGTGCATAAATATGTGATACATATCTCATCTATATAATTGTGGGCAAAATACTCAATCCCCCTGAGCCTCAATTTCCTCATCTGCAAAATGAGCAGGTTGAAATAGATGGCCTCCAAGATAAAATCCCTTCTTGCTCTAAATCTTTGATCTTACAATGATTTCATTTTTTTTTATCTTTAGGGTATAGCATAGCGTTGGGCACAAAGAATATACTTCATCCATGCCTTATGATGGCTAGATTGCTTGACTGACCTACTTAATTATATTATAGATGAGGAAACTGGGATTGCTCAAGATAATGCCAGTGGTAGGTAGTAGAATCAGAATTCAAACCTAGGTTTCCTGACTTAGTAAAACAAATGCAATGACAATTTAACCATGGATATATGAACATAAAAGTATCAGAATCTTGAAATACAGAGTGTCCTAAAAATCCTACTGCAGTTTTAAGGTATTAAAATTAATAAGCTTTTGTGCATACCCTTTGACCCAGCAATACCACTTTTGGGTCTTTTTCCCAAAGAGATGTGTTAAGGGTTAAAATTCTAGCTAGTCTGTCTAAAATATTTAATGAGTGGTCGCCAATAAATTATAAGCTTTAGCAAGAGTTAGACTTTTAAGCATTTATTAAGGAGAATAAGAATTTGGTAAAGAGAGAGAGAAAGGTCTAGATTCCTATCTATTAAAGGGAGAGCGCATTTCTAGCTCCCTTCTCCGCCAGAGTCCAGAGGAAAGAGCGCGAGACTCAGCGCCAGTCTCTTCCTTCCTCCTCCCACTAGCCCGCGTCAGGAAGTGACGCCAAAGAAAAGACTCCTGGTCTTGCCCTCAAAGACCTTCGCTTCATGGGTGAAACTCTTCTACAGTAAGTCTCCAGCAGGTGGCGTCATTCCAATCGTTACAGATGATGGAAAGGGGAGAGGGACCCACATGTACAAAAATATTTATAGCTGCTCTTTACATGGTGGCAAGGAATTGGAAGTTGAGGAGATGCCCATCAATTGGGGAATGGCTGGACAAGTTGTGGTATATGAATACAATGGAATACTATTGTGCTGTAAGAAACGATAAGCAGTAGGAGTTTAGAGAAACCTGGAGGGTCTTGTGTGAGCTGATGATGAGTGAGATGACCAGAACCAGAGGAACATTGTACACAGTATCATCAACATTGTGTGTTGATCTACTGTGATGGACTATATTCTTCTCACCAATGCAATGGTACAGAAGAGTTCCAGGGAACTCATGATAGAAGAGGATCTCCAAATCCAGGAAAAAAAAAAGAACTGTGGAGTATAGATGCTGAATGAACCATACTATTTCTTTTGTCTTTGGTGGTGTTGTTTTTCTATTTTGAGGCTTTTTGTCATTGCTCTGATTTTTCTCTTATAACATGACTAATGCAGAAATATGTTTAATGTTATTATGTGTATATATATATAACCTATATCAGATTACCTGCTGTCTAGGGGAGGGGGGAGGGAAGGGAGGGAGAAAAATCTGAAATTGGAAAGCTTTTATAAAAAGTTGAGAATTATCTTTACAAACATTAAAAAAAAAACAAACAAATCCCTTAACAAAGTGCATTACTCCATTGATAGCTCATCAAAACTGCATATATGATATTCTTTTTGTTTGTTTGTTTCTTTTTGGCTTTTTTTGCAGAGCAATGAGGGGTAAGTGACTTGCCCAGGGTCACACAGCTAGTAAGTGTCAAGTGTCTGAGGCTGGATTTAGTCCTCCTGAATCCAGGGCCAGTGCCTTATTCCCTGCACCACCTAGCTGCCCCCAAACCTTTTATTTATTTATTAAAAAAATCATAGCTCTTGATAAGTATTCTTCCACCTCCTACCTTGTGCAGGAATTCTTGCTATTTCAACTCTGATCAACATTCTTGGAAACCTTTCACTAGTGGGATGTGACTACTTCACCACCCAAGCTATTCCATTGTTGGAAGGGACACTGTTACCAAGTTCTTAATGTTGAGCACAAGGCTCCCCTTTTAAAGCATTTACCACTTATTGGTACAACTTTAACCCTTTGGATAGCAGCAGGATTCAGGAAAATTTCTCCTTCTCTATGATGGTCCTTCTCTAGAATAAGCACCTTCTATTTCTAAGCTATAACTTCTAGAACAGGATTTTATTTCATTTACCATCCTGGTTCTTCTCTAGATTGCCAGTCTTCCTCTTAAAAACATGGTGCTTAGGATTAAACACAATACTCCAGATAAAATTTGGTAGTAATGCAATATACAGGAAGGTTGTTACTATATGTGATCATGGAGCTAGGTAGGGAAAGCTATTTGGAGTCAGAAAACATGAGTTTTGACACTTATCATAGTAAGTAACCTACATTCTCTTATCCAAATAATACAATAGGGGGCAGCTAGGTGGCACATCGGATAAAGCACTGGCCCTGGATTCAGGAGGACCTGAGTTCAAATCTGGCCTCAGACACTTGATACCTACTAGTTCTGTGACCCTGGGCAAGTCACTTAACACTCATTGCAGCGCCAAAAACAAACAAAAACCAAAACCAATCAAATACTAACAATAATGATACTTCTATAGTGCTGGAGGTTTATAAAATGCTTTATATATTACCTCTTTGAATACGTGCATCAACTCTGTGAGGTAGGCCGTACATATAGTATTATCTATATTTTAATGATAAAGGAGTTAGACCTGAGAAATAGCTCTCTAGGACAGACCCCCTTCCTTAAAAAGATTGTCAACAGCTGTTAATTTTTTGTTTGACCACAACTCTTTCAGCTGTCCTGTTTGAACCTCAGTTTCCCCATTTATATTACCTATTTCAGGCACCTGTAATACCTTTCCCTTCACCTATAACATGGGGAAGCCCAGGCTTCTCCTTCTCCTCTTATCTTTAGGGTTTAGCTTTTTCTGGCACTTGATTATATCATCCTAGGTAACTAAATATATAAAAGGTGCCAGTTGGGCCCCCCTGGACTTGGTAGATTTTGGAAGACCATATAAAACACCAGATCCTTCAACATACCTTGCCCTGATGACCAGATACTACTCCATATCGAGACTGGGGGTACAATTCCAAAGAAGATGGCTAAGTGTTACTATATCCTTGGTCTGTTCCTTCACTGAGTTGGGGCAAGGTGAATGTCTTTTTATTATTTATTCAATGGAGTCTGAGGTCAGTGCTTTGTTTTGTTCCAACATCAAATTTGAAGTACTGGTGTTAAAGTTACATCTGACAACAGGGATGGGTTTTTTTTTTTTTTTTTTTTTTTTTAGTGAGGCAATTGGGGTTAAGTGACTTGCCCAGGGTCACACAGCTAGTAAGTGTTAAGTGTCTGAGGCCAGATTTGAACAGGGATGTTTTGAGAGGAAATTATACATTGTATAAATTTATAGAATATAAGTACTTTGCAAAACTCAATGTTCTATCTTTTGATTTATTTTTGTTATGATTAATATTTATCATTCTTGCTATTCAGTAAAGTCTTCTAATTTTTTCAAGGAAGTTCAAATAGAAATGGTTCTGGGAAAAGTGACTATCTTCTTGTTCTTTTACATTTAATGATCTATTCCACAGGTAGATAAAATACCTTTTAAAAAATAATTGAATCAAAGTATTGGAATGTAAGTTCATCTTCTGTAGGTTCACTGAAAGTACATTTAGTGCAAGTCACTAGCTGACAAGTTAATGGAGATGATATGTACATCCTGTTCCCCCTTGGTTTTTATTTCTTTTGCTACTGTTGCTCTCTATATTTTGAAAGCTTTTCATTCCACATATCTTGGATGTTATGAGTATTTTGCACGGGGAAAACCATTAAAAATATTGTGCCTAATTTTTTAATGTATCAATGTTATATCCAGATGATTGGTGGCAAGAGTTTGGTCTATGATAATGGTTTAGTTCTATATATCTGAGTAGTTGAATTCTCAAGGATATTTGGACAAATGTATATCTGCACTATGAGAATTTTTCACATCTCTGTCCATGAAATATATATAGCTAGCCACCAGCTCATATCTTATTAGGTATTTGTTGGTGCTAAATTTTTAGAACCTTTAAGGATATATTGCCCAGTTTCTATTATCCCTATGCACAGTCTATATTTATTACTTAGGTTTGTGTTCCTTAAGGATCAGAAACCCCTTCATTTTAATAAACAGATGACACACAACGAAGAAAGCATGAAAACAATATACATGATAACTAACAATGTAAATGGAAAGAACTGTACACAAAAAACAATCAAATGAGAATATTGCAAAATTACAATGAACAAGAAGGTCTCTAAAGAAGAGATATAAAAAGACATCGTGATCCTATCCCATCTCTTTGCTGAGGTAAGAAGTCCACAAGTATGGATGTTATTTTCATACTTTTTCAATGTTTTGACATGTTTTGCCAATTTTTTCCCCTCTTCCTGTGTTTAAAATATTATTATTTGGGGCAGTTAGGTGGCACAGTGGATAAAGCACTGGCCCTGGATTCAGGAGGACCTGAGTTCAAATCCGCCTTCAGACACTTGACACTTACTAGCTATATGACCCTGGGCAACTCATTTAACCCTCATTGCCCTGCAAAAAAAAAAAAAAAGAAAGAAAGAAAAAGAAAAAAATATATATTAGTTATGTGGAATTGGTCTCTGAGAGGGGCATATTGGGGAAATTTTTAATGACACAAACAAAACATTAATAAACATTTATTTTAAAAATTGAATTACAGATTTTAAGAAAAAATGGAAGGAAAAGAAATAACAGAGTAAATGTGTAATACATTATCTAAGCAGCATATTCTGTAAAACAGAATTAAGCAAATAGAACTCAATGATTCAATGAAACAACAAGAAATATTAGAACAGTCAAAAAACTAAAAAATTAAAACATGTGAGACATCTACTATAAAAAGCAATTGGCCATGAAGAGATATCTAAGAAAGATAACATAAGAATTGTTGGATTTCTTGAAAACCACATCCAAACAAAAAGCCTAGCTATCATATTTAAAGAAATAATGAAATGTATTTATTTATTTATTCCTTTATTAATTTGTCTATTTGTTTATTCATTCATTCATTCATTTATTTGTTTGTTTGTTTGCAGGTAAAGAAATCGTTAAAATCAAACAAACAAACCATTAGAACTAAATGGCCAGGTAAAAATAAGAAAAATTTCACTGTCATCCCCTGAAAGAAATACCAAATTGAATCACAGGAATATGATAGCCATAATTCAGAGCCTTAAGGACAAAGGAAAACCATTGCTTTTAAAGTTCTTTATAACTTGATCCCTTCCTACCTTCCTAGTTTTCTTTCACCTTAGTCCTTAGCATGTGCTCTTTGATCCAGTGACATTGATTTCCTTGCTGTTCACTGCATGTGATAACCTTTTTCTGAACTCTATCTAGAATTCAGGGCTATAATTCATATAAATTAATTCATAGTTTCTGGCACATAGTTGGAGCTTAATAAATGCTTTTGAATAGACTGACAGCTTGCTCTTTGGGAACAACAACAGTTGTTTTAGCTACAGCCTGTGAATTTTGAGGAAAGGTGTAGTGAGAAGGGCAACATGGAGCAGTGGGTAGAGAGTTGGTTGTGAAGTCAAAAAGACATGGATTCAAGGCTCACTTCATACACATATAGCCTGTGTGACCCTGAGAATGACACTTAGCAACTCTGTGCTTCAGGAAGACTATAAAATTGCACAGTTGATAGAAGGTGGGGACTGGAGTCAGGAAGACCTAAGTACAAATCTGGCCTCAAATACTTATTAACTCTGTGACCCTGGGAAAGTCACTTAACCCTTGTTTCTGTCAATTTCTTCATTTATAAAATGAGATTAATAAGAAGCTACCTCCCTGAGTCATTAGGAGGATCAAATGGGACAATAATTCTAAAGTGCTTAGCACCTCGCCTGGCACATAGTAAGTGCTATGTAAATATTAACTATCAGCTGTTAGTATTACTATCAGCTGCAGAGCTGGGAGGACCCTATACCAATGTATTCACAGATTCATTCCACTAACATACCACCATTTCTGCCCTCCTCCCCCAAGAGTTAGATGATAGATCTGAAAACCCTTTGAGAAGTAAAAAGCATTATGCAACACAGGGTTTTAATAATGAGATAACGCCTACAAATATCTTCTCCAGGATAAGTGCTACCATGCACTTGTGTCAGGAACTTGGTATAGCATTTATAACCAAACTCCTACAGGCTGTTGTGAAGCTTTTCTCCTGGGCCAACTTCTTTCTAATAAACCTCCAGCTGGTATGTATGCCCCTCTCTGATTTTTTTTTTTTGGTGGGGCAATGAGGGTTAAGTGGCTTGCCCAGGGTCACACAACAAGCAAGCGTCAAGAGTCTGAGGCCCGATTTGAATTCAGGTTCTTTTGAATCCAGGGCCCATGCTTTATCCACTGCAGCACTTAGCTGTCCTCTACCCCGCCCCCCACTCTCTGATTTTTGGAGCTTCCTTTGTAGGAGGAAATCAAATGTCAGATCTCTCTGTATTTATCAAGCAATGACCATTCATCTAGTGAACTCTTCTCTCTTCTTCTTTGATAACTGCAACAGAAAAGAAAACTCAAAAGGATCAGATATCATATAAGACTTTCCATCCCCAGCCTTAATACCTTTGCACAGGTAGTCAGTCTCCTGTACCCAGAATGCTCTACTCCTCACCTCTGTCTCTTGGTACCCCTCATTCTCTTCAAGGCTCTGTCTTGCTACCACCTTCAGATTAAAAAGGAAAAGAAGAATCATGGCCACTTGCTGCTGCATTAAAGAGGGCACCAATTTGAAAGCAAATGCCTATTTAGCAAGGGCAGAGGGAGGAAGGAAGACAAAATTAGAATAAAAAATGGAGTTTTGCAAAGAGAAAGTTGTGAAAAGTATAAGGAGCACAAAGCCCCAAACTCTCATGGAAACAAATGTGAATTTTCATGGGCAAAATGTTAATCAGAGGAAGCTTTGAAAGAACCCACTGTGTGACTTCCATTTGATTCCTAATTCTCACTTGAGCCGTTCTGAGGTTTTAATTTTTAAAGAACATAGCACCTTCGATTTCATAGTGAAAGAATGGCAAGGGGGGATGTTGGGAGATAAAACCCCAACAGGGGTTTAGAATGTACAGACTGAATCCTGGTACAAAGCAGGAAACAAAAGAAGATCACAAAGATGCTGTGTCTGAGTGTGGATTTAGGAAACAAGAGAAAGACTGAGGCTCTGGCTTGAGTTGCTGGGGAGACGGGCTTGTTTTCTGCTGTGTTCTTGTCACTCAGATCAAAATCCAACTGCTTACAGAGGGAGGCAAAATGAGGCAACAGGAATGGTGCATTGTGCTCTTAGAAGAGCTAGCCTGTAGTGATTCCTTCTCTTTCCCCACAAGATGGAGCATAGGTTGAGGCAGCTGATTGTCCAGGCATATTTGTGATTATTTATATTCTCAGGGTACCCCTAACCTGAGCAGCTAGGTAGCACCATGGATAGAGCACTGGGCTTTGAATCAGGAGGACTCTTCTTTATAAATTCAAATCTGGATTCAGACACTAGCTGTATGATGCCAGGCAAGTCACTTAACTCCGTTCCTTATGTGGAAAATGAACTGGAGAAGGAAATGACAAACCATTTCAGTACCTTTCTTTGTGTCTTTCTTCCTCCCTTCCTGCCTTACTCCTTTTCTAACTCCCTCCCTCCCTCTCTCCCTTCCTTCATTCCTTCGTTCCTTTGTTCCTTCGTTCATTCCTCCCTTTCTCCCTTCCTTTTCTGGGAGTCATATCCTCATTAAGGGAATGGTGAACTTTGATATACTGAGAAACAGAATTATTCTGGAATTACAACATTTCTGAAGTGGAAGTAGAATACTTTGATATGGCCTTGCTCCATTCTCTAGACTATGGAAAGATAAGTAATTTATGCAAATGATGGAGATAAATATTCCACAATGACATGGGAATTCACCTGACCTTGGGGAAAAAAGGACTATTGGTAAAAGATAGGCTTAATATCCCAGTATGATGTGTGATTTCAAAGTAAAGAATTAAAGAATGTTTGTCAAAATCTTGTCAACCCAGTGCCAAATTGTGTAAAACAAGTGTGTAGCAAAAGAACACATTGCACATTCAAAGTTTTTTTTTAAGAATTTAAAAATTTGCCATGTTTATTGTACTATAATAATTTTAATTAATTTGCTTTGTCCCAGTTAATTTGCACAATGCTGTAACTGCTTACCAATTCATTTAGTAATATGAAGAGCCTATTCAGGCCAAATCATACTGAGATTTAAATTCATGAAAAATGGTAACCTGTAATTCTTGCTAAAAAGAATTAGATATATTGAGGATATACCTCTGTATGCCCTGTGAGAGAAAATGATAATAGTATCACTCTTTTAGTGCCATTTTCAGAAAATGGATTTTGTACCATCTGTTGACTCAAGAAGATGCTATTTCCATCCAGAAAAAAAAAACGACAAAACCTGATAAATAGAAGTAAGTATAGAATGATTTTAACATATCTGTACCTATTTGTGTCTAATGGTAGCCATCTCTAGAATGGGGGGGGGAGAGAAGAAAAAGAAGAATAAAAGAAACTTGCATGATAATTTTATCATATATTTTAAAGGAATAGCAAGTTGTGCATGGTAGATTTACCATTTCATGTGCTATCATCTTTTTATTGTACTATGTTATGGAAATGCTTGTTTTATTCCATAAATTAAGAAAAATTATTCCATAAATTAAAAATTAAAAAATTAAAAAAACACACACATAACAAAATTGTACTGACTTTGTCCATGAACTCATGCTGAGGCAGAGAAGTGAGGCAAGTATCTGAATAGTTTGTGAAAATAAATACTTTTACTTAAAAAAAAAAGAGCTACATTTCTTAGGGCATTTAAGAATAGGGGAAGAGATTAAATTGTATTCTAATAGGCTATGCCTTATCCTCTTAGCCAATCTGTGACATCAGAGAGGTGACATCAATAGAATGTTAACTCTTTGAAGGCAAGGTCTTTTAAATTTTTATCTTTGCATCATCGGCCCCTAGTATTAATGACATGTGAGACGGTTGGTGTGAAACAAATACTTCTTGATTGATTAGAGTTGGCACCAATAGATGTTTGACTATTGGTTTCACCAAATGAATATAATTAATCGCTTAGTTACCACACACCTGAAGGTCATAGCAAGACCAAAGGATCCATTTGAGGGGCACTACCCTAGGAAGACTTTCCCTTGGGGATAAGAGGGATTTTACACATTTGCTCCTCCTAGCACCCCTTCTTCCCATGATAACAAAGGGAGACCATCTCTACTGAAGTATTCTCTTCTGAGGCTGCTGTTGCTTCCATCTGCTACCCTCTGTAATTATGGCCTCATGGAGAACTTGGGAAAAATGACTAACCTTTGAAGAGGTCTTTTGGTAATATTTATTGCCAGCTATCTTTCTTGCCAGAGACCCTATTTCTGCCTAAAAATTTTAAAATTACTGTTATTTTATGTGAGAATTTATTTTATAAATGGCATCTGCTTTTTTTTTTTTCTCTTGCTTCTCATTGATCATCAGAGTTAGAGCTGTAAAGTACCTCAGAGGCCCATTAGCCCATTATCTTACAGATGAAGAAAGTGAGGCCCAAAGATATTGAGTAACTGGCCCCAGGACAAACAGGTAATAAGTGACAGAGACAAGATTTTAACAGAGATTCTTTGACTTTAAGATGAAGTCTGTCCACTGTACCTTACTTCCTCCTATCTCAAAGCTCTTCCAGCTCCAACTGTTCCAAAGGTTTCTTGGAGAACTTTGGAGTTGCCCTAATTCAGAAAGAACAGGGTGGGAGTATTGGCAGGCAGCTTGAGCACAGAACACTTTCTAGCTGAGCAGCTGATGAGCTCCCTTAACTCACTTGTGGCAGTAATTACACAAGGCAGGCTTTGATTTAAGGCAAGGCATTAATTCAAACCTCGGTTCTTCTTTTGCTGTGGGCGTCTGCAGGAGTAAATTTATTTCTTGTGGTAGCTGCTGCAGAGAAATCAGGACTTTGTAGCACTTGATAAAAGCTGAATCTGAAACTGTGAACAAACAGAGCAAAGGAAGTATTTATAAGTGTTAAAGGATAGGAGGATGGGTCCTTGTAGGGCTTTTAGACTGGATGGACCAGAGGATTCCTGGTACTAAGACAACAAGCTTTTAACGAATTTCACTCTTACAACCATCCATCCTTCCTTCCTTCCTAACATCAGTAAAATCCAGTTTAGCTATTTAAAAACCTCGAATCATCTTTTATTTAATTAATAAATCTTTTGTTACTCAGGAGGGAGGTACCTTCCTATCTTTCTATTCTTCTTATGCCTTTCTCCTCAGCACATAGTCTTCTATCCAAACAACCTACTTAGCCTACAGGTGAGCAAGGGTACTACCTCAGGCATGGTGAGAATCTCCTCCCACTTTAACAGCTACTGCTGTTGGTAGCAAAAGTGAGTGAAGCAATTTCTGGACTCGTGCCACATTTTTCTTCTTCTTCTTCTTTGTTGTTCATTCATCTTTCCTACCTTCACAGAAAGAGGAATTGTTTATTAGTTGAAGTTTACTCAGAAATTAATCTGCTTCCAACTACCCCTAAAGAAATTGCCAATACTGAGGGCAAATGTGGGGTCTGTCAAGTTGTTGACACAGTTTTTGCAGATTCCAAGGGTTGGGTGGCATGTAGATTCTGGGTTCCACTTGTCCAAAATAGCTATCACAGATGGTGGTCACTTCAGTAACTTGAACTTCCTCAAATGTGTGTTCACCTCCATTTTGGAATAAGGCTGAAGAGCTATGCAGGTGGCAATGTTTTCTGGCTGCTCCAGCCATAGCATATAGTCAATGTTGTTCTGTTTCAGAGTCTCAGCCAACGCCATCAGGGCATCCTCATCTGGAGCCTCGAGGACCACTTTGCGCATGCTCCCCGGATCCCAGAGATAAGCTGCCATATTTGGGTGGTCGCAGTGAGCGTGCAGGACTGCAATGGTCATGTGCCACCCCTGTGCCACCCGTGCACTTAAGGGCCATGAGAATGGAGCCTGCGCCAAGTCCCCTCTCAGAACCAAATACCCCACCTTCTTAATGGCCATACCAGAGGAAATTAAAACCCCTTGATATTTCTATAACATCCTGAAATCATGTACCACTCACAAAAGCATACCCACCAACTGTGTAAATGTTCACACATTTCCCTTTTTCTGATTTGTAAGCTCTGTGTGTGTATTCATTTGTATAAATACATATAAATATATGTGCATATATACAATGTTTTTGTATCCATACATATATGTGTACCTGCATCCATACACACATGATTCTATATCATACATGATCATTTGCATTATTGTTCTTAAACTGTGGTACCTGGAACTGAATCTAATGAGTGTAGTCTAGTATATGTTTGGCACTCTTACACAGTCTTTCATAGAATCTATTAGGTTTTTCATTAGGTTCTTGAACTGTATCTATAAATTTTTTGCCAGTTTGCTAGTCTTATTAGCACAGGATTCCATTGCCTTCAACAAAGTTCCCCTTGCTTCCTGCAGCATATCAAAATGCTCAGGGATATTGGGGTCCCAGTTAGGGTCTTCTAAAGGCCATCGAGGAGTAACTTTTCCTGATGTTTCTAAGGAGTTTGCTGCAGTGAACATATTAGCTCTTTCCTCTGGGGATAATATCATTTCCATGAGATCAGTAACATCACCCCAAGTGGGCTGATATCCTCTGAAAACTGCTCTAAACTGATTGATAACTTTGGTGGGATCCTCATCAAATTTAGGAATATTTCATTTCCATGAACTCAAATCTTTGGGGCCAAAAGGTGCATATTGTCAGAGTTTTACCATCGTACCCTTTCAATCATGGGTGAGGATCTCTTGACGGGGAAGAATTTTGGGCTTCTCTGCCTCCTCTAGAGGTGAATTGTCTGTAAAAGAAATAGAGGGAGATAGAAGCTGGGCCATTTGACATTCTAGCCTGAGAAGTATGCTCAGATTCAAGCTGGGGCTTGGATCCTCCTTGTCCTATATCCCCAGGATCATAATCCCTGCTCACTCTGAACCACACTTTCTGATAAAGTGAATGTTTAGACGGCCAGTGGCATAGGATTCTTTGCAAATGCCTCAATGTTTGGAGACTAAATGACCCATGTTCAGGCCATTCTTCCAATAATACTCAATGCCACATAAAACATAGTTCGATAAGCTTTCCTCTGGTCATGTTTGATTTCACTGTAAGTTTTCCTTCCTCCCAATCCACGAGTAGCTTTCTTAATGGGGAATCCTGGGGAATATCACTTTCTAATCCTCTCCATGACATTTTGAACTTTCCATACCACATAAAAAAGCCTAGCAAAAATAAAAAAAGTGGGGCAGCTAGATGGCGCAGTGGATAGAGCACCGGCCCTGGAGTCAGGAGGACCTGAGTTCAAATCTGGCCTCAGACACTTAACACTTACTAGCTGTGTGACCCTGGGCAAGTCATTAACCCCAATTGCCCTGCAAAAAAAAAAATAAGAATAGCAATAAAAAATATTCATTAAATTCAAACCAAGTGTCAACATGACCTTTTCCCCTTTTTGTCTGATTAGCCAAGCCAAAGTTAGAAAAGGGGTACTTAAGGAGTTAAAAAAAAAAACAACAATTTGAAAATCTAAAGAGAAAACAGCTGGTACTTAGCACTACCTTGAAATTTAAAGGCACAGGCACATAGGGAAATAAGGAAAAATTTCTTACCCAACTGGAAGAACAGAAGATTGAGGATTTCAGCATTCCACTTCGTAGTCGCCAACTGTGATGTTTAAAACCTAATGTGTGATCGTCTCACCTGCCCCCCAGTGTTGGGGAAGGGAACTAGCTAAGTTTACTGAAAAATTCAGCAACAGTTTAGGCTTTTAAGTATTTATTAAAGTGTATTAGAATTTAATGAAAAGAGAGAGAGTGAACATAGGACTCTGAAAGAATGGAAAAACCTAGCTCAGATCTATGCGGGATAGACAGAAAGAAAACCCACCTTCATCTAGCAGCTCATGCTTCCAAAGAGAGCATGTCCCAGCCACTTCTCCCAGAAGCCCCCTGTGGAACAGGAAGCAGGCAGTCCCCACACACAGCTCCAAGCTAATTGGCTGGTCCATTGATTGATATGACTTACAGGCGGTCTATGAATAGAGGTAACTTCAGACACCAGGCAGCATTCAAATGCTAGTCACATTCTTTCTCATCAGGGGGGCATTGCCCTGGTTCTCACAATGTCTTTCTCAGCAGGCGGTGGCACCCTGATTCTCACAGCCCCATATGGGCAGAGTATACTGGGACTAGGACAAGTGATACTTCTCAATATAGGCTAAAAACACATTTGTTTCATTTGGCTATCTATTGACTGGATTGGAATATTTTGGCATTATTTTCTCATCCATGTTTGATCCTAGATCTCCAACACAAACAAATTCATTATTGGAAAGCAAACAGAAATAGATATATGTACCCACATTTTTATTTGATGGCATGAGATGTTTATCTATAGTCATTAACCCATGCCTTAAACTTTATTTCTGTAGGCACCATAGAGTAGTGCATTAAGGCTCTGGACTTGGAGTCAAAAAGATCTGGGTCCAAATTTTGCTTCAGAGATTTATTGGCTGTGTGACTCTAGGAAAATCACTTAACCTCTCTGTACTGCTGTTTCCTTATCTGTGAAGGATGAGGAAAATGAGGAGTTTGGACTCCATGCCTTCCAAAGTCCCTTCCAACTCTAAATCCATAATCTGGCTTTTTATTTACTCTTGAGCTTAAATGAAATAAAGAATAGATGTATAAGTAAGACTGTATTTCTGATATTTTCAGACCGATAGCTATAAGAGAGCTGCAGTAAATGTTGGGGAGTACAGTGTTGTAGGGGTCAGTATGCAGCTCATACCATCACTAGCAAGGGATGTGGTGAGTGTAACTTGTTTATGTCATACAACCCCAACCCATGAGTTATCCAATCAATTGACAAGCATTTATAAAGCTTCTACTATGTGCTTGGGGACTCTGCTATATTGTACAGATATAAAGATAAAAATGAATTGTTCCTGTCCTCATAGAGTTTATATTTTATCAGCAGAGGCAACACGTACATGTAGAAATTTATGTGAAATTTACATGAAAATAGATCAAAGGTAATTGGGACACGCATGAGAAAAGAAAGGTAGTGGAACACAAAATTGTTTCTATGGAGGTCCTGACAGTAGTAACAACAGAGGCCAATTCTACTTAGCTCCATAGGTAGAGTAGAAAAAAAGTCAACCAATCTATCATCAGTTTGTTGTTATTAGTCATTTTCATTCTTGCCTCACTCTTCTTGACTACCTTTAGGTTTTTGTTTTTGTTTTTGTTTTTGGTGAGGCAATTGGGGTTAAGTGATTTGCCCAGGGTCACACAGCTAGTAAGTGTCAAGGGTCTGAGGCCGGATTTGAACTCGGGTACTCCTGAATCCAGGGCCGGTACTCTATCCACTGCACCACCTAGCTGCCCTTTTGTTTTTGTTTTTGTTAACAAAGATACTGGGATGGTTTGCTATTTCCTTCTCCCACTCATTTTACAGATGAGAAAACTGAGGCAAACAGGATGAAGTGACTCGCTCAGGGTGATACAAGTAGTCTGAGGCCAAATTTGAACTCAGGTCTTCCTGACTCCAGGCCCAGCACTCTATTCACTGTGCCGCTTAGTTGCTCAAAAAAAAATAAATATTTATTAAGTACCTAATATGTGCTAAGCACAGGGGATACAAAAAAACCCCAAAAGACAGTTCATGCCCTCAAGGAGCTTACAATCTTATGGGTGTGACAACATATAAATGAAGATATACAAAGCAAGCAATATACAAGACAGATATAAAGTAATTAATAGAGGGAAGGCACAGAAATTGAGTGTCTTCCAGTAAAAAAAAAAAAAGACATTTTAGTTGGAGAAAAAGGAAGACAGGGAGGTCAATAGACTGAGTCAGCAGAGGAGGGACAGTATTCCAGGCATGGTGAACAGCAAGAGAAAATGCCCGAAGCCAACAGATAAAAGTGTCCTTTTTGTAGCACAGTCAGGAGTCCAGTATCACTTGAACAAAGAGTACTGTGTCAAGGAGTAAGGTGTAACAAGACTGGAAAGGTTGGAGGGAATTGGTGTTGAAGGGTTTTGATTGCCAGAACATCTTACATTTGATCCTTGAGGCCATAGGGAGCCACTGGAGTTTATTGAGTAGGCGGTGACATGGTTATAGCTGTATTTTAAGAAAATCACTTCAGTGATTGAATTGAGCATGGATTGGAGTAGGGAGAGACTTGAGGCAGGTAGAACAATAAGCAGGCTATTATAATAGTACAGCCATAAATTGATGAGAGGCTTGCATTAAAGTGGTGGTGTCAATTAGAGGAGTGGGGAGTGGGTGGGTGTGAATATATATTTGAGAGACATTGCAAAAGTGAACTCAATAGTCCTTGGTCTTGATATTGTCCCATGATGCTGTTGTATCTGGATTCCTGGTGATCTAAGGACCATTAGCTGATGAAACCTCTGGGGATCTCACTGGGTAGGGACACCATGTTTGCTGCAGGAACATACATTTCTTTCCTGATAAGTGATGGCTTTTCTTTGGCTATGAGCAACTCTTCTTCCTGAGCAGCAGAAAGTGACAAATCTAGCTTAGGAAAGGAGACAGCCCTGAAGCCCTTCATCTTGAATTCTGAGGATGAGACTATCCCAGCATGTCATTAACAAATCACCCAAGTCCCATTACTCAGCAATGCAGTGTTGACTTCAGGTGTCTGAGCCATTGTCTGTTTATTGATCTTGGTTGAAATTGAACCTTTGGAAGAATTACAGACTATGCAGGCAAAAAACGATGCTTTAGCAGTGTTACACTTTCATTGCTGTTGGCATCTTGGCTACTCAGGAAAAATGAGGATTCATTTACTGTTGATATCTTGGCCTCACTGGTTTTTAAGAGAATGGTTCATTTTCATTGGTATTCTCCCTCCATCACTCTCATCCTTACAGTTTGTGTGAAAGTCTTTTTGAACAAGAAAATCATGAAGCAGTCTACCAAGGACCATGGATTTGAAAGGATGCACTTTTTTCAAATAATCTGCGTATGATTCTTCCTATTCGACCTCTTGATCTCTCTCATTCTAGCTGTTTTATGCATCTTTTTTAGATTATTGTCACCTTTTAAAAAAAGACTGTTAAAAAAATCCCTATTCCTACCTAGACTGTCTCCTTTCTTCTCCTCTTCCCCTCCCTTCCCTCTTCTTTCTTCCTCTCCCCTCAGATCCCCTCCCCTCCTCCCAAAGCTGACTCTACATTCTCTATATTATGCTACATTTCTAGTACATGTGATATCACTTTCATATTTTATTTTATTTTTCAAAGCTTCTGAAATTGACAAACACCAGATTTCCACATAAAAAAGAATGGAAAAAAATAAAAGATCGCACATGAGGTTGTGCAAATTATCATGTACCTCCTGCTTTTCCTTTTAAGTATATAATCCATACAAAACATACCTTTTGAAGTTATTCTGCTTATGCCTCCCTCTTACCATCATTTTGTTCTTTCTTGCACTTAAAATGTCCTTCAACGATTCTCTTTTCTTTCTATAAGGGTATACTCTTGAACTTTCTTCCTGATTTAGGCTGGTTACATTTTCTCTGGTTTCAGAGGATGATCCTGAGGAATTAAATTCTGGAGATCTCTGCTACCATTTGTTGGAGCATCCTACTGTCTGAGCTCTACTCATTTATTAGGGGCCTGTGACTAGCAACTCAGTTCTAATTAACCACTTAATATTTAGTAACTTTTACAAAGGGATATTTACTTCAAAGATAACAAAGTACAAACCTTTCCTCCCAGCAGTTCAGGCACATAATCTTCCCAGGACCACCTTGATATATAGGGATTGGGATGGAGATTAGGCTCATAATTTAGTTTACTTCCTACATAGGAAGTTCATATACAGATGCAGTATTACTGCCAGGTGAATCTTTCTGCTGGACTGGGGTCCTGAAGGACACTCATAAAGATTACTGTTTGGTCCTTGGGGCATTGATAGTGCAGCTCTTAGGTTCTTGTGTCTTTGTCTCCTGACCAAGATCAGAGATTCCAACTGCTTCACTTGTAACAGAAAAAGAAAAAAAATGCCAAACAACAAGGCTAGTTTCTCAAGTCATATGGCCTTGGGAGCAGAGAAGGTCCTCAAACTCTTTCCCTTCAAAGCATGGTCTTTCATCAGATGGTACAATTGAAGGGGTTACTGAATGAAGGAAAGGTAAGCAAATAGGAAATAGCATAAGATGACAGGCTTTTAAAAAATATCTTTGGGGAGATGCTAGGTGGTGCAGTGGATAAAGCACCATCCCTGGATTCAGGAGTACCTGAGTTCAAATCTGGCCTCAGACATTTGACACTTACTAGCTGTGTGACCCTGGGCAAGTCACTTAATCCTCATTGCCCTGCGATCAATCAATCAATCAATCAATCAATCAATCAATCAATCAATATCTTTGAAGCCAAAAAGCCTTCCCTACACCATGTTTTTAGCCAATCAGAACAAGTTGTAGAATATCTACACATGCTCCATTGTCTATCCAAGCCATTTCCTAACTCATCATCAAGAGTTTCATTGAAGCAACATCTCAAGTATCTTCCATGGAGAGACACTACTCCCTAGCCTCCTCCATATGGAGAGATACCATATGAGGCACATACACTAGACCCCATTGAATTTCTTTCTATTTTTTTGGCAACCCTATCACTAATGTCACACTCCCTACTCCCCCTTCCCCCATGCCTGACTACCATAAAAAACAGAAAAACCAGGGCAGCTAGGTGATGCAGTGGATAATGCACTAGCCCTGGATTCAGGAGGACCTGAGTTCAAATTGGGCCTCAGACTCTTGACACTTACTAGCTGTGTGAACCTGGGCAAGTCACTTAACCCACATTGCCCTCAAAAAATAAAAATAAATTTAAAAAATGGGAAAACCTTGTAAACAATAACACCTCTCCTTTTCCCTATAATGATCTATAATTGAAATAATCTTTTTTTGCTCTTTTCTTGTCCTGTGTATGTGTATACTCTGTCTCTCTTTCTGTGTCTGTGTCTGTCTGTCTGTTGGTGTCTCTCTCTCTCTCTCTGTCTTCCCTTTTTCTCTCTCACTTACTCTCTTTCTCTTCTCCTCCTTTCCTTCATCTTCCCCTCACTGTTTGTTTATATTAAATCTATACAGGTTTTTGTTCATGATTTCTTGACATATGGTATCCAGACATTTTTGGGGTGGGTGGGTAAGAAAGGAGGTTTGTGATTTTTAAGGTATTCTTATAATATTTATTTTATTTCTCCTTGACTTGTTTTCCTATCCAGTCTGTAACTATATATATATAAATTGTTTGGCCTGTCCAAATTTTAAAGGAGACCATTTCTGGTTAATGTTTACTGCCTTTAGTTCTAAGTTATTAATTCCCCTTTAGATATGTTTTCCATAGCTCTTACTTCATTTAAAATCATGTTTTCTATCTCTTGCTTCCTTTCATTTAGGCATTCCTTGTGGTCAAACCATGATTTCCCCTGTGGCTCTGTTTATACTTATTGTGAAGTTACTCTCTTATTCTGGATTTACCTCTTGTGTTTCTCTTAATCCATAGCATTTCGCTGTTATGTTCAGCATTTTGTTTTGTTCACTAATATCTTTAACTTCAGTTTTTGGTTTGTGATTCTGTGTTTGGATAGGACTCTGCTCTTTCCTGTACATAGTCCCAGATGCTGTGGCTAGCCTTCTGCAGGGATCCCTAAGTTTTTTTTTTTTTTTTTAAGTGAGGCAATAGGGGCTAAGTGACTTGCCCAGGGTCACACAGCTAGTAAGTGTTAAGTGTCTGAGGCCAGATTTGAACTCAGGTACTCCTGAAACCAGGGCCGGTGCTTTATCCACTGCGCCACCTAGCCACCCCCAGTTTTTTTTATCAGTATCCTGATGGCTTGACTTAATGTCTTGTCCTTGGCCCATTTTTGTCTTTTCCTTACACAGTACTGAACCCAGAGTTGGCCTTATTCTTTCCCTAGATTCTGCCAATCCCTAACTATCTATTGTTTATTGTACTGCTAGCAGGTCTTCTGTAGGACCCTAGATGCATTGCTCCTGCCCTATTCCTTTCTCCTCTATGGCTCAGACATAGGTTTCCTGGGTACTGAGATATTTGAATGTTGTTCTGGTCTTGTCTTCTGCCTTGGTTGGGGAGAGACTGCATGTGTGCTGTGATGTCTAGGCATAGCCCTGTATAGGAACTGGTATGACCCTGTCTTCTCCTATGTTTCTGGGCTCCCTGCATACTGTGTGTTCCCCTAACTCTGACTTATTTTTGCTCCATGAAACTACAGGTTTCTAGCAATCTTCTTGTGTAGTTTGTGACTGTATAATCATTTCTCTTAGATTTTATTTATATCATATTATTTATTATTTTATATTTATTATCCTTCCATCTGGTGCATTTTGAAAGCTTTACTGAAGTGTTTGTTGGAGCACTGGGCTCCTCTAGGTCCTTTCATGCCACCATTTTGTCAGAAGTCTACCCTCATATTTTTAGATGAGACTCAGGAAAGCTAAATATTTTCCCAAGGTAACAAAGTTCGTTTATATCAGAACTAGGGCTTTAACACAGGTCATCAGGCCTTAAGACAAGTATGCCTTCCTCTATAACATAGATTTTGAATATTATATTGAATGTAAATAAAAGGTTAAATGTGATTGAAGGGGAATGTGTGTGCATGTGTGTTTGTGTGTGTGTGTGTGTTTGTGTGTGTGTATAGTTACTGTAGCTTCATGTTTGCTCCTGGTGGGGTTGATTTTAATGATAAGTTTGAATATGTAGGTACTGTACTTGTCGACTGACTCATTTGCTCTGGCAAGGAGTAAGCATGACTTTCCATTCCAGGAACATCTTCCCGGGAGTTTCCTGCTTCTTGTCCTGGCATTGTGCTTCTGGCAGGAGCAATGTCATAACTCAATTGCACTGTCTGGGGCAGGTGTGCTTGGGAATGGATTTATTGTAGGGTTTGATTTGGGGCTGTCTCCAGGCTTTACTTTGGATGGGGTTTTGACATTTAGAGTTCTTAAGCTTGGTAATTCTATTTGTGAATTGTGCAACGGGCTGAGTCATCATCTGAACTGGCCCTAACTGGACTCCTTCTGGGAGTCCCTAAATGATTGATGTGGCTGGACCATACTTCCCAATACACTAATTAAGCATTCATTTGGCTTTGGGTACCTGGAATCATGAAAAAAGCAAAACAAGACAAACAATATGGTTCTTATCCTCTAGGGTGAAAAAAGTAGCATTCTGGATGTATTTGAACAAGTGTTCTGAGCTCTGAAGGTTAATCCCTAAGTGGACATAATTCCTACCATATCTATTTTGCTTTGAGCAATGAGAGCTCTTCCATCCTCTTCTTAGATGATAAAAATAATAAATAAATTTGTAGAGTGCTTTATAATTTATGAAGCACTTTTACACCTATGACCTCATTTTGGCAATGTTCTGATATTTAGAGCTCTTAAGGTTGGCAATTTGTTTTTACTGGCAGTCCAGTAAAATCAATATGTTTGGTGTTTTTTTTTTCTTAGTAGAACAAAAGGAGGATACTTCAAGTAGGAATGGGGAGAGGACTCCAAGTCCTTGATGATGATTTTATAAATTTTACATGTTCTTTTTTGGAAGTTCTATTGCTATACAAATCACCACTCTGAATCCTGATTTTTCTAGGATTGATTCCAAGAGGACTAGATCTTGAGAGTGTCATTTAGAAATCTGGGAGCATGAGAAACTTGGAAACTGCTTAAATTTGGGGGCATATTTCTTTCCCCTAGTAAACCATGTGAGGCAAGGTCTTTGAAAACTTAGATGAGATATGTTTGTGGTCCTTTCAGCTTTTTCTCTAAATCTTTTTGAAAAGATATGGTTGAGGGGGCAGCTAGGTGGCACAGTGGATAAAGCACCGGCCCTGGATTTGGGAGTTCCTGAGTTCAAATCCGGCCTTAGACACTTGACACTTACTGGCTGTGTGACCCTGGGCAAGTCACTTAACCCCTATTGCCCCATAAAACAAACAAACAAACAAACAAACAAACAAACAAAAAAAGAAAAGATATGGGTGGATGGATCAAAGAAAAAACACCATAGAAATAATAAATAGTTTCATGAAAGAGGATGATAACAAAGACACAACATACTGAAATTTATGGGATAACCGAAATTTATGGGATACAAACAAAGTAGTACTTAGGGGTAATTTCATATCTGGAAACATTTATATCAATAAAATAAAGAAAGAGCAAATCAATGAACTGGGCAT
This sequence comes from Dromiciops gliroides, assembly GCF_019393635.1. Classification (NCBI taxonomy): domain Eukaryota; kingdom Metazoa; phylum Chordata; class Mammalia; order Microbiotheria; family Microbiotheriidae; genus Dromiciops; species Dromiciops gliroides. The sequence goes on along the minus strand of NC_057866.1, from coordinate 247,292,588 downwards.
GCAACTAAAAAAACACACAACTAGAAAAAGAACAAATGAAAAATTCCCATTTAAATGCCATATTGGAAATCTTGAAAACCAAAGTAGGGATTAATAAAATAAAATGTAAGAAAACTCCTAAACTAATAAATAAAAATTAGAGCTGGCTTATGAAAAAATAGGTAAACCATTGGTTAATTTGATTTTTTTTTTGTGGGGCAATGGGGGGTTAAGTGACTTGCCTAGGGTCACACAGCTAGTAAGTGTCAAGTGTCTGAGGCCGGATTTGAACTTAGGTACTCCTGATTCCAGGGCCAGTGCTTTATCCACTGTGCCACCTAGCTGCCCCCGGTTAATTTGATTTTAAAAAGAAGGATGAAAACCAAATGGTTGGCATCAAAAATGAAAAGAGTAAATTCACCAACAATGAAGAGGAATTTAAAGCAATTATTAGGAGCTATTTTGTTTTACAAAATGACTAATTATATGTCAATATATTTGACAATCTAAGTGAAATAGATGAATATTTTAAAAAAATATAAGTTGCCCAGGTTTACAGAAGAAATAGAATACTTAAATGACTGTATTTTTTTTTAAAAGAAATTAAATGGGGCAGCTAGGTGGTATAGTGGATAGAACACTGGCCCTAGAGTCAGGAGGACCTGAGTTCAAATCTGGCCTCAGACGCTTGACACTAGCTGCATGACCCTGGGCAAGGCACTCAACCCCAATTGCCTTACCCCCCCCCCCCAAAGAAAGAATTAAGCCATCACTGAGCTTCCTAAGAAAAAATTCCCAGGACCAAATGGATTCATAAGTGAATTCTACAAAACATTTAAAGAATAATTAATTCTACTACTATATAACCTATTTGGGAAAATAGACAAAGAAGGAATTCTGCCAAATTCCTTTTATGATACTGAAATCAGGAAGGGTAAAAGCAGAGAAAGAAAATTATAGACCAGTTTTCCTAATGATATTGATGCAAAAATTTTAAAGAAAATACTAGCAAGGAGATTACATCAATATATCACCAAGGTCATGCATGATGACCAGGTGGAATTTTAACTAGCAATTCAGGACTTTATTATTTATTATTAGGAAGAGTATCAGTATAATTAACCATGTCAATAAGAAAAAATATGACGAAAATTATATGATTATCTCAATAGATGAAGAAAAAGCTTTTGACAAAATACAACACCCATTCCTTTAAAAACTCTAGAAAGCATAATGCTTTCCTAAAAATTACAAGTAGCATTTATCTAAAACAAACAATAAGTTTTATCAGTAATGGGGCTAGAAGCCTTTCCCAATAAGATCATGTGTGTAATAAAAATGTTAATTATCATGACTATTATTCAATATCATACTAGAAATGCTAGTTAAAGGAAGGAGAGAAGAAAAAGACATAGAAGAAATTAAAATAGGCAGTGAAGCAACAAAACTATCACTCTTTGCAGATGATATGATGGTATACTTAGAGAATCACAGAGAATCAATTAAAAACCTAGTTGAAATAATTAACAACTTCAGCAAAGTTGCAGGATAGAAAATAAATGCACATAAATCATCAGCATTTCTCTATGTTACCAATAAAGTCCAGCAGCAAGAGATAGAAAAAAAATCCATGTAAAATAATTGTAGACAACATAAAATACTTGAGGATCTAATTGCCAAGAAAAACCCAGGAACTATATGAACACAATTACAAAGCACTTTTCACACAAATAAAATCAGATCGACTAATTGGAAAAATACCAATTGTTCATGGGTAGGATAAACCTAATAAAAATGTCAATTTTACCTAAATTGATATACTTATTCAGTGCCTTAAGAAACTACCAAAAATTATTTTCTACAGCTAGAAAAAATCATAAAATTAATCTGAAAGAAAAAAAAGGTTAAGAATATCAAGGGAATTAATGGGGGAAAATATGAAGGAAGGTGACCTAGCCATACCAGATCTCAAACTGTATTACAAAGTGGTAATCATCAAAACTAGCTGGTACTGGCTAAGAATAGAGTTTTGGATCAGTGGAATAGGCTAGGTCCACAACACATGGTATTAATTTAGTGTTGGATAAACCCAAAGACCTCAGTTTTTGGGATAAGAACTCACTTTTTGACAAAACCTTCTAGGAAAATCAGAAAAGAGTATGGCAGAAACTTGATATAGACCAATATCTCAAACCATATACTAAGATAAAGTCAAAATGGGTATAAGATTTCCACCTAAAGGATGATACCATAAGCAAATTAGAAAAGCATGGAATAGTTTACCTCTCAGATACATGGATAAGAGAAGATGCTATTACAAAACAAATAATAGAGAACATTATAGGATGTAAAATGTTGATTACATTAAATTTAAAAATATGCAAACAAAAACAATATAGCCAATATTAGAGGAAAGCAGAAAACAGGAAAAAATTTTTACAGCAAATTTCTCCCATAAAAGCCTCATTTCCCAAATATTTAGAGATCAGAGTCAATTTTATAAGAACATGAATCATTTAACAATTGATAATGCTCAAAGGATATGAACAGGCAGTTTTCAGATGAAGAATTCAAAGCTATCTACAGGCATATAAAAATACTCTTTATTTCTATTGATTAGAGAAACGCACATTAAAACAACTCTGAGGTACTACCTCCTACCCATCAGATTGACTAATGTGGCAGAAAAGGAATATGCAAATATTGGAGAACATGTGGGCAAATTGGGACAAGTGAACTTTTGGTACAATTGTGAACTGATCCAACCATCCTGGAGAACAATTTTGGACCTATGTACAAAGGAGTATAAAACTGTTACACAGAAATAGATTTTAATTCCAAAGAGATAAGAAAAGGAAGAGGGTCTATTTGTACAAAAAATATTTATACCAGCTATTTTTTGTGATGGAAATGAATCAGAAATTGAGGGGATGCCCATCAATTGGGGAATGACAGAACAAGTTCTGGAATGTGATTTTGCTAGAATACTATATTGCTATAATAAATATAAACAGAATACTCTCAGAAAAACATGGAAAGACTTACAAGAACTGATGAAAAATAAAGAGCAGAAACAGAACATTGTACACAATAACAGCAGTATTGTACAATAAAAAATGTGAAGGACTTATCTATTCTTAGCTTAAGGACCTATGCTGAAAAATGCTATCTATCCTTAGAGAAAGAACTAATGGAATCTGCAACAAACATTTATTTTATTTTTTCCAGTTACATATAAGGGTATTTTTCAACATTCATTTTCACAAGATTTTGAGTTCCAAATTTTTCTCCCTCCCTCCCTTTCCTCCCCCCTCCACAAGATATCAACCAGGTTATATATGTACAATGCACAAGTGCTCTTTTTATCAGTTCTTTCTATGGGGGTGGATAATATGCTTCATCATTAGTCCTTTGGGATTGTCTTGGATCATTGTATTGTTGAGAGTAGTTAAGTCATTCACAATTGCTCATAGAACAATACTGCTGTCACTGTGCACAATGTCCTCTCAGTTCTGCTCACTTCACTCTACATCAGTTCATATGAGTCTTTCCAGGTTTTTCTGGTGTCATCCTGTTTGTCATTTCTTATAGCACAGTACCACTCCACTACAATCATATACCACAGCTTCTTCAGTCATTTCTCAATTGATGGATATTCCCTTGATTCCCAATTCGTAGCTACCACAAAGAGTTGCTATAAATATTTTTTGTATGATTTCCCCTCCCCCTTTCTCTTTTTCATGATTACTATTGTGAACTGTTTCCCTCTGAATGCAGATCAAAGCATCTTTTTTCTTTTACTTTCTTTTTCTTGTTTTTTTGTTTATATTTTTTACAATGTGACTAAAATAGAAATATACTTTGCATGACTGAACATGTATAACCTTGATCAAATGGCTTTCCTTTTCAATGAAGGGAGAGGAGAAAGAGTGTAGGAGAGAATTTGGAGCTTAAAATTATAAAAAAAATGGTTAAGAATTATTTTTATAGATATTAAAAATATTCCAATTACTGTTATTTGTCCATATATGCATACAATGTAATATACATATACAGTCACATATATGTATACAATATACACATATACATATGGATTTATATGCATATGAATGATACATATACATACAACCAAGACAGTATTTTTAAAGGAAAGCAAAAAGTATTGCAGATTTTAAAACAAATGAATCATACTTTTGCTATTTCCACAATCTTATACTTTTTCAGTGTTGCTCACAAATCCAGGAAATTGACATTTTTTAACCTCTCTGATAATCTTATCTACAGCAGATGCTGCCCAGCTGTCAATCTTTCTCCATTGCTCTTTCAATGACCAGAGCTTTTCCCCCAAAGTGGAATGTTGTCTTTTGGGTAAATTCACAGAGATAGAGTGAAGGTGGGGGCAAAGTTCTCTTTGGGTGCCATGCCACTACCCTGGATGAAACTAAATTGTCCCTGTCTTGGATTGTCTAAAATGACCATATTTCCTGCCTGTGTGTCTGACAGTGGGTGACAGGACTAGCTATTCTACTTGATTGTACCCTAATCAGGAGGAGGGCTATTCTCTCTGGAGTGACAAAATTGACATTCTTGAAGTTCTGTACTTCTTCCCCGGAGTTCTAATTTTTCTTGCTCCAGCTATATAAAAATGTCTAACACAATGTCCAGGTTCAGCTAGGTAGGAATCAGAACTCTGATGTCCTTTCCAACTTTAAAATCATAGAGAGCAAAGTGAGCAGAACCAAGAGAACATTGTATACAGTAACACCAATATTGAGTTAAGAATGAGTTTGAGCAACTGTCATTTTGACTATTATAAATACACAAGTTAAAGGACATATGAAGAAAGATGTTATCTCTATCCAGAGAAAGAACTGATAAATAGAAGTATGTGTATATATATATACACACACATATATGTATGTATGTATGTATATGTATGTATATATGTGTATATGTATGTGTGTGTATATATATATATATATATATATATATATATATATATCCATACCTCCACACATACCTATTTGTGTCTAATAGTCACCATCTCTAGGGCAGAGTGGCAATGGGAGAGAAGAAAATAGGGGGAAAAAGAAATTGACATGATACCTTTGTTATATATTGGGAGGAAATAGCAAGTTGTATATGGTAGATTTGCAGTTTTCGCATGCAATCATCTTTTTTATTGTATTGTTATGGAAATGCTTGTTTTATTTTGTGAATTTAAAATAAAATAAATGAAAAAAAATAGTATCACAGAGGAGTTCTCTACATAGAAAAACACAACTCCTGCCTATCCCCTATATTCCTGGGCATCTACAAAGCACTTCAAATATTTTCCAATGTACTTTCCTTAAGCTTTTAGGTTAGATTATAAAAATCTGTCAGGGCAGGCACTCTGTCCTGTTCATTCATCTTTGTATCTGAAACAGGACCTAGTAAAATGCCTTGACAATATGACTCATTCAATATTTACCAAATAAGTATTGAGTCTCTAATATTGTCAAGGCATTTTGCTTTTTACATGCGTAAACACATCCACAGATAGATATATACATATAGATATATGCATATACACATACACATATGTATATGTAGAAATGAGTGTATATATGTATGTACACACACAGAGATATGACCTTCTCCCAGAATCCCAAAGCAAATATCCAAAGCATACACATAACATACATCCGTGTTATCGTTAAATGCCTTGCCTATGGGCTTAGAACAGTGTGTGTCAGAGACAGTATTTAAATCTCTCAATTCAAGTCCTTTATCTCTTTTGCTATGCTGTCTCTCAGTTGAAATAAGTATAAATATATGCGAAAAAGTAGTGTGTGCATGAATGCATGTGTGTGTATATAAGCATGGACACAAGGTCATGATTTTGGTATGCAACTTGCCCAAGACCACACAGTGAGTATGATGGAGCTAGACACATGATTCTTTATTTCTAATAGGGCAGTACAGGTATGTCCATAGGCTGCATGCAGCCCACAGTACTCCAGAGTGCTACAGGAACCCAGATTAAAATGTAATTGGGAAATATTTAAGAAGATAAATAAAAATACAATAAAACAGAGATACCATTCCATTTAAAAACTATTAACATGTGGTCTACAAGGATCCTTATATATAGATTATTGACTTCCATTTCTCTTTGGCTTTGCTATCCTGGTATAATATGCTATTTTAACTCAATGAAATATGACATGGGGGAATTGAGGTTAGTTCTCAGATCTGTTTGCTACCTGTGTGACTTTGGGAAAGTAATAACCTCTCTGGACCCTAGGTTTTTTTTTTTTAATAAAATGAAAGGTTTGGACTAATTGACCTGAAAGGTCCCTTTCCTCTCAAAACTTACAATCCTATGATCTTTTTATTTGGTCTTTGATTTTCTACTTTCAAACATTAATTAGAAAAAACAGGTGAGAAAAAGGAAAGGTTATGATGGGCATCTTCTTCTTCTTCCAGTATTTAGTACCTTTTTCTAGTTCCCTTGGAAAGGTAGGGAGCTCACTGCTTCTGATATAATGCAAATCTTGCTTGGCACCCAATGAGCCAGTTGGGAAATACTTTTTGGCACCACGGATGCAGCCACAGCTTTCTGATGGAGCAAATCACTGGGAAGTGACATTGCAAAGAAACAGCAGCAACAACAAACACATTATGACTAACTTATATAACTAAACACTATCTACAGTGAGCATAAGGGGTGATATTTCTTTTCAGGTTTTACCTTTTGGTAAAAGCATGGTTTGAAAATTTGCTATGGGCTCCATCTTGCAATTTTGATCAAGACAAAATACCCATTGGCTGATGTTTGGTCTGCCTTTATACTTTTATTTTTCATGACTCTGGAATCAGTTTTAATAAAAATTCTCACAATAAGTGCTGTTGTTGACTTGGAGGACCCTGTCCCTCTACTTGTTCCTCTCCTCATTTTTCAATTTCTCTCCCTTTCTTTTTTTTTCTTCCTTAATATAAAGAAAAATCCCAAAAAGCCAGCACTGTAATTCCTAACACATATGTGCAGCCAGGCTGTCAGCAAGGAGCGTGTGGGAGAGGGATTGAGGCAGCATGAATGAATGATTGAACAGAAGTGAACACAGCAGGGACTGGGGGTGGGAGGAGGAGGAGGAAGCTTAGTACTGGATCGCCCAGCATAATAATGTTGAAATTGACACATTCAAGGGGGGTGAAAATGGCTGGTGTTGTGTTGTTGTTGGGTGAATTTTCCCCTATTTGCCTTCCCATTTCATTTTTAAGTTTGTGATATTTGAGTGTCTTACCTATTTTTAGAATAGAAGAAAACACCTTGGATATGGAAGAGGTTGGATCTCTTACATATGCATACTGTGTGCCCAGAATAAGATTTCTTCTTTTTAGTGTCATTGTGCTTGGAAATAGTTCAGAGACATATAAAGTATAGGCAAACTTGTAGTACAATGGTCCACTGATTTTTTTTTTCAGTTCTCCTAAAGATTAAAAAGTTTAAATAAACAAGAAAATAGTACCTTGCACATAAATAGACAATAAATATTTGTTGAGTTGAAATGATCAGATACTTTGAAACTTTCTTTCATATCTTCAATACTTGCCTTTTTTTACCCCCTCTCTTCCTCTTCCCACCTTTCTGTAAAGCAACTCGAGAATGTAACAGATGATTTTAAACATCTGGTATTTCAATAGGGAATAGGAAACAGACTATAGGCAATGGAAAACACCTGAGATATAATTTAGTCCAATCCTCTCATTTTACATATGAGGAAATTGAAGTTTAGAGAAGTGACTTTGCCCAAGACCCCAGCCAGTTGATGACCAAGTTGGGACTAGAATCCTGGTGCCTGATTTCCCCAAACCAGAACTCTTTAGACTAAACCACAACCGGGACAGATGAGAGAGGGCCACGTATCTGATTTCTCTGGTAATTAACATTTCTTTGGCATTGGGTTCATAATATATTCTTCCCATGCTGAAGATGGCGCTGAGCACCACACCTTTGAACATTTTTTGGAGGTTTACCAAATATCATCATTCTTCATTAGCAATATTGCTGAGACATCACATTTGCCAGAAGCTGAGAAACAAGGATCTCTAGAAATGAAAGATGCAACAATGTCTATATATATTTTCAAAGCCCTTGCCTTAATGACCATTCTCATTGAGAAATAAAATAAAATAAAATAACACACACACAAAAACCCCCAAAACAAAAACAATGAAGATGATCATTATTCTGCAAATATAGAGGGCAGCCTTGATTTTATTATATTGCCTCAGTACTCAGAAGTGAGTGAATAGTGAGGCTTCTGGGAAGGTGTGTGTTATTCACTTCCAGCCCCTTTCATCTGAGGCAAGGATTCATTGTCAGGCTTTGACACCTTATATTATATTCCCAACATCATTCCATATCAGTCCTTTGAAGTATGTGTGACTAGCTTGGAAAGTCATCTAACATGTTTCACACATGTTATAATGATTTAAGTATAAAGGCTTAGTTATTTTATAGAGATAAAGTCATAACAAAATTCATTTGGAGGAATGAAAGTTCAATCTCAAAGGAATCATTAGAAAAAATAGAAGTGAAGGGACAATATGACTTCTTGACCTCATTACACTTTTTTTTTTTTAAATTTTTTTTAGGTCAGGCAATTGGGGTTAAGTGACTTGCCCAGGGTCACACAGCTAGTATGTGTTAAGTGTCTGAGGCCGGACTTGAACTCAGGTACTCCTGACTCCAGGGCTGGTGCTTATCCACTGCGCCACCTAGCTGCCCCTACCTCATTACACTTTAAAGTAGTAATCATGAAAACTATTTGCTATTGGTTAAAAAGAAGATCAGTAGAACAAACTAGATAAACAGGAATCAGAAACAATCAAACATTAATCCTAAGAACATAAATTAGAGGATTCTTTATTTGACAAGAATTACTAAGAAAACTGGAAAGTAAGTTAGTACAAAATAATCTTAAGTCCAGGATCTTAACCCATATTCCAAAATAAGTTTAAAATGGATATTTGGTTTAAATATAAGATGTCATGGGGCAGCTAGGTGGCACAGTGGATGGATCAACACCCCTAAAGTCAGGAAGATATGGGTTCAAAAATTCCGATTGACTCCCATCCCAATAAATAAATATAAGACATCACTTCATAAAAAGTAGGAGTGAAATGAATGGTTGTGTCTCTCAAAATATGACTGGAGATTGGGTTCAATTTTTACCCAAACAAAAGATATAACAGATGACAAAAAAGGAAATAAATAATTCTGTTTACATGAACTAGAAAAAAAACACCAAGCCTTGCAAAACAAAATGTAGCCAGAAAATTATCATTTTCTACTTCTTTGCTACCAAAAAAAGAGCTGCTATAAATATTTTGATATATATGGGGACTTTCTTCATATCAGTGACTTACTTTGACTTTATGCCTAGTACTGAAATCTCTGAATCAAAGGGTATGGTTGTTTTAGTCACTTTAAATAATTCCAAATTACTTTCCAAAATGTTCATACTTATTCACAGTTCCACCAACAATGCACTAGTGTGGCTATTTTATGATAATCCCTCCAACACTATTTCCATATTTTGTCATTCTTTTCTAAATTACTGGATGTGAGGTGAAATTTCAGAGTTGTTTCAAATTTCATTTTTTAATTAGTGATTTGGAGTATTCTTTCAGTTTTTAATAGTTTGTAATCCTTTCTTGGGAAAGAATTTATTCATGATCTTTAAAAACTTCTCTATTGGGAATGATTTTTCATTATGTATAATATACCTAATATATTAATATATCCATGCATATTCATTGACACCCCTTATGCATGCGCGCGCGCGCACACACACACACACACACACACACACACACACACACAGAACTTCCTACTTAATAAGAACTAATGGGAAAACTGAAAATCAATCTGACAAAAAGTAGGGTTAGGCCATTATCTTGCTCCATATCCCACAATAAATTCAAAATAGACACATCACCTTAATATTAAAGATCATACTATGAAGAGATGTAAACAATTATAAAAATAAAATGGATAGTTTTGAATACATGAAATTTAAAAGGTTCTAACTAAACAAAATTAATATATGTAGGATAAGGATAGCTGTCAAATAGTATGTAGATTTTTTCAGTATAATTTTTTTTTACATTTATATCAAATTTCTTGGATGAAAGTTTAATATCCAAGATATATGTGGACATATATATATATATATATATATATATATATATATATATATATGCATGGTATGGGGGGATAAGGAAAGGAGTTGAACATGGAATAATGACTAAAGAAAGCATTCATGAGTGGGAATCAGTGGAGTTGAAAGAGGGGAGCATAGAGTGATGATGTGTGAAAGCACTGAGTGTGATCAACTAAATGAAGGGTGGAAATATGGTTTGCACCCCTTTTTACCAGTGAAAGATAATCACGGAGTTTGTCTCTAGTATAACCCAATAGTCCCCAACTCTGCCCCTTCCTCTACTGTGTAAGCTCCCAATCTTCCCACTTCTAAGACAGGCATTGGCCCTTCAGGTTAGTTACAACATATAATTACTGGTACCAACAACCCCAGATATGCTGATGCTGCTCAGAAAGTATCCAATCCGAACTCCTGGTATACCCCTACCCTGTATCCTTCTATTCTAATATTTTATAGTATGATCTTTAATAATAAGATGCTGTGTCTATTTTGAATTTATTGTGGGATATGGTGCAAGATAATGGCGTAAACCTACTTTTTGTCAGACTGCTTTTCAGTTTTCCCATTAGTTCTTATTAAGTAGGAAGTTTTTTCACAAGTAATTTATGTTTTCCCATTTATTGAACACCAAGTTATTAAATTCCATTATATCTGATTATCACTTTTCTAGTTTGACCCTTTGGTCTCCTTTCTTTTTAAACCTATAACAAATGGTTTTGATGACTGTTAACTTTATAATATAGTTTAGGTTGGAAGTGGAAATATTATTCTTTGTTCATTCTTACCTTTACCAATTGTTTCCTTTAATCGTTTTGATCTTTTGCGTCTCCAAATTAATTTTGTTATTATTTTATTGTTTTCTGTAAAGTATCCCCTTCATAGTTGGATTTGTATAGCATTAAAACTATGAACTAACTTTTTGTAGCATTGTCATTTTTATCAAATCGGCACTGTACATCCACAAACATGGAAGTAGCAAAAATATTTCCAAATACTTAAGTTATTGTTTATTTATTTAAGGGGCAATTAATAATTTATTCTATATATTGATGTTATGTATTTTGGTGGATTTTCTTCCAAATATTTTATGTATTTTTGTAGTTTTTTGAATAGGGTTTCTCTTTCTATTACTACCTCTTAGGTGTTGTCATTATATAAAAATACTGTAGTTTTTGATTTTTGTGCATTTATATTGTAGCTTACAACTTTGTTGAAACTATTACTTGTCTCAGTATCTTTGCTGATTCCCAAAGATTACCTAAAAGTGCCTTAGCCCAAATACATTTGACTTACCTACCATTCAGAAAAATATGACAACTATAGACACCATGAGTTTAGAATATAAATTTGTTTCTAAAATCCTATAGAGAAAGATCATGGAAGTTCTAAATAGTTTCTCATAAAACAGAGTGAAGGAGGTAAAATCAGCTTAAAGAAAGTTTGGTGAGAGACTTAAGGAAAATTTTCCCATAGGCATTTAAGGGTAAAAATAAAAGAAGAGAAGAAAAACAGAAAGGATATGTAAAAAATTCTTACAGCATATTTTCACCATCAAATCAGTGAAGCTACCACATAAAGATTTCTATACCACAATTCTAGATGTGCTCACAGAAGAAGTAGAAATGATCCAATGGAACCAAAGATGGGAAAAGCAGCTGGATTGGACCAAGGGTACACAAAAGAGATCTATTCTAGAGGTGACACAATTTTAAAGTCATTGAAGGATCAATTCACAAAGTATCTGAAAAAGAGAAAGATGCCAAAGGAGTAAAGATCAGGTATTATTAATATTAAGAAAGTATAAATAAGGGAAAACCAGCAACTACTGACCTATATTCTCACTTTCTCATCTATGTAAGAATTTTTATGCAGATAATCGACACCTGCATTGAGAGTGTTTTACATCACACATCAGATAAAAGATCCAGGGAATACAATATTCTACTCTGCTTATTGTTTATTGATTACAAAAAAAAATCAATAAATTAAATATTTGATCTGGTAGGACAAAATGCCACTTAACTGCTTCCTTCCAACAAAGAGCGTTCCCATGCTTACATTCATATTGTTCAAGTCTTTTAAAAGATATTCTAATAGGGATAGTTTTGTTTCATGAACCAGTGATCATTACTATCAGAGAAGACATAATAGGGAATAATTAATTTCTCAAAGATGCTCATTACTGGGGCAGCTAGATGGCGCAGTGGATAGAGCACTGGCCCTGGAGTCAGGAGTACCTGAGTTCAAATCTGGCCTCAGACACTTAACACTTACTAGCTGTGTGACCCTGGGCAAGTCACTTAACCCCAATTGCCTCACTTAAAAAAAAAAAAAAAACAAAGATGCTCATTACTGTTGTGGATAGAGGAGTCCCAGTTCAGAGTCCAAGTTGAAGATAGTTTTGCAATAGATGTTGAAGTCCTCCAGATGCTCCTATTTGTGGATCATGTTGGGCTGCTTACATAAAACTATAGAAAGTTGTTGGACCCTCCAAAAGGGATCTGTAAACACACTCAAAAGAGTTTGACCTAACCATCTACATCGATAATTTCAAGAGGAAGGAAAATGCCTGTTGTCCCAAATATGACATGTGGCTAAATAGACAACCTATAAAGTAGGGGTTCCCAACATTTTTATGCATGTCAAGGATTCCTTTGTTAATCTGGTGAAACATAGAGACCCTTTCTCAGAATAATGTTTTTAAATGCATATAATAAAATCCATAGGGTTATGAAGGAAACTGATTAGAATTAAACACTAGTATCAAAATAGTAAACAAAAAAGTTAATGGGCCCCAGGTTAAGAACCACTGCTATAGGGGTAGCTAGGTGGCACAGTGGAAAGCACTGGCTCTGGATTCAGGAGGGCCTGAGTTCAAATCTGGCCTCAGACACTTGACACTTACTAGCTGTGTGACCCTGGACAAGTCACTTAACTCCAATTGCCTCACCCCAAAAAGAAAAAAAAAAGAACCACTGTTATAGAGCTTGCCTTTCACTGTTGATATGGGGGACAGACACTGCAAATGGATAAGTTGGACCTATAATTAAACAGGAGAATTGATTTCCTTTGGGAAATTGCAAAGTTCCTTTTGTCACCCCAGACTACACCCTGCCACAAAAGACCATGTTTTTGATACAAATTTTCCAAGTGTTAATATTCATTTGTAAGTTATTAGGCACTATAGTCTCTGAAGAATTTTGAAAACTACATCATTCTTAGGGTGACTGAGATGCACATGATGGGTGTGAACAGGAGGTAAAATAAAGACCTATGGGGAAGAAACTTGAGAAATGGATGTCATCAAAGAAATACATAATGAAAAAAAGAAGATGGTCTAGTCACTTGCTGAGAGCAAGTAATAATAGGCAGACAGGCTGAGTGTTCTACTTGTGTCCTTGAAATATCTGGATAAAGGAAGAAGGTGCTTTGCATATTGGGTGGTTCTGCTCCATATCTCCCTGTTCACCTCCCTCTTCCCAGTATTCTCCTCATGATGAATTTATGGGAGAACTGGGATCAGAGTATCTGAGAGTGGATAGGATTAGGTAGGTTGTGATAGGCATTGCTGGAAGAATTGTCCTCATCGATAGGATCATAAATACATCTGAGTATTTTGAATATGTAGATGAGAGAGAAAGTCAATTTATGGCAATGGCAAAAGAAGATAAGAAAGTCAAATGAGGGCCTGCATCAGGCCATAGGATATTAATTTATGGTGGCAATATTCTGTGCTGCATGGTTATTAAATTTCTACAGATATGATATATTTTGACCTCAAAGGGTGTTGGGAATTTGGCCAGACTTCTGTTCTATCATCACTTGTCTTGATTTTTTATTAAGAATTCAGGCTGCAGTTAATAGTTTCAGTGGACCTTTCCATCATCTTTATAAGCTACTCTTTTCAGAAGCTGTGCTTAAAAAGTTAATGTTATTGTTCCCATTTTATAGATAATTAAACTGAGTAAGTGATGATGGTGGTGGTGGTGGTGGTAGAGGATAACATTTACATAGTGCTTTAAATTTTCCAAAGCATTTTACAAATGTTAACTCTATTAATTCTCATAACAACTTTGTGGGGTAGATGCTGTTATTGTCCCTCTTAAAAATGAGGAAACTAAAGCATAGAGAGGTAAAAATGGCTTGCTCAGAGTTGCAAAGTGAGCCAGTGTTTGAGGCAGGATTTGAACTTCTTACTTGCAAATCCTGTTCTCTACCTACTGAATTGTATTTATATAGCACTTTAAGGCTTACAAAAGTATCATCTCATTTTCTCCTCACAACAAACCTGGAAGATAGGGGCTATTTTTATCATTATTTTATAGATGAGGAAACTGAGGAAGATCGGGATCAAATAATTTGCCCAGGGTTACTACACCTTGCTTCTGAGGCCATATTTGGACTTAGGTCTTACTCACTCCAGGTCATGTGCTTTCCACTGTGCCATTTAACTACCTCAGTTTAACTGATGGGAATAAGGCCTCAAAGCAAGTTGGCAGATCTAGATGATATTACCGTTATGAAATTTACTACACCTTCCTATTGACTGAAGTCATGTTGTTGTTGTTCAGTCATTTTAGTTGTGTCAGACTCTTTGTTTGGGACTTTCTTGGTAAGCATACTGGAGTGATTTGCCATTTCCTACTCCAGTTCATTTTATAGATGAGGAAACAGGGTTTGAGTGACTTTCAAAGGGTCATACAGCTATTAGGTGTCTGAGGCCAGATTTGAACTCTGATCTTCCTGACTCAGGCTCTGTACTCTATCCACTGTGCCACTTAGCAGCCCATCTTTTCCTAAATTGAGCCCCATAGATTCTAAAAGGAGAAGTATAATATTTTTATTATTTTGGTTCATCACTTTTTGGTGGAATCTCAACAAATCCCAAGATAATCTTCTTTATTTGTACTTTGTTTTCATTTTTCTAAGTTCATCTGAGAGTTCTAAAATCCAAGTTGTTTTTTCCAATAAAAGAAAAACTCAATAAAAAACCTTATTTCAACCAGCTAAGTAGCACAGTCCTTTTCCTCCCTCTACTTTTTCCTCACAGAGTACTAGGCTGGCAGCATTTCTGACTCTTAGGCCCTCCTAAATTCATTCAGCCTACACTGGAATTCCAAGTTCTCAATCTGATTTGATTACTATTGAGTTACCAACATATGCCTCTGGCAAATGGGAACCAATAATTCTTTTTTCTTCTATAATAAGTATAAGTCTTGATTTGTGCCCAGCTGAGAGAGAAAAAAAATATTCTCTGTTTTTGGAAATAGCCAACTCAATTAGGCAGATTGGGGTAGGAGTATGTGTAAGGGGAAGGATTAGCATAGATGAACCCAAACTTACTTAGTTGCCTAATGTAATTTATTAAAATTTAGTACAATGCTATATATTTATCAATGAAAAAATGACACATGGATATTATGCACCAAATAAAAACTTGAAAGTCCTAAAATGGGCAACCAAATAGGAGAGCTCCTTGCTGAGTAATTCAAATTTACAGCAATGATGTGACCAGTAAGGACTCAACACAAGAAAAATGAGACTTTTGAATTTTATGTCTTCCATTTCTTTATCATTGTCAAGAGAAGTAGATGAAGATAAGAGCTGGAGAGAAACAAAGATTTTGGGTCACCTACCAAATCAATGATTGAGAGGTATTACTAAAAAGATCCACAGAAATCTCACAATCTTGGTTGGGAAGCAACTGTAGATTCTCAAACCTATGTGATAGAATCATTAAATTTGAAAATTAGAAAGCACTGTAGTAGCCATCTAGTTTATCCATACACAAAAGGAGTTTCCATTATAGCTTCATCATTGTTATCATCATCAATACTTTAAGGTTCAAAAAGCACTTTACAAATAATATTTCCTTTTATCCTCACAATAACATTCGGAGGTAGATACTATTATTATCCCCACTTCACAGCTAGGAAACTGAGGCAGACCAGCATTAAAGTTATGCAGGTAGGAAGCATTCAAGGTGGGATTTGAACTTAGGTCTTCCTGCCTCCAGGCCTACCACTTTATCCACTGTGCCACCTAGATTCACCGCCACCACCACCTCCACCTCCTTCTCCTCCTCCTCCTCCTCCTCTTCCTCCTTCTCCTCCTCCTCCTCTTCCTCTTCCTCCTCTTCCTCCTCCTCTTCCTCCTCCTCCTCCTCCTCCTCCTCCTCCTCCTTTTCCTCCTCCTCCTCCTCCTCTTCCTCCTTCTCCTCCTCCTCCTCCTCCTCTTCCTCTTCCTCCTCTTCCTCCTCCTCCTCCTCTTCCTCCTCCTCCTCCTCCTCTTCCTCCTCCTCTTCCTCCTCCTCTTCCTCCTCCCCTTCCTCCTCCTCCTCCTCTTCCTCCTCCTCCTTCTCCTCTTCCTCCTCCTCTTCCTCCTCCTCTTCCTCCTTCTCCTCCTCCTCCTCCTCTTCCTCTTCCTCCTCTTCCTCCTCCTCCTCCTCTTCCTCCTCCTCTTCCTCCTCCTCCTCCTCCTCTTCCTCCTCCTCTTCCTCCTCCTCCTCTTCCTCCTTCTCCTCCTCCTCCTCTTCCTCCTCCTCTTCCTCCTCCTCCTCCTCCTCTTCCTCCTCCTCTTCCTCCTCCTCTTCCTCCTCCTCCTCCTCTTCCTCCTCCTCCTCCTCTTCCTCCTCCTCCTCCTCCTCTTCCTCCTCCTCCTTCTCCTCTTCCTCCTCCTCTTCCTCCTCCTCTTCCTCCTTCTCCTCCTCCTCCTCCTCTTCCTCTTCCTCCTCTTCCTCCTCCTCCTCTTCCTCCTCCTCCTCCTCCTCTTCCTCCTCCTCCTTCTCCTCTTCCTCCTCCTCTTCCTCCTCCTCTTCCTCCTCCTCTTCCTCCTTCTCCTCCTCCTCCTCTTCTTCCCCTTCCTCCTCCTCCTCTTCCCCTTCCTCCTTCTCCTCCTCCTCCTCTTCCCCTTCCTCCTCCTCTTCCTCCTCCTCTTCCTCCTCCTCTTCCTCCTTCTCCTCCTCCTCTTCTTCCTCCTCCTCTTCCTCCTCCTCCTCCTCTTCCTCCTCCTCTTCCTCCTCCTCCTCCTCTTCTTCCTCCTCCTCCTCTTCTTCCTCCTCCTCCTCTTCCTCCTCCTCCTCCTCATTAGTATTTATATGGTGCTTTAAGGTTTGTAAAGTGTTTTACACATTATGTTGTTTGAACCTCCCAACATTATGACGTGGTAGATGGTATTTAGTGGTGAATGTTTAGCAATTAGTTTTCCCGAAAAAATGTAGGACAATTTTTAAGTTTAACCTACATTATTTACATTCACTCCATTATTTTCTTAAGTCTAGATATCAATAAAATAATCAATCAAACTCTGATTTAGTATTTGCTGATGTCTGAGATATGAAAGCCCATGTTGAAAATACTCCTGGAGTTGTTATTTTCCTATTTAATAGATAAGGAGACTGAGGCGGAGAGGGATTAATTGGATTTCCCATGTTTGCACAACTAGTAAGTGTCTGAGGCAGGATTTGAACTCATACGCCTGATTCCAGGTCAACACTATAGTTATATAGCTGTTATACTTATTGACAAATGTTTATCTAGCCTCTGCTTAGAGACCCCCAAAGAGGGGAAACCTAGTGACTCTCAGAATGTCATCTCTCTGTTGGAGAAATCCAATTATTAGATTTTTTTTTCTAATGGTTAGTCCAGTTTTGTATTTTTTCACAACTTCTGGGGCTTCTACCATGTTGGAGAGACTTTGAATACAAGACTGGTGATAGATTATTTATCTATTAATTGAGATGAAACCTTAATGAGTATGAAAAAGCTTTTTTCAGAAGATTGGAAAGTCTGTGATTAGTTTTGGTCCAATAACCCATAAAATCTAAAAAATAATGTCAGATGACCCTTATCTTATTATATTGGGGGGGGAGAAACTTGGTCAAGGATGGTGGTTAACTTGGTAGAAAGGGGGACAAAGGGCTCTAAGAATCCCATCATTTTTAGACCATTTACAAATATACATTTCTAAGTTTTGATTTAGAGCAGGATGGGGCTTTAGAGAGCATCTGTATAACCCTCTCATCTTAGAGAAGAGAAACTGACGTTTAGAAAGCAAATAACATTTGACTCAAGTCACAAGGATAGTAGTTGACCGAGGAGAGATTTGGCCAGCTTGTTGGAACTTTTTTCTTTTCTTTCAAAGGCGCAGCCCTCTAAACTCCTCCCCCACGTGACCAGCCCTGGGTCTCTCTCATCATGTGATCCTGATTGCTGAGGAGGGGGAGGAAAGGAGCCATTAGTAAGCACCCTTCTCCCAGCTGAAATTCACCTCCCAGACATTCCCCAGATAATTTCAATCAGCTTTTAAGGGAGGCCCATATATTTCTCACACAGAAGTTGCAACCAAATGGAAGTATGGCTTACAGATTCTCTTTAGAAAGGTAAATACAAATGTTGATAGCTTTCATCTTATGTGTTTAAAGAGAACAAAAAATACTATTTCATAAGATGCATGTTCATCCAATTTCCATCCCCTTCTACATCAATGGGTTGTCAAGCATTATCAATTCTACCTGTCCAACTTCTCTTACATTCCCCACTCCCACGTTCAGTCATCTCACGCTGCCTACATTACCTCTCATCTAAGGTTTTTTTTCTTTTTTCTTCTTTGTAGATGATTTGGTTGCTTCCAATTTCTCCTCTGCCGAACAATCTTCCTTTAAGGCATTCTACTTTCCAGCCAGACTTGATATGCCTCAGATTTGGCATTCTACCTCCTGGCCTGTGATTTTTGTGCAGAGTCTTTCTCATGCCTGGTGTTTTTTCTCTTTTCACCTGCACTCTAAATCCTTAGCTTTCTTCAAGGCTCAATTCAAGATTCACCACCTTTGAGAAGTCTTTTCTAACTTAGCTTCTGTCAATTTAATCTTCTATTTATTTATGAGGGCAAGGACTGTTTTTTCATTTTGGTGTTTCTATTCAGTGCCTGTACTGTCTTAGACTTTCTTTCAGATGATAATTAGAATGCATTGGACATGAGGAGACTTGAACAATATCATTTTAAAAAATGGTACTGACTATACCATAACAGACAATAAAGGATTGGCTTCAGGAGTAGTGATTATTTCCCAATCAGCTATCTGATTATAGTTAAGATCAACTGGTTTATAGCCAAGGTCAAAGTAGTCTCCAAATTAGAAGGAATGCAAATTGGAAGATGTCAACAAGTCTAAACCAGCCAATTCAGAAAAGTTAGGAAATGGTTGTGATAAAGACAATTTACTGAGAACTCACGATCTCTACTCCCCCATTCCCAGGCTAATGAGTTACCTGGGGCTAACTAATCTTGGTCATTTCCAGACTCTAGATTGACTTATGGATTTCCCCCAAACAAGCTATCACCTCCCAAAGATTCACCACCTTACTCCCTGGACTTTAGGCTATTCTGTAAAAGAGTCCATTTACATTAGTTTCTATTTAGAGTTAAGTATACTATACTTAACTCTAGGGCAGTCTTATAGCTTATTTTGTTAAAGATTTATCTACATTAAGTAGTTTCCATACTTCACCTGAGGGCAGTCTCATAGTTCCCTTTGTTCTGTTACCCCCATATAAACCCTGTCCTCAGTTCCCATCTTTGGGTATTCCTAGCATTCTTGCTTTGTGATACCCTGAGTTATAGCTTCTCTGCCCAGATTAAAGACTTTATTTCTCTTATATTGATTGTTTCATTAATTTTCAGGTTAACAGTTAAATGTAAATAGATTAATTCAATCATCATTTTTTTCTTAGCAATGCAGAATAGTCAATAAAATGAGCAATGACAGTTTTATTTTATTTTATTTTTTAATTTGTAAACTGCCAGGTCAAATACTTTGAACACTTCCCCATTGTTTTTAATCTTATTTTAATCTCATGTATTTGTTCACATTCTTATATATTTATATGACATCTCTATATATCTTGGAAGTTAGACCTTTGTCAGAAAAATTTGTGACAAAGATTCTGCAATCTCTCTGTCCCCAAGAGTTAACTATTTCTGTTTTTATTATGATTGCATTGATTCTGTTTGGGTAAACATATATTTTTTTTAACTTTTGCAGTTTTTTTTCCAACTTTCTTTTATAATCTCTTTTTTTAAGTTAAGAAATTAATCCTTCTATCTTATTTATCAATCTTATCTATCTGTTCATTTATTTATTTATTCATTCATTCATTTGCTTATTTATTTTTATTTCCTCTTCAATTTGTTTATGAAATGACATTTTTTTTTTAATTTAGGTCACATATCTTTTTGGAGCTTATCATGGTATATGGTGTAGATTGTTGGTATAAAACTAAATTCTGTTGGACTGCTTTTCTTTTTTTCCTTTTTTAGCAGGGCAATGAGGGTTAAGTGACTTGCCCAGGGTCACACAGCTAGTAAGTGTCAAGTGTCTAAGGTTGGATTTGAACTCAGGTCCTCCTGAATCCAGGGCTCGTGTTTATCCACCCCGCCACCTAGCTGCCCCCTGTCGGACTGCTTTTCAATTTCAATTGCTTGTTGGATCTTATGTACCATATTCAGTCTTTTGATCAACTTTTATTTTTTAAACATTACCAAATGGCTTTAATATTATTGCCTACAGTATAGTTTCGTAACTTAGGCCACCATGATTCCTAATTTTGTCATCTTTCTCTAGAGATTCTTGACTTTTTTCCCCTCCAGGTACATTCTGTTATTATTTAGTCTAGTTCTATAAGGTAACCCTTCAATAGGTTGATTGATATAGCACTAAATTTGGAATCTAATTGGTGTAGTAAGTAATTTACATTATATTAAAATGGTACAACCATCGACTATTGGTCTCTATTTGATTATTGAATTCTTATTTTGTTTTGGTAAAGAGTGTTTTGTGGTTGCCTCTGTATAAATCCTTAATGTATTTTGATAGGTCTGCTCAGATATATTTTATAGTTATTTTTAATAGAATTTCTTTCTCTTTTTCTTGGGTTATGTTAGTCATTTGCAGACAGGCTGGTGACTTTGGGGATTTATTTTATATTTTCCAATGTTTTTGGAGTAATCATTTTAAATAATTTTAAGTTGAGGCTATTTGGTCCACTGTCTAGAGTACTGGGCCTGTGGACAAGAAAACCTGTGAGAATTGGAATGCCATCCCTGCTGAAGAGATATTATGAGGAGGCTCTGCCATAAGGAGAGAACATGTGATTTGGAAGCCATGTGACTTCAGTGTCCTGAAGCTGCCTGGCGTCTGGAACTTGCATCTGTAGAGCCGCCTGTCAGTTCTGTCAATCAGGGCTGCAAACCAATTAGCTTGGAGATGTGTGTGTGTATGGACAGCCCTGTTTCCTGTTTCACCAGAGGCTTCTGGGAGGAGAAAGGAGTGAGCGAGTTTTTTTCTGTCAGGGACCTCGGCTTGGCTGGAGCAGAGATGCTGGCTCCCTTAGATAGATGAAGGCATCATGGCCTCTTTCTCTCTGATCACTAGATTCTAATGCACCTTAATAAAATGCTTAAAAGTGTAAACTTTTGCTAAAGCTTCTGATTTAGGTGACTACTCATTAGATTTTAGACATCATAGTTAGAATTTCAGCCCCTTACAAACCTAAGCTCAAATCTAGCTTTAGGCACTTACTTAGCTGTGTGAGCCTAGGCAAGTCACTTAACCTTTGCCTGCTTAAATTTCCTCAACTGTAAAATGATGTAATAATAGTGACTACCTCCCAGGGCTGTTGTGAAGCTGAAACGACATAACACTGGCAAAGTGCTTAGCACAATGCTCGATACATAGCAGGTGCTTAATAAATGCTTGTTGCTTTCCTTCTTTAATTCTTGGGCTGTTCTAACTAAACCATAATGTTTAACCAACCAAGTAAACCTTTGAACTCATTGACTTTGGAGTTTCCTTCAGTGATATAGATTGCAACCTATCTATGTCTGGCCAAGTCTGTGAAATTTGTGTCTATGGCCTCTACGTCATCCTCAAAGTACTCTACTAGAGCCTATCCAACATGAAGGAGTCCTTCCTTCCTTTCTCCCCACACTGGCAGAGTAGAATTTGAGCACTCTAGCTGTTCACCTTCCCTTGCACTTTCCATAGAAGCTTTTTTTGTTTTTGTTTTTGTAGGGCAATGGGGGTTAAGTGACTTGCCCAGGGTCACACAGCTAGTTAAGTGTCAAGTGTCTGAGGCTGGATTTGAACTCAGGTCCTCCTGAATCCAGGGCCAGTGCTTTATCCACTGCGCCACCTAGCTGCCCTCCATAGAATCTTACTTACCACCCTCTCTTCCTTTCACAGAATTTCTTCACGAGGTCTTGGGTTCTTCAAAAATTCTTGTTTATTCTATATTCCAGGTTGTTCACATTCATCATTTGCCTCTCCATTTCCCGCTGTGTGATAATCATTTTTAGTTCTGCAGATAGAGTGGTACTTCATGTGTTGTTGCTATGTAGCAACACTGGTGAAACATTAGTTTTGAAAAGAAGGGCTTTCTGCTCTATAGAAAGCTTGAGTTCAGTAAAAGAGATTTTCAGGGCAGCTAGGTGGTGCAGTGAATAAAGCACCAGCCCTGGATTCAGGAGGACCTGAGTTCAAATCTGGCCTCAGACACTTGACACTTACTAGCTGTGTGACCCTGGGCAAGTCACTTAACCCTCATTGCCCTGCAAAAACAAAAGAGAATTTCAGTTTTTAAGAAGCAATTGACCCTGCTCTTCTCTTCCTGTTCAACTCAGGACCCAGTGCACTGTCCATTTGTACTGTGTACCCCAGATACACATAATATTGGACCAATCTTGTAGGAAGCTAGGGGATAGGTGAAGGTGGTTCATCCAAAGACATGTTGAAACCTGGGCTGTAAAAACTCTTCATCCACTTGATCTTTCTTTTGTGAATGAAAAGATCAAACTCTTTTGAATTATTATAGATCTTTTGTGGAGGTTCTGTTATGTTTTGGAGACTGATGCAATTTGCAAATAGGAACCCTTGGAGGACTTCACCATGCACACTCTTAGATCTGAACTTGGTACTAGATCTCTTCCATTACAATGGTGATTGCATTTGGTGAGCTAGAGGGTTGTTAATCAGGGTTTTTTCTGTTATTACACCTTCCAAGAAATTTTGAATGATCTTGATCTATGCATGGCAGATACTTGGCTGTAAAAGGGCATGTAAGATGGCATTTTGGGCTACTGAATTATTTTTTTTCACCATCAATAAACAATAAGAAAAAGTGTGATATTATATTCTCTACATATTTTTAGTTAATTGTAAAGAAAGTAAAGATGTGGTCCATTACAGATTATCACTTAGATAGCCTCCTTGTTCCTTGCTAATAATACTTTCATTAAGAATATGTCATTGATTCATGCATAGATGACTCTCAAAGATGTTTTTTTTTAATGGATGGGAGAATAGGCATATAGGTTAATAGTTATTGTTTTCTCACTCACTTAAAAAAATAATGTCTGAGACTTTACCCCGATTTTTGGTAATTTCACTTCCTTCAGATACCTTATATTTTGGTCCCTCAATATTTTCCTAACTGTATTGCCTCTAGAAGATCTCTTCTATTTATATTTGGTCAAATCAGCTACTTTTCTCATATTAGTTTTCTTTAGTATCATTTCTTTATCTTCTATAAACACATCAGGAACTACAATGTTAACATACAGGGTGTATCACTTCCACCATCATTGATGGAGAAAACAGTTTGAAAAATATTTTTTTTGAGTTTTTGTGGGGCAATGAGGATTAAGTGTCTTGCCCAGGGTCACACAGCTAGTAAGTGTCAAGTGTCTAAGGTCAGATTTAAACTCAATTTCTGTACAGTAGATAAAGCATTATTTTTTGCATTATTCTTCTCTTTGTAGTCTTCCTTCCATTCTCATTTTTGACTGTACTTGGAATGACTTTGCTTAGATGCCTTGTTAAACTTTTTTAAAACTGATTTTACCTTTTACTCCTTCTCTTTGCTTTATGAGATAACACTACTCATAATTATCCACCATCCTTCTTCATAAGATTTTACAAATGAATTTGTATTATAATCTGCTGTGCTACCTTTAATAGCCAACTGTCTCTTTTAGTAAAAAAATCTTATTTTCCTGAACAAGGTGCTTTCTAAGTTTGTTTGCTCTCATTATAGCTATTTATTTACACTGGTTAAACTTCTGTAGAAAATTATTAAAGTAGGTGTTAATGTCATTTCTGTTGTCCCTTTCCCATTTTTGATTTTCAATTACTTGAATAATTCAGGCCTAAGTTATTTTAGTTATATGCTACATCTTTTCCTCATTACTATCTTCCTTGTTAAATTTGATCTTGGCTCTTTAGAAGGTGATGGTCTGACTACACACAGATGGCTGACTCAGGATTAACTCCTACATCAATAACAAGTCTTTTTCTGTCTGTTAAAATGTAATCTATTTCTATCCTTTTGGTGTTATTTGGTACTCACCACGTACAATGCTTACAAATTAAAAAAAAAATAAAACAATCATGATATAGAGACATGAGGCTTCTTGGTGCAAGTCTTTGGCTTCTTTCATTCTTTCTCCATAAACATTGTTTTCTCATCTATCTCTTTCTGTTCTCACTTTCCCTCTTTCCCCCTTTGCATTGAAGTCATCAAGTATCAGAGTACCCATTGATTTCACTTGTAGGATCTTTTCAAATTCTTTGTAGTAGTTATCTACCACTTCATCCTCAACAACCAGTGTTCCTGCATAATCTGCAATTTTAGAAAATTGTCTTTTTTCAAATACATATCTTTACTGCTATGACCCTCGATGATGAAATATCCCACCAAATAGTGTTTCTTTTGGTTTCTGCCGTTCTATAAACTCCTTTCTTTTCCTCTCAGAGGAGAATCTGTGGGCAAGTCTTATATTGAGTTGCAATTTTTTTTTTTGGTTTCATTTATTGGAAGAATGTCAAGATTGATAGAATTCAAACCCTACCATTCAGTGGTTATTGGACAAAGATTTTTTTATTGAGAGAAACAATAGTAAAAGAAAAGTGCATTGGTGGTCTAAAAATTGTGATTCTTTGAATCCTTTACCCCTTTTCTGCTATTTTGGTAAAGTCACTTTGTAGGAGGGAAAAATGACTGAGGGATATTTGTTTTGGTTTATTTTAAATTTTTATTTATTTAATTTTTAATTTATGGAATAAAGCCAGTATTTCTATAACACAATATAATAAAAAAAGATGATCACACGTGAAATTGCAAAGCTATTATGTACGACTTGCTATTCTTTTAAAATATATAATAGGGGCAGCTAGGTGGCACAGTGGATAAAGCACTGGCCCTGGATTCAGGAGGACCTGAGTTCAAATGTGACCTCAGATACTTGACACTAGCTGTGTGACCCTGGGCAAGTCACTTAACCCTCATTGTCCTGCAAAAAGACCAAAAAAAACCAACCCGGAAGTAAAATATATAATAAAGTTATCATGTAAGTTTCTTTTTGCCCCTTTGTTTCTTGCTCCCCTCCCCTGGCCTTGTTGCAGAAATTTCTAAGTCCAATGAAGAAAAAGACACAGCAAAGTCTCCAAACCATAGGGAAATAGGTTTATTGAGATTACCTATCTCACAATAAAGCCAGTCTCAGGTCTTGGACTCAAAGACCATGAGCCTCAGACTCCAGAGGTTTTTATACCCATACAAGGCTTAAGAGCATTTAAACCATACTATTTATAGACAAACTCCTCCCACAATGCAGTATATCCCAAGTGGTACGTGTACATCAGTTGACCATCAGAACTTGCTAGCCCCTTGGATTTTCCCTTTCCACTTAAACAAATGGCTCCTTAGTGGCTAAAATTTGCCAACTTGGGTTGCTGGCCACTTGTGTTCTGACCACTGAGGTGGAACCAGATGATTGCTAGAGGAGAGGATCAATGTCAGTTCAATAGTCATATGGCATTGCAATTTGCTCTAGTAGTATCTGCCTTACTTACTCCATTATTATTTGATTAAGCTATTGAAGGATACCTTAATATGTGAAATCAGAATCCTTTAGTCTAAATACTGATTATTACTATCGTTAAATCACTTATATCTAAGGACTTGGGAAAACCTCATTCACAGCCTACAGGTGGCTACCATTAGACACAAGTATGTGTATATATAAATATATATTATAAAAATATAAAGGGGCAGGTAGGTGGCGAAGTGGACAGAGCACCAGCCCTGGATTCAAGAGGACCTGAGTTCAAATATGACCTCAGACAATTAACACTTACTAGCTGTGTGACCCTGGGCAAGTCACTTAACCCCAACTGCCTCACACACACACACACACAAATATATATGTATGTATATATATGATATAGAATATTAACATAGAATACAATATTATCATATTAATATATTATGTCATATAATATAGTACACATAATTCTATTCATACTTCTATTTATCAGATGGCTATGGTACATAATTTAATAATATAATTGTGATGAACTACTACTGTGCTATAAGAAATGATAAGCTCAATGATCTTAGAAAAACACAGATAGACTTGCATGAAATAATGAAGAGCAAAATGAGCAGAACCAAGGGAATATTGTATGCAGTAACAGCAATATTATTTTAAGAACAACTTTGAGTGAATAAGTAATTTTGACTGGGGGATATTTTTAAATTGTTTCTTTGCTTCTAAAAAAAAAAATCACTAGGTCGCCAGCCTCCTGATGTTGTGTCTTTCTGTAATTAAGTTGGTTGACCTTCAGAAAACAGACTGCTACTGCTTATATCCAATGGACATTGCCTTCAAGACCCCATGGTTACTTCCAAACCACATTGGAGCATAGAGTATGACTTTGTGGAGGTCATAGTGGAGGTCAAGATATTATCCTTTAATCTGTCCTATACTGGAAAATGTCCATCCTTTTGGGAGCCATCACTGTCTTGGTATAACATTTCCCCTGAGTCCTCCAAATTGGTTTCAGAGTATAACACAAAAGCTTCACTAGGATCTTCTAATTAGCTAGATTTTTAAAAGGCTACTCACATTTCTTGTCCCAGTAATCTCCAAAGAACACCAAAGGGTTCATTCTTGATTGTCCCATTTTTTTTTTCTAGAAGGTCTCTTTGTTCTTCTCAACTATATGCCCACGATTGAGATCATTGCCAGGTTCAGTGACAATCCTAGTTCTTTGAAAGCTTTTTTCTTATTTCCTGGAAAATTTCCTTTCTAAATAATTCTTCAGAGGTGAAGAATTTGTCATCTTTCAGATGACAAAAGCTTTTGTCTTTAGCATGCCTGGATGAGGTGCTATGTGACAGAATTGTAATATATTGATTAAGCTTTCTACAGCAAGGAACCCAGTAATGCCTTGGGGCACATGCTCAAATTGGGAGACTCTCACTGGGTGGTACTAACCACTGTTAGAATACTGGGCTTGGAGTAAGGAAGACCTGAGTTAAAGCCTGGCCTCAGACACTTACTAGCTGTTTGACCCTGGGCAAGGAAATGATATTTAAAAATCTTAAAGTACTATGAATGCTAGCTGTTATCATACACATCATCTTCATCATCACCCTTCTGCTATCGATATTTGACAGTATCCACTGTCCTAGTTCAACACTGGAAGGGAAGGCTTGAATAAACATTTAAATAATGCCTACTATGTGTCAGGCATAGTGCTAAGCACTTTACAAAATTATCTCATTTGTTCCTCATAAAAACACTGTGGGGGGGGCAGCTAGGTGGCGCAGTGGATAGAGCACTGGCCCTGGAGTCAGGAGTACCTGAGTTCAAATCCGGCCTCAGACACTTAACACTTACTAGCTGTGTGACCCTGGGCAAGTCACTTAACCCCAATTGCCTCACTAAAAAAAAAAAAACAAAAAAACAAAACAAAAAAACCAAAACAAAACACTGTGGGGTAGGTGCCTCATTTTACAGTTAAGGAAATAGAGGCAAACAGAAAAGAAGTGATTTTATGGTCACACAAGGGTAGTTTGTCTATCCAGAATCAGATCAAAGACAGAGGGTTTTTTGTTTGTTTGTTTTAAATCTCTCTCTCTCCTGTTCTGAAGTATACACTAACTTCATAAAGGCATTCTTTATGCTCCTAGAATTGCTACCCTTATTACAATCAGGCTTCTTGAATACCAGATTTGAAGATACCATTGACTTTAGAACCTAATCATAATTAGTAAAAATAGGCACCTACCAGATGGCCTAATTCGTTTTTTTTTTTTTTTTTTTTTTTGTGGGGCAATGGGGGTTAAGTGACTTGCTCAGGGTCACACAGCTAGTGTCAAGTGTCTGAGGCCAGATTTGAACTCAGGTCCTCCTGAATCCAGGGCTGGTGCTTTATCTACTGTACCACCTAGCTGCCTCTCATACCAATTACTCTCTCTTTTTTTTTTTGTGGGGCAATGGGGGTTAAGTGACTTGCTCAGGGTCACACAGCTAGTGTCAAGTGTCTGAGGCCAGATTTGAACTCAGGTCCTCCTGAATCCAGGGCTGGTGCTTTATCTACTGTACCACCTAGCTGCCTCTCATAACAATTACTCTCTTTTTTTTTTGTTTTTGTTTTGCAGGGCAATGAAGGTTAAGTGACTTGCCCAGGGTCATACAGCTAGTAAGTGTCGAGTATCTGAGGTCAGATTTGAACTCAGGTCCTCCTGAATCCAGGGCCATGCTCAATCCACCGTGCCACCTAGCTGCTCCCAAGATGGCCTAATTCTTTACCCAGGGACACCTGACCAAGCAATTGCTGCACATGAGGGCCAAAGCCTCTGGGTCTCTGTGTCTTCCCTCCCTTCTTTACCCAGGACAATTTGATGCCCTTCCATGCTCCTCTTCAAGAATAAAGGGAGTGACCCTGGGCAAGTCACTTAACCCTCATTGCCCCACAAAACAAAGCAAAACAAAGAAACAAACAAACAAAAGCCAACCAAACAAACAACAACCAAACAAACAAATAAAAACAATCAAGGGAACTTTTGTGTTTTCTGGGGGATGATTTGTGGTGTTTGCTCCAGTGACAAAAATATCTAATTCTGGTTTTGGAGAAAAGGAACTGTTTGGGACTTTATTTTAGAATATAATTTTATGCTTTGATAAGCAATGTAGTATAGTAGAGGGTGCATAGTGGTTAGATATATGAACCTTGAATTAGGAAACATCAATTCAAATATAGCTTCAGACACTGGCTGTATGACCTTGGGAAGGAAAGTCACACTTTCTATTTATCTCAGTTTCTTCATCTATAAAGTGGGATATAATAATGGTACCTTCTTCCCTGGTTTGTTGTGAGGCTAAAAGGAGTGTATATTTATCAAATGCTTTGCAAGCCTTAAAACACTATATAAGTGCTAGCTATTATTTTAATGGATACTGAGCCATCCTCTGAGGCAATATGAGTTGAAAGGCTGGTTTCAAGTCTTGACTCTGACACACATGGGCTGTGTGACACTGGGTTAGTTACTAACTCTTCACTGCTCTAGGCCATTCTCCAACACTGTCCCTTACAGTATCATTACAGATCTGAATTGGTAGAGGCAGTTTTCTTTCCTACATAGATGAAACCAGAGATCTGGATCAGTTTATGTGTTCAGACAGTAAGCTGTCCCACTCTTTGACTTTTCCAATGTTTTTCTTCATTATTTCAGAATTAACTCCCTGCTGAGAGTGCACCTGCCATACATTGCTATATAATAATGGCACTTAAATGTATGCCAAATATTGCCCCTTCAAACCCATTGCCTTCCATTTGATTTTCTTGTATTTTGACCTTTATTTAACAGGTTTTGTCAGTATTACTTCTTACATTTGGCAGGGATCTGTGGACATTTGGGCAGTGTTGATCCAGTGGTAGTTGGAACAATGTAGAAAAAGATGACAGCTGTCTAGACCTCAAGGGCTGAAGCCACTTGTCACTGGGAAAGAAAAGGAACTCAGGGCCTTATAGTCTTGCCATCCTTAGTTGATTCCAAATCACAGAAGGATGTTGGCAAACAGGAGCCAAACACTGCTCTTCAGCTGGAAGAACAATGATTTGAAAAGGAAAGGCATGCTATTTACAGCATTTTATTTTCTTTTTCCTCTTTTTTTCTGGGAATAATCAAAGAACAAAAGCTTATCTCCTCATTCATCTCATCATTCTGCTAACTTAGCTTTGGATATTTGAGCTCTTCTCCAGTCCCTCAGCCTCCTCTCTCCTCTGATCTGAGGGATAACGGAGCATTCATCTGGACCTATCAGATAATCCCATACTCTCTAACTGCAACTCTGCTTGGTTTGAATCCTATTGAACATGATACCCCCCATTCCTATCCTGGTGCACCATCCCCCTTCCAGCTTCCTGTTGTGAATTGTCTTTTCTCATTAGATAGTAAGCTTTCAGAAGGCAGGGACTGTCTGTATTTTTTCTTATTTGTATCTCCAGTGCCTGGCACTTAGTAGGTGCTTATAAATGTTTATTTTATTTTATTATGGGAAGAATGTTTAGAGAAATATGCCACCAAAAGAAAGAGAAATTCACCTTGTTAAAAAATTTAAAATTTATTTTATTTTTAATTTTTGGAATAAAACAAGTCTTTCTATGACATAGTTTAATTAAAAAAAGATGATTGGGGGCGGCTAGGTGGCGCAGTGGATAAAGCACCAGCCTTGGATTCAGGAGTACCTGAGTTCAAATCCGGCCTCAGACACTTGACTTACTAGCTGTGTGACCCTGGGCAAGTCACTTAACCCTCATTGCCCAGCAAAAAAAAAAAAAAAAAGATGATTGTACATGAATCTGAAAATCTATTATATATAACTTCCTATTCCTTTTAAATATATAATAAAATTGTCATATGTATGTATGTGTTTATGTGTGTGTGTGTGTATATATATATATAATTATTCTATACCTACTTCTATTTATCAATTCTTTCTCTGGATACAAATAACATCTTGCTTCATATGTCCTTGATAGTTAATTTGGGTATTTATAATAGTCATCCTTAAAACACTATTGCTGTTATTGTATACGATGTTCTCTTGGTCTTGTTCACTTGGCTCTTCATTATTTCATGAAAGTCTTTCCATATTTTTCTAAGATCATTGAGCTCATCATTTCTTATAGCACAATAGTATTCCATCAAAATCATATACCACAACTTCTTCAGCAATTCCCCAATTGACGGATATATCCACAACTTCCAGTTCTTTGCCACCACAAAGAGAGCTGCTAAAAACATTTTAAAACATATATGTTCTTTTCCTTTTTCCCTAATCATTGTTGAACATAGACCTAGTAGTGGTATTGCTGGGTCAAGGGGTATATACATTTTTTGGTTGTGCTTGAGACAAAGAAGACATTTCATACATTTGCAATAAAATTAAATTTGGGTTCAAATGATAAGAAAAGATGAAGAGGCCTATTTTTCAATTCAACACATATGCTTTAAGGCTTTCCATCTATAAGAAAATGCTATGTTTTGGGGGTATCTCAGAAGACCAGAATTTTAGAGTTGGGAAGGTCCTCAGAGGTTAGGTAATCTAACCCATCCCTGAACAAGAATCATCTCTATGAACTCCAAACTTGAACCCAGATAGCTAGCAAATAAAGACCCTACCTAGTGACTTCTTTTCTCTCAGGATAGTAAGTCCCTATCTTATGGTAACAGCTGGGTGTCCTCATTCTTGCCAACCCCTTTTTTTGGAATTCTGTAATCTTATCATCATGCTTCTGTATTTCCTCCATACTTGTTATAACTGAAATTGTTAAATTGCTTTTTGCTTTTGGGTTGATTTCTGTATCATACTATTGAAACTAACAATACCCTGTGTTAATCTGTAAATTAAGGAAACAATCAACATAGGAGAAATAAGGTCTTGAATCAGGGCAGAGGAACTATACTTTGCAGTATCACAAAGCTCAGAAACTCAGAATACCCAAAGATGGGAACTGAGGACAGGGTTTTTATGGGGTAACAGAACAGAAGGGAACCAAAAGATTTCTCCAGAGTCAAATACAACTACTTAATGTAAATGAACCTTTAACAAAAGAAACAATAGAACTGCTCCTGAGTTAAGTGTAGACTCTCCTAACTCTAAATAGAAACTACTTAATGTAGCTGGACCCTTTTTACATAATAACAGAAAGTCCAGATGGGGAATCATTGGGCAGGGATAGTTTTCTTAGGGGAGATCCATAAGTCAATCAAGAATCTGGAAATAACAAAGATTGATTAGCCCCAGGCAATTCATTTGTCTGGGAAGGGAGAATGGATGGGAATTGGTCAGTTCTCAGTAAATTTGTAGTTCTCATCTGTAATCAGTAGACTAAAACCATATTTACCCTCAGAAATGTGGAGTCCCCTGAGCTTCTCTCTTAGGAGGGGAGTCTCCACATGAGCATGTGTTATATTTCTTCTTGGGACAAAATACTAAAATCGATATGTTTTTTCTGTCTCTGATCTGTTTCCTAGAGGGACAGGTATGGATATCATGTTCTCTGATCTAGTTAGTAGGAGATATTATATTATAATTTCTCTGATCTATTCATTAATTTTGTAGGAGGGATTAAACATTATTTCTCTGATCTGTTTGTAGGAGATACAAAAACCATATTTTAATATTCAACA
Source organism: Dromiciops gliroides (assembly GCF_019393635.1). NCBI lineage: Eukaryota > Metazoa > Chordata > Mammalia > Microbiotheria > Microbiotheriidae > Dromiciops > Dromiciops gliroides. Next base: position 247,259,854 of record NC_057866.1, on the reverse strand, counting down.
AAAGTAATGAGACATAGTTGACTCTTGAAATGGAGGCTTTGGGAGGAGCTATTCAATCAGAAGGAAAGGCTGCAGGGGCTGTGAGTCCTTCTAGTGTGTAAACTATGGGGCTACTTCTAGCTCACCTGACCTATGTCTTGCCACTGGACTCCAATGATTCTGAAAAGTAAGGCTGATGACTTTGCACAGCTGTGCCTCACTTAAATCCAATTCACTTGCAAGTCAAGACATTACCCTCCTGATGTCATTGGTTCTCTTTGAGAATGAAGGATGAACAACAACAAATTCCAGGGCTGGAGGGAACTTCCAAGATAAAGAAGTTTTTGGCACATGATAGACAAAATCTGGAGTTTAGCCTGGAGAGGAATGAGGTTATTGAAGAGATGGAACATTCCCACCTAAGGCAGTCAATGCCAAGTCTGGTTAGCTATGATTTTAGGAGGGGTTTTCTTACCTCAAGCCTACATTTACATCTTAATAACTTCCTCTTAACAGTCTTGGTTCTGCCCTCTGGGTCCAAGCCAAACAAGAATATTCCTTCCTCAATGCAATAGCCCTCTGGGTATATGAGGACATCTGTCATGTCTTGAGAAGATTAAAAAAATAAAAAAGTAGAAATCACATGGTCCTTGCTGTCTAGGAGCTTATATTACACTATTTTGCACTTCATCTCATAAGTGACATGAGCTCATTTTGTGAGTGTGTTTTACAAAACAGAAAGAATTATGGCCTGCAATAATGCAGAAATAATAACAAAATGAACTTTGCAAAGCGAGTGGGTGGAAGGTTTCTCAACCTTGCAATATTTAGAAGTAATGAGCTGTTAATGCCACAGTGGAAGAGACAGGAACTTGGGACTCTGCTGAGGTGGTTTCTGCCAGCATTATAGCATCTCACTTATATATAACTTTCATCTATCAATGAGGTAAAAGGACAGCCTCATTCATTCATTTGCCTATTTATTTTTACTTGATCTGTGATTTCATAGTGTGAGGAACTGATGTAGGAGGCCAAAAGGGGTTAATAGAAAAACCTAAGGCCCAAGCTCTAATTCAGATATGAGCCCTAAAAGGGAGTCAGACCCCAGTTAATGGATAACTTACAAGTTAGGATGCTAGGTTCTCATACCCACAGTGATCAGTACCCATAACGGGAACAGAGGGAGAGAGGCCATGAAGCCCTTAGACTAAATGACAGGCTATAGAAACTTGGACTAGAAATAAAAGAAAAATGAAGATGTTTTGAAACTAGCCATGGGAATCAGAAAGAGACATGCATAGAAAAGGCCAAATTTGTCCCCAGATTCACCTTATGACGTGTAACTCCCCAAACACTCCTCCACAGAAAAAGGTACCCACCCACCTCTGGGGTTGGCTTAGGACCCCAGGAACTCCAAATTAGGATAGGCCCTCACTGTACCTCTCAAAGGTGGACATTATTATAATGAGACTGATAATCAATTCATCCATACTATAAATATAACTGTTGTAAGGGGCTAAAATTCTAGCTAGTCTGTCTAAAATATCTAATGAGTGGCCACCAATAAATTATAAGCTTTAGCAAGAGTTAGACTTTTAAGCATTTATTAAGGAGAATAAGAATTTGGTGAAGAGAAAGAGAAAGGCCTAGATAAATCTATCTATTAAAGGGAGAGCGCATTTCTAGCTCCGCTTCCACCAAGTCCTGAGGAGAGAGAGTGAGAGAGCCAGTCTCGCCCCTTCTTCCTCCCACAAGCAAATGTCACTTCCTGATGCCAAAGAAAAGCTGCATGGCCTTGTCCTCAGAGGCCTTCTCCTCATGGTGGAGTTTTCCTACAGTAAGTCTCCAGCAGGTGGTGTCATTCCAATTGTTATGCTGTCTTTCCTTTTCTTATTTGAGAGGTACCTTTCCACTATTTTGATTCTCTCCCTGTGGTCACCCACAGAATTGTAATAAAACTTGGGAAATTGAGTCACTGAGTCTTGTAATTCTTTTGGGACAACTTACTACCAATTTGACCTAAATTCCACCCCACATCAGAACTACTGCTAATTCTGATGAGCACCTACTCTACAATTTATAGTCTGAGAGTTGCCTGGGGGCACTGAAAGAGTGACTGCTTTGCCTAGGGTCTCATATTCAGTATAGGATAGAAGTGAAACCCAGATTTTTTCTGACTCCAAGGCCAGCTCTCTAACTCCCCTAGGCCATATTGTCCCTCAGCTTTAATTTTGGATAATCAATGAATCAATTGATATTCCATGAAATGATCTGTAGCCTTCCTTTCCTTTGACTCAGATTCTCTCTGGTAATGGTAATATGCTATTCTTCATTTCTAAAGCTGTTGGTGAATTATTGCTCTTGAGAGAAATGATTATTTCTCTCTTGTATTTAATGACTAATAATTGAATTAGGCTCAAGGTTTTTCCCCTTTTCTACTTCATCATCCAAAAATGAACTGGTGTGGGAAATCTTGGTTAAAAGTGTCATGGGGGAAATTGGTGGATGTGGGGGTCCTTAGGTATTTTTCTTTAAAGAATTATACCCTTGGGGCTGCTAGGTGGCACAGTACATAGAGCACTGGCCCTGGATTCAGGAGGACCTGAGTTCAAATCTGGCCCCAGACACTTAACATTTACTAACTGTGTGACCCTGGGCAAGTCACTTAACCCAAATTCACACACACACACACACACACACACACACACACACACAGAATTACACCTTTTCAAACACAAATCCAATTAGTCTAAAATAATCTTTTATTTAGGCACGAGAGAAAATAACCAAGAGAGACTCTTGAGAGGAGAAAATGGTTTAGAGACATGATTTTCTGAAACATATTTCTCTTCAAACAGAAGAAAGTCAAAAGCTTTTATAGATGGTAGATGGGGTGATTACCACCTGACAATGTAAAGTTCCCTTTGGGGGTGGGGGAAGGCTTGAATAAGAGATGGTGGTCTGACTTTTGGAGTTATCTCTGTTCCCTGGCTCAGATCAGGCAGCAGCCACACCTAAAGGGCTTATCTCTCTTACTTCTCAAGGTGTATTCATCCTTTGGCTAGTAGGCCAGTTTAATCTTTAATAGTCCCAAATTCCTAGATATGTCCCAACCCCATAACAAAAGCCTTATCCAGGCAAAGATCTAATCAAAGGCATTAAAAGAAATTCCAAGTTTAGAGGAATGAGTGAATTCCTACTCATTGTGTTTATTCAGATCTGAGAAAATGTGGACTCTCCCTTTTGTTTGAAGATAGGGAAATTGATAAATTTGGGTGCTCAGTGTCCTGTACCTCAAGACTTTCATCACCCACCCCTCACTATGATATTCATTTTCTCATGGTTAACCAATCAGAGTTGGTTGTCCCCCTCAGGAATGCCCACTCTTCAAAGGGCATATAAACTATGGGCCCACCACCATGAGGATTTTTAGGCATTCAAGAATACCCCTGACCTCTTTTATTACTAATATGCTAGCATTACTTTTTTTTTTTTTTTTTGGTGAGGCAATTGGGATTAAGTGACTTGCTCACTCAGATAGTAAGTGTCAAGTGTCTGAGACCAGATTTGAACTCGGGTCCTCCTGAATCCAGGGCCGGTGTTTTATCTACTGTACCACCTAGCTGGTCCTAGCATTATTAATAAAATGACTAATTACCCAGAAACTATGTCTCTTAAACTTTTCACCCTTACCTGGCTCCCATTGTGACCAATAGCTATCTTTTTTTTTTTTTAGTGAGGCAACTGGGGTTAAGTGACTTGCCCAGGGTCACACAGCTAGTATGTGTTAAGTGTCTGAGGTCGGATTTGAACTCAGGTGCTCCTGACTCCAGGGCCAGTGCTCTACCCACTGCACCACCTAGCTGCCCCCAATAGCTATCATTTTTTAAATTGATTGGATAATGTAAGGCATGCAGTTTGTGGGCATGGAAGAGAATGGGGGATAATTAATACTTATATAAATTGAACTTGTGATCTCAGTCTCATTACCATCATTCTGTAACCAACTGAGCTACCTGGTGACAATGAGTTTTGTAGTAAGACATGATTATTCTTTCAGACATTCAAGAATGGATTTGATTGGGTTGAAAGAAAGTAGCTGTTTTATAAGAGTATAAGATTATCTCCACACATTCTTCTCAGGGTTAGGATTTAGGCACTGGTGAAAAACTACTTGCTTATTTTCTTGCATTCAAGGGCAAAGAAACAGATTTAGATAGTGCATAAAAGCAACAAATATTTAATTTGGCTTAATATTTAACAGCTGTTGGTACTCTAACTATGAGGTATTAGTCCAATGGCCAATGAGTGGATCATTGGAGGAACTGACCAGGATATTCTTGCTAAAATACAAAACCAGAAGACAGAAGGAAATTGCTACAAAATGGAAGGTTCACCTTGGAGAGGTATTTGGCAGAGTTGGTTTTATCATGAATATAAAGGCAAAATGAAACATTTCATGGGATTTTGTAGCATTTTATACTCTAGTGCTTGATGGTAAGTACATGCAAAAAGAACCCTGAAAATAAAGCTTATTAATCAACATCTTTTACAGTGTTTTTCTATGAAGAAATGAATGACTTTCCAAATTAAGCAATCTATATCTAGGTAGATGTGTGTGTGTGTGTGTGTGTGTGTGTGTGTGTGTGTGTGTGTTGAGAGAGAGAGAGAGAGAGAATTGGCAACTTTAATGCAAAAGATGGAATAGGAGAAGGATGGCAAAAATATGCTGGAAAATATAGCTCAAGAGTAAGGAATGAGAGGCCAAAAGCTTATAAAGTTTGCAGATTCCTTTTAATCATGAATACTTTCCTTGAGAAAAGAATTGAAAGCACTTGCCAGGTGAGTGCTGAATAAAATCACAAAAAGAACATTGATTCTGTTTTAACAGACAGGAAGCTGTCTTCTATTGATGTGCCAGTCATTCCTGAAGGAGCTATCTGTGTACAGTAAGATCATTGAATTCTTAGGGCAAAGATCAAAATTAATGCCAAGTTAAAAGAAAGAAGAAATGGAGAAAAAGAAAAAGTATGCAATTAAATTTTAAGAAGCAATGGACATAACGAATTCGAGTTAAACCTGCAAGGTCCTTTTATGACTTTTGATTTCCAAACCTGTTGAGATTTCTAATTTAGATCATGAAGAAAAGTCAGGCATATTGGAGAGAAAAGTCCCTATGGACCTCTTCGCGGGTTTGAATTTACAAGAAACTTTTCAGCATAATAAATAGCCCAATTAGAGCAAAAGTTATACGAAATATGAATATAGACTTTTAGATTTGGGCAGGATCTTAGGTACCATCTGGCCTAATCCAAACCTGAGCAAGAAAGAACTCTCTGGACATCATTCAAACAAGTAGTTATTAAAAGTCATTAAAGGGGCAGCAAGGTGTCATAGTGGATAGAGCACTGGCCCTGGAGTCAGGAGTATCTGAGTTCAAATCTGGCCTCAGACACTTAACACTTACTAGCTGTGTGACCCTGGGGAAGTCACTTAACCCCAATTGCCTCACTAAAAAAAAAAAGTCATTAAAGTAGGGGCAGCTAGGTGATGCAGTAGATAAAGCACTGGTCCTGGATTCAGGAGGACTTGAGTTCAAATCCAGTCTCAGACACTTGACACTTACTAGCTCTGTGAACCTGGGCAAGTCACTTAACCCTCATTGCCCTGCAAAAAGAAAAAAAAAGTCATTAAAGTAGTTTGATTAAAGACCTGAAGCCTTCCAAAGAGACATTGTCCTTTTGGACAATTGCAATTGCTATCAGGTTTTTTTTTTTTTTTTTTTACAAGCTTAAATTCCACAGAAAGTCAGCTCCTTCAGGGCAGGGACAGTTTTGTTTTTGCATCACCAGAAATCACAGTACCTTTACACTTTGTGAAAAGTGGTTGAATTGAATTAACTAAAAAAAAAAAACTGATAAAGGTTAAAAGTGGCTCTATGGAAACCTGGAGGGTCTTACATGAGCTGATGATGAGTGAGATGAGCAGAACCAGAAGAACATTGTACACAGTATCATCAACATTGAGTGTTGACCTACTGTGATGGACTATATTCTTCTCACCAGTGCAATGGTACAGAAGAGTTCCAGGGAACTCATGATAGAAGAGGATCTCCAAATCCAAGAAAAAAAAAGAAAGAACTGTGGAGTATAGATGCTGATTGAACCATATTATTTCTTTTGTTTTGGGTGCTGTTGTTTTTTTTTTTTTTCTATTTTGAGGTTTTGCATCACTGCTCTGATTTTTTCTCTTGTAACAGGATTAATGCAGAAATAGGATTAATGTTATTATGTGTATATATCTATATCTATATCTATATCTATATCGATATATAGATATAACCTATATCAGATTACCTGCTGTCTAGGGGAGGGGGGAGGGAGGGGAGGGAGGGAGAAAAATCTGAAATTGTAAAACTTGTATAAACAAAAGTTGAGAACTATCTTTACATGTAACGGAAAAAATAAAATACCTTATACATAAAAAACAAAAACAAAAACAAAACAAAAAAAACAAAAACAAAAACAAACAAACAAAAAAAAGTGGCTCTATGGGGGCAGCTAGGTGGTGCAGTGGATAGAACACTGGCCCTGGATTCAGGAGTACCTGAGTTCAAATCTGGCCTCAGACACTTAACACTTACTAGCTGTGTGACCCTGGGCAAGTCATTTAACCCCAATTGCCTCACTAAAAAAAAAAAAGTGGCTCTATGGTGAATCTGCAAACATTCCATTTCTCTTGTGAATAATGCAACAATACAACAAGGCTCTGTCAAAAAAGAAAAAGAAAAAAAAGATCTCATTTATTTGGACTCAGGGACTTGACTAAGCTTTGTCCAGATTTAGCACTAGGGGTAGGTGTGGTAAACAGTTGTTCAGGGAACAAAAGAGAGCTCAAATGAGGGACACCTCTTACTGTTATTGTTTATTCATGTGCCATTTGAAAAATACCCTTATCTAATCTACATTCTTTGAAGCAGCTAGGCTTCACAGCTAATAGAGTGTTGGACAGGAAGATCTGAGTTAAAATCTGATCTTAGACACTTACTAGCTGCAATCCTGGGCAAGTTACTTACCTTTTTGTCTGTTGTAGTCTCTTCATTTGTTAAAATTTAGTTTGTAAGAGCAAATATCTCCCAGGGTTGTTGGTTGTTAGGACAAAATGAACTATTGTTTTTCAAGTGCTTTCCAAACTTTAGAGTACAATGTAATGTTGTTCTTCTTGTTCTTATTATTTTATTTTTCCTACATCCTCTCTAACATTTATCATTTTCCTTTTCTGTCATGTTACCCAATCTTCTAAGTGTAAGGTTGTACCTCAGAGTCGTTTTAATTTGCATTTCTCTAATCAATAGTGATTTGGAGAATTTTTTCACATGACTAGAGATAGCTCTGAAAACTATTCATCTGAATACTTCCTCTTCATCTGAAAAGTGCTTCTTCATATCGTTTGTCCACTTATTAATTGGGGGAATGACTTGTACTCATAAATTTGACTCAGTTCTCTATATGTTTGAGAAATGAGGCCTTTATTAGAAACCCTTCCTGTAAAAAAAAATGTTTCTCAGATTTCTGCTTTCCTTCTAATCTTGGTTGTATTGGTTCTGTTTATGTAAAAGCTTTTTAATTTAATAGAATCAAAATTATCATTTTATATCCCATAATGCTCTATGCCTTTTTTTGATCATAAATTCTTCCATTAACCATATATTTGACAGTGTGATGAAATAATGGGATTTTGCAGATACTCAAAGACCCACCTGGAGATTAATCTAGACTGATTGAATCAAGTGAGAGTGATTGACTGCTGATTAGCCTACTTCAAGTTAATTGGATTGTAATCACACCTGGCTATCCCTTAAGAAGGTATTGTTCTCAGAAGCTAGACTGTGAACTCAACTTGAGAACACCTTCAAAACCAATGGATTTGAATGATGCCAACCAATCAGCTTGAAGCAGTGTGTAAGGACCACCTCTGTTCCAGACCCATAAAAAGCTTCCACAATCAGCTTGCTATTCAGTTCCTGATTAAAGCAGGCTTGTGGAGGAGGACTTGAGGAAGAACCCAACCAGGCTGGAACTCTATGTGAGATAGGCCTTTTCTTAACTTTCTGAACTCCATGTTAATACCTGTATGCTTTAATAAATGTTTAATACCCAAAGACTGGTGCTGAAGCTTCTAATTTAAGGAGATCACACAATATAGATTTTAAACATCACAACAGGTAAACTATTCCTTGCTTTCCTAACTTACTTATGGTATCACCTGTTATGTTTGTCATGTATCTATTTTGACTTTATCTTGGTATATGGTATAAGATGTTGATCTATATCTAGTTTCTGCCCATACCGTGTTCCAAATTTCCTAGTAGTTTTTGTTAAAAAGTGAGTTCTTATACCAGAAACTGGGGTCCTTGGGTTTATCAAAGATTAGATTACTATGGTCATTTGCTACTGTGCCTTATGAACCTAATCTATTTCATTGATCCACTACTCTATTTCTTAGTACCAGATAGTTTTGATGATTACCACTTTATAATATAGTTTGTGATTTGGTATGGCTAGACCACTCTTAAGAGCTGTACCAAGTGCTGGAGATATGAATATAAGTTAGAAGAAAGACAGTCCCTCAAGGAAATTATTCTAATGGAGGAAGACTACAACAAAGAACTGAAGTTTTTACTCAGGCTTGGAATGGGGAAAGGATGAAGTCATGTGATTTTGATGTCAAGAAAGCCAAGAACATGGCTGGGAGGGGAATGAAAGTAGTCTAGATTGGCCCCTTCATAAAATAAAGACTCCAGGAAGACCTCACCAACCATGGTGAGTAGGCCATTGGATTAATGGGGTATCCCAGGATAAGGAGGCTCCAGTGACTGAGGAAAATTGAAGGATGATCAAGAAGTAGAGGCATGATTTTGAAATCCAGAAAGTTAGGAACAGGGTCAGATAGGGAAAATAGTGCAGCACTAAAACAAAATGATAGCATGGAAATAGTGATGGGTTTGGGTTTGAATTTTGACTTGGGCCAGTCAGTCATATGCATCTCTAGATCTTAGCTATCTGATCTCTGAAATGGTAGGTTTGAAGTGATTGCATTTTACAATTCTAATCACCACCTCCAAATCCTCTCTCTCTATCTCTCTGTCTCTCTCTGTCTCTGTCTCTGGGCATTCCCTCAATTTCCAATTTTTCGCCACCACAAAAACAACTGCTATAAACATTTTTCTACATGTAGGTCCTTCCCACCCCCCCCCCTTTTTTTAAAATAATTTCTTTGGGATACAGACCTAGCAGTCTTTTTTTTTTCTTTTGGTGTGGCAATTGGGGTTAAGTTACTTGGCCAGGGTCATTCAGCTAATAAGTATCAAGGCCAGATTTAAATTCAGATTCTCTTGACTCATGGGCCAGTGCTCTAACCACTGCACTACCTAGCTTCCCCATTCCTATAACTTAGTGGTAAGATGGTAAGATCTTGGGTTTTTTTTGTGTGTTTTTTTTTTTGTGTGTGTGTGTGTGTGGGGGCAATGAGGGTTAAGTGGGTCACACAGCTAGTAAGTATCAAGTGTCTGAGGCTAGATTTGAACTCAGGTCCTCCTGAATCCAGGGCCGGTGCTTCATCCACTGCACCATATAGCTGCCCCTCTTATTTTGTCTTAAACCTTTTGATTCCCGCCCCCCCTGAATTCTTGAGTTTTATCATTACTAATCATAGTACTACTAATATCCTATATCTCTATGTTATTTTACTTCAAATTAATGAACCCCTATCTAAAACTAGACAAAAAGCTCCACCAAAAAACCCCCCAAAAAACCCCCAATAAAAAACAAAAAGAAAAACAAAATAATAGCTCATAGAAATGAGGGCAATACTGTGAAAACATATGCACCACAGCTTAGCCAAAGATATAGGAAGGCCTCGGCTATTGTTGCAATGAAGAATTGAGAAGCGGAAAATGATATGTTTCCTTTGTTTTTGACAAGCAAACAGGTATTAATCTGGGACATGGGAGAGATACTGTGGAGATATGAGGAGCAGGAATGGAGACGTGCGAAGTAGACATCTGAGCCTGACACTTATGTGAAGAGGGGCCTTGGCTGATTGCTTGACGAAGCATGTCAAAGATAAACAGGGAAGCAATTCTTTTTTGTTTCCTGGTGGAGAGCAATAAACTCTCTTTCTATGGAGACAGTTTTATTAAGAGAGTAGTGTGCATCCCAAGGATCCTGGCAGTGATTGGGTCTGACAGGAAGATGCAAGAAGGGAGCTGAACAGCCTTTCATTTAGAAGGGACCAGAACCTGTTTCCAACATGGCTAGAAGATATTAAACTGAATCAAAGGCTGGATAAGTTGGGGTGCAGAAAGTTTTAAGTCTCCTAGACATGTGCAAGTAACTCAAAGAACTGATTAAATTGTCTGATTCTCCTGAGAGATGTGAAGAGGACCCTTGTCATTGACTGTTGAAGGCCCCTCCCTAAGTAATTAGGTACCAATATAGCAGTTTATCTTTTATTTTTTGAGACAAGAAGTATAGGTCCAATCGCACTGGTGATCAGTCAGAATCTTTGACCTGTTTTGTTTCTGACCTGGACCAAGTTACTTCTCCTTAGATAGCACTCTTTCCACCCCCAGGATCTTGCTATGTTAGTGCAGACACGGCACTAACATAGAACCTTAGCATACTGCAGCTCAAAACTCCTGAATCCTGAGCCAAACACCAGCCTCAGCTTCCCCAGTAGCAGGGATTACAGGTGTACCATTATAATGAATACCAGCATCTCATTTTAAATCAATGGAATTTTGGATTGGGTTTTGTCCTGAAATCTTACTTTTTCTTTCGACACATGTAGATGTGTAAGATCAGATCAAAGATTTAGACAAGTTGAGCAAAGTGTCAGGTGTCTGAGGCCGGATTTGAACTCAGGTCCTCCTGAATCCAGGGCTGGTGCTTTATTCCCTGCACCACCTAGCTGCCCCCATATATTGATTTTCAAATTAACATTCTCTATGATCTACTGTATTTTTATTTGATTTCTTTAACATTTCCCAATTATATTTTAATCTCATTTGGAACACTTTCTAGGGCCATGCATTTGACACCTCTGATCTCTGTCTCTATTTCCCTATCTCTGTCTCTTTCTGTATTTGTCTGTCTGTCTCTCTTTGACTGTCTTTCTGTCTTTGTCTCTCACTCTCTGTGTCTCCTTCCCTCTCTGTCTCTTCCTCAGAAAAGCTCTTTCCAGTTTTGAGTTCATTCTTATGTGTTCATATACCCCAATTTGTTCATCCATTTGCCAACTAATAGATACCCATACTAATTTCTTTTCAATATCTAGCTACCACAAAAAAAGTTCTACTATGAATATTTTGGTACACATTGGAGTCTAGCTTTGTCATGGACATGCTTCTGCCAAATGTGAAGTAGCCGTAATGGTAAAGGGGTACATACAATTTAGTGGCTTTTCTAGCTTAATCCCTAATTGCTGTTCAGAATGCTTAGAAAATTCATAGCTCTGTTAAGAGTGTTTCTGTGTGCCTCTCTCAAGACAGCTATTCCAACACGGACTATTCTCAACTATAGCATCTTTGCCTGAGGTGAGATATTGGAGATTTTTAATTTGCCTTTTTCTGATTCTTAGTGACATCACTTTTTTTTTTTTTTCATATGGATCGCACAAACTTAGAATGTTCGAATTGGAAGATACCCCAAAGGCCATTTCATCTAACCCATATTTGAAAGGAACAGTTGCTGGTATGATTGTTGATAGTTTGCAATTTTTCTCTTGAAAACTACTTACCAATGATCTACCGGGAGTGATTCTTGGTCATATATTTCTGTCAATTATATATGCATACATATACATATATATGCATACATTTGTATATTGGGGCAGGAGTGGATAGAGTGCCAGGCCTGGAGTAAGGAAGACTTGAGTTCAAACTCAGCCTCAGACACTTACTACCTGTGAGACCCTGAGCAAGTCACTTAATCCAGTTTGCCTCAGTTTTCTCATCTGTAAAATGAGCTGAAGAAGGAAATGGAAAACCATTCCAGTATCTTTGTCAAGAAAATCCCAAATGGGGTGCTAAAGAGTAGGACATGACTGACAAATGCCTTAATAATATTTATGTATTATCTGATGAAGACTTGCCTTCTTGTGTTTTTTATACGCTACCCCTAAAATGCTTAAATTCAGTAATTCATGAGATTGACATTTTTGTTGGTGTAGGGGTATTTCCCACCCCTCTGTGATTAAGTGGATAATCTTGAAGAAATTCTGGAACTGGAAAAATTCTTTATTTCATTACCAACCTGGTGACCCATGTATCCCAAAATAAAGAGTTTTTCTTTTGATCATATTTTTCCCAAATGAGAGATATAAATAGGTTTTATGTTTGGATAACAGAAATGAAAAGTGAATTAACTTAGTAGTAACCTTTCTCCATAGTTTAGGAATATTAGATTAATGCAGATATAATAGTTTCTTGATAAGTGCGGCAGTTGATTCTAAAGTTGGCTCCTAGTAGGGGTTTATATTTAATCTATCTGTCAATATAATTTGTGTCAGTTGTCACTTAGTATTAGAATATAGATTCAGACCTTCTTTAAGTTAAAGTTTTTGTACCACGAAAGGATAATTAATCTTTTCTTTTTGTTGCCTTTTCAGACCACTGGTTAATTAGAGAAAGAGTAGCCCTAAAATATATTACCAAACATATCTGCTTGTCATTTCACTAGAAAGCCATTATAAAAGTTTTGGCTTTGGTGTTGTTTTTTTTGACAATATTCATTAAAACAACAACAACAACAAAGATGAAAGCCATCAAAGGGCACCTTGTGTTCAAGATTAGTAAAACACCATAGCTAATGTTGAACACTAGGTTTTGACTGTAGAAAGATCATGGAGGGATAAAGTTTGTCTTCAGAGGTCTACCCACCTAATGCTGTATTCTTTTTTTTTCCCTGGGTGTCCCATTGCCGCCAGTCTATTCTCTCTGTCCCTTTGCCTTTGTGGGTACCTTAGGCTGGTGGTATCCTTCTACAAGCTTTTTTTGACCAATGAGTATGTATTTATATCTTTTCAGGTTACATGATGTTATCTAGGAATGCTTACAAAATAAACTACCCTGTTATAATAATGTGGGCAAGTCAGAGGGCTGCTTACTATTCATACTTCTCTATTTATGTCAATGGGTCATTCAAGTCATCTATATACTGAATTATACCTTTTTATCCTTTGGCTCCAGATATTCAGAATCATAGAACTTCAGAACTGGAAGCAATCTCAGTGATTAGTCCAATCCTTATAAGTAAAAGAGCCCCAATTAATAAATTCACAAATAGGCATCTAGCCTTTGTAAGAAGGTCTTCAAAGAGGAAGAATCCATTTCCTCTAGAGGCAGAGGAACCCATTTTTATAGCTCTAATCATTAGCTTTTTCCCTTCATATCAACCTAAATTTACCTCTTTGCATCTAGTTCTAAAGCTAAGCAAAATAAGTCTGATTTTTCTTTCACTTGATAACCTTGTATGTACTTGAGGACAATTCTCATGTCTTCCCCTGAGTTTTCTTTTCTCTAGGCTAGTTAGACATCTAACTAACTAACTTTCTTTTCTCTAGGCTGGTTCCTTCAATCATTCCTCATGTGGCATGGACTCAAAACCTTTCACCATTCTGTTTGCTCTTGTTCCACCCTGGATATTTTCTAGCTTAGCAATAATCTTCTCAAATAAGACTTAATGAAAGTTTATTGAATTGAATTGAATACTGGATGCTGTTTTGGAGAGTGGCATATCCAAGTGTAGAGATCTAAGGGGAAGACTATTAGTGCCCCTAGACAAGGGAGAACACTTTATGGAGAAAATATTGTTTGAGATGGGCATTACTGGAAAGACAGAAATTCAACAAGTTTGGGAGGCAAGGCATATCAGATATAGGTACTGACTTAAGAAAAGAGATAGAAGTGAGAAAGTGAGGTTGCCAGTATCTGTATTTAATGGAGCATAGAGTCTAATTTCCCTTTATCTTTACACATCGCTTTATCCAGCTCTCATGTGCAGATTTGATTCACATTACTCCCCTACTGAAAAAAACCCCTAAAATAAAATAAGCCTTTAATGGCTTTTCATTGTCCTACTGAAATCAATTCTAACTCCATAGTATAAAACTCAAGGTTCTAACCTAGTCTTGTATCTGTTCCAGCCATTTGGGGGATGTAGACATTTTCATGGACAAAGTAGATGAGCCAAATAATGTTAAAAACAATAAGCTTTTATTGAACATATATTTATTCACAAAAGGGAAGGCATGAGGCCAAACTTGAGACCTTTAGGGGCATGATGAGGCCAAGAGATGAAGGGTTTAGAGTAAAGGATAAATCTTGACCAGTCACTGAAGAGGCAAGGATGCATCTAAGACTCAGACAACAGAGATGACAGGATGCTTCTGTGACTCATCTAATAAAGGACATTACCAAGTCTTGTATGAGGTAATCTAGAAATATAGCAGGAGGGAGATAATTGATAAATCAATCAATCAATATACAAAGATTTAGTAAGCATTCACTGTGCCAGATATTATGATAAATATTGAGCATACAGAGAAAATAGTTCCTGCCTTCAAAGAGTTTATATTCTATTGAGGAAGACAACATGTACAGGCAAAAGTTTATACAAAATACATACAAATCAGATACAAGGATAACTTAGATATGAAAGCACTTGGAGGAAGTGGGGGAAAGTATTCTCTCAGAAGAGAGGTGGCACTTGAACTGAGTTATACACATAAAAATGTAAAGCTTAATTTTGAATGGTACCAATTTCATGGCAGTTTCTCCTGTTTAACAAATAGTCCTTTCATTCTTTTTCTCCTTTTCCCCTTCCTCCTTTCTTCTTTGACTCCTTCCCTCTCTACTTTTTCCCTCCTTCCCTCCATCCTCCCTCCCTCCTTCAATTTATTTCTTATTCTTCCTTACATTCCCTTTTTCCTTTTTATTCTGTAACTTTCCATGAAAAAGTTTTACATGGTGTGTGTGTGTGTGTGTGTGTGTGTGTGTGTGTGTGTGTGTGTGTATGTGTGTGTGTGTTACATTCTCCTGGGCATATCTCTTATGCTTGGTAGACACTAATGCAATTCCATACTAGTTATTTGCTGTGATCCAAAAGCCGATAATCTTGTTAACTTCTCTGGTCAAGTTCCTATTAAGAGTACTTATTTCATGAAATGACTTTCTGGTGACCATTTCTGCCTCTTTCCTCAAGAACTAAAAATACAATACTGTAGTAGTTCCTTTACTTAGAGCTAATATTCAATTACACATCTATTAAGGGGTAAGTGTGTGTGTGTGTGTGTGTGTGTGTGTGTGTGTGTGTGTGTTCTTCTACATTTTCCCTGGATTAGTAGAATGTAATATATCTTGAACTATAGACAAAGACAATGAAAAGAGGAACAAGAAGGACTAACTACAAAGATGGGGCATCATTGCTTGAACAGGCCGTGTGGTGAGCAGCTGCTAAAAAAATAAATTAGGCTTCAAGGGCTTTTCTTTTGACAAAGACAGATTTTCCCTCATGTATTCATGTATGTGTGTATACATATATGTCTATATATACACATATTTATGTGCACACATGGAAATTTATATATACATACATGCATACATGCATACGTAATGGGAGATGGGTTTACCCAAGCTCTGAGCCATGAAGCCAAGAAAGAGTGGTGAGTTTAGTGGGGGACTGAACAATAAGCCCAGTCCTTAGGAATAGAAGCTTGGCTGATTCAATACACCAACATGGACTCTAAAGCACATGTAGATATTTTCTAATCTTCTTAGGTCTGCTAACTGTATGATGAAGAGGAGCCTATTTGATTGACCATGTAGACAGAAGTGAGGTTCATTTCTAAGGGGTTAGTCATCCAAAGATCATTCCTTTTTTCTATGTGACTTCTTTCTGCCTGGCAGTGCCTTCACAAAAGAAGAGAGACCTTGGTCTCTTGCATTTAGTGTCTGTGCATAAGGGCCTGGTTCTTTGCCTTAACAATTCTTTCATTATAGGTGGAGGAGATTGGAGGCTGCAATCTTGTGAACTTGGTCGAGTTGCTTCCCTTTCCTGGACCTCAGTTTACTTATCTGTAAAATAAATGGGTTGTACTAGATAAAGTCCCTTCTAGCTATGATCTCATGATCTTATGACTCAGCATCTCAGGGGCAAATCTCAGGGATTCTTGTGGAGCTATAAGGCATTAAATTTGCATGCCCTTCACTATATATATATATATATATATATATATATATATATATATATATATATATATAAACATATATAAACATATATTTATTCACACGCATATATAATATGATGTAATATTATTGATATGATAAAATATAATATAGTATAATACAATATAATATAGAATAATATAGTATGGTATAAAATAGTATAATATGGTATAATGTAGTATAGTATAGTTTTATATCATATTATATATAATATATATTATAAAATATATGTAATCTAAAATACAACTCCAGAAAGGTAAGCAAATTTATAAATACACTTATACACATACACAAATACATGATACAACATACATATATACATATATACACATAAAGGGCAGTTTCTCATATATATATATGCCTTGTGAAGAGCATGCAAATTTATTTATATATGTATATGTGCACATATACATATATAGCTAGCTAGATATAGGATGATAGATTGATAGATATAGACACACACATATACACAATTATTGGTTGTTGTTGTATTGTTTCAGTAGGGTCTGTCTCTACATGACCCCATTTGGATTTCCTTGGCAAAGATATTGGAGTGGTTTGCCATTTCCTTCTCCACCTAATTTTACAGATGAGGAAATGAGCAGAGTTAAGTGACTTTCCCAAGGTCACACAGCTAGTAAGTGTTTGAGACTGGATTTGAACTCTGGTCTTCCTGAATCAAGGTCCAACAATCTTTCTACTGTGTCCCAACTTACTTCCATTGATAATTACAATAGAATGTAACTTAATTGAAGGAAGGGATTATTTCATTTTTATCTTTGTATCCCCAATGCCCCAGTGTAGTGCCCCAGTTTTTAGTAAGGGATTAATAAGTGTATATTAAGTCAAAATGAACTGAATAACTATGTGCAGGGAATGGCATGAAGGATAACATCAATGAAATATTCTATGACTTAAAAGAAATGCGTCAGTCAAGTGATGAGGGCAAGGAATAATAGATAAGTAGTCTGAGTGCTCCTTTGAGACCTACAAAATATTTTTTAAAACTGAGAGGAAGTCTATTTTCAGTGGTGCCTTTGTGGATGATTTCCAGAAAAACACTTCAGATATACTGGCTGAGACACAAGATCACGGGAACATTGAAGCTTGTGGACATGCTTTCCATTTTCAGAAAGCATCATCTTATAGGAGTTTCACAACAAGTCATGTGGGTTAGATAGGACAGGTATTGTTTTTCCTATTTTTTAGATGAAGAACCCCAGGGAGGAACAGAGAAGTTATGTTAGGTTCCATAAGATATCATCAATATGGCAAACTGGACAGAGCACTGGATTGGAAACCAGAAGGGCCTGAATTGTAGTACTCTAATTAACTAGCTGTGTGACTTCATAGCATTTGTGTAGATAGCAACTGAAGATTTTGAAGTGATTTACAAATATCTCATTTAATCTTTGCAACAACCCTGAGAGGTGGTGCTATTATCATTGCCATTTTTATAGATGAGGAAACTGAGACAGAGAGAGATAACTTAGACTTACTCAGAGTCACACAGTCAAAAAGTGTTTAAGGTCATACTTGAATTGAGGTCTTCCTGACTTCAGGCTCAGATCTCTAGCCAATGTGTCACTTAGACCATCTAATTGGCCACTTAATCTTTGTAGGTGTCAATTTCCTTATCTGTACTGTGGGAGAGTTGGATTTGACAAACTAAAATCCATCCCAGTTCTCAGATCCTATGTTTTTTATTTTATTTTTTAATTTTTTTTAGAGCCTATGTTTTTAAGACTCAGGCCTATTTATTTCAGAATTGGGGATTTGACTTGCTTTTTATGACTTCCATTCCAGCCCTCATTCCTTGACACCAAACTACCTTGCTGTACATGCATATGTGCTGTTCTGCCACATTTTCTGGTGTTTTTAAAAAACACACACACAAAATTTTGTACCCATCAGTCTGTGACAACACTCTCTTCTAGGTCTGTTGGTGGAAAGAGTTCAATGAGCTGTGTGTCCATTTTCTCCTTTAAGAATAAAGATGTTGGGGGGCGGCTAGGTGGCGCAGTGGATAAAGCACCGGCCCTGGATTCAGGAGTACCTGAGTTCAAATCCTGCCTCAGACACTTGACACTTACTAGCTGTGTGACCCTTGGGCAAGTCACTTAACCCACACTGCCCCGCAAAAAAAAAAAAAAAAAGAATAAAGATGTTGGGGGCAGCTAGGCGGTGCAGTGGATAAAGCACTGGCCTTGGATTCAGAAGGACTTGAGTACAAATCCAGCCTCAGACACTTGACACTTACTAGCTGTGTGACCTTGGGCAAGTCACTTAACCCTCATTGCCCAGTCCCCGCCCCCCAAAAAAGAAAAAAAATTAAGATGTTAATGGAAGGTTAAGTCATACACTTCAGAATTCATCTGAAGGAAATCTGTGCTAAGGCTGTGGTGCTAGGAAGACAACAGGTTTTTAAATCCCTCATTCCCCTTCCTCTTTTCCAAACTGAGAAATATCTCCATTTTAAGACAAATTAGTCTGTGATTAGACAGAAGAATATCTGCACCAAACTTGTTTTCATGTCTCTCCTGGAGCACTGGGCCAGGTTTGTGGGGGCAGTTCAGAGTTGACACCCACTGAACTTCATCTGCTTCAGATTAACTGCCAATTGAAGAATCTGAGAAAGAAGGCATAAATGCAGTCTGTTGTTGCTTAGACGTCCTGTTCTTATCTCCTTGCCATTGGGGGCTCATTGGATCAGGCAATTTTCTGTCTTGAAACTATTTTAAGATTGAATCTCTCTATGCCACTCAAGCTGGAAGTATAAGGTCTATTTGTGGGTCCAATCCCATTACTGACTGGCTCAGGATATTTGACTTTCTCTGATTCTGACCTAGGATGGTCATCTCTTTCTAGATAACTTGGTGGTCTCCTGGGAGCCTGCAACATTGATGCTGAGCTTCACCTGCTCTGTGTAGTCTGTTGAAGCTCAGAACTCCTGAGCTCAAGCAGTCCAGCAGCCTCAATCCCCCTAGAAGATGAGATTACCACTCTGGGACAGGAGTATTAAATCTTTTTAGATCACAAAACCCATCTTTTTTGCAGCTGATTTGGAGGCTCGGGGATAAGTTCCTCTGGTGCAACGTGCCTGGGGTCTGTGTTGGTGTGATCATGGCTTTGGACTCGGTTTGCAGTCCAGCATGCCCCCCTTTAATCTGTTTTTGGCTGGAAAATAATCTCAGCTCATGTTTTTGTGGGTTTTTCTTCTCCAGGGGTTCTTTTATTGCTGTTTTTGGGGTAAGTGTATCAGGAGCTCTGTGCATTTGATGTTTTTTCCTCTGCCATCTTGGCTCTGCCCTTCAGTCAAAACCCATTTTAGTTAAAGAAAATTTATACATACCCCCAATACATCTGCATTTACTTATTTATAAATTAGACATACAACTGTAGGAATAATTGTTTGGCACCACTTATTTAGTTTATTGGACTTATTAAGTATGGAATCAACATAGACAAACCTTCACTTTAGGGTTGCTATATGGGGGAAGGGAATAGGGAGATATTGGAAAAAGAGAAAACAATTAGGTAACTATCGCATAGACTAGATAATAAGGCCCTGAATCAGGGATATAGGAGTCAGGAGTTCTGTGCTGGGGTTGTTGTAGAAGAAAAAATCAGAACATTTGGCATTTGATTGGGTATGTGTCATGAGTATTCAATTTTCCTGGGTAGGTTGAAAGCCTAGGTTATTAGAAGGATGTTGATATACTCAAATATGGAAGTTCGAAAGAGGGGTGGCTTTGGGGAGGAGAAGGTAATGAGTTCAGTTTCAGACAGATTGAGTTTGAAATGTTTAGGGGACAACCGAGCTCTTTAGGTAGCTTAATATTGCCATTGTATTTTTCTCTATTTCGTTCTAGCTTCTCTTCAAGTCCTCCTTACGTTGTGCCCATCACTGTGCAGTTTCATGACACCCCTGCTGGGATAATTCTGGGATTTCTAATCTAGCCTCCCAGAAGGCAAGGTTAGTGCTGGCTCTTTCCCATTCTGTTTCCTCTCTTTTTGTCAGCTGCTTCTCTTTTTTGTTTTTGCCTTCTCCCCACCTTTTACCTTCCATGTTTAATAGATAATTTGTAATGCGGGATTAGAATTCAATATAGATTAGGGCTGAGGAGTTGTCTTTGTTCAATGATTTTTTTGAGTTGTTTCTGATGCTTTGTGACCTCATTTGGGATTTTATTGGCAAAGATACTGGAGTGATTTGTCATTTTCTTCTCCAGCTCATTTTAAAGATGAAGAAACTGAGGCAAAGAGGGTTCAATGACTTGTCTGGGGTCACGAACTAGTGTCTGAGACCAGATTTGAACTCAGGAAGATGAATCTTTCTGACTCCAGGCCTGTTACTTCATCTACTGCCATCTAGGTGCCACTTAGGTGCCCAGAGACGTCTACATAGAAATAATTGAACACATGGAAGCTGATGAAGCAGCCAAATTGGAGAGTGTATGGAGAAGAGAAGATAGAACCTAGGGGTACACCTAGAACTAGAGGTAGAGGTGAGATATGGATGGTGATTCAGCAAGGGAGACTGAGGAGTAATTAGACAGATAAGAGAAGAAATCAGCCAGAAAATGGCCATGACAACATTGAGGGAAAAAGATTATCTAAGAAATTAGGGAGTTCCTGGACTTGTAGTAAGGAAGACATGAGTTAAAATCTAGCCAGAGACACTTACTAGCTATATGACCTTGTGCAAGTCACTTAACCTCTGTCTGCATTACTTTCTTCATCTGTAAAATGGCAATAATAATAACACCTATCTCCCAGGGTGATCATGAGGATAAAATGAGATATTGTCTATAAAGTCTTTTACAAACCTTAAAGCACTATGTAAGTGCTAGTTATTACTATTAATTATTATTGATAATAATAATAATAACATTCAATCGTATTAAATACTTCAAAGTCCCCAACAAGGGAGAATATTGAGGAAACACCATTGGATTTAACAATTAAGAGATAATTGGGTGGGGGGGCAGCTAGATGGTGCAGTCGATAAAGCACTGGCTCTGGATTCAGGAGGACCTGAGTTCAAATTTGAACTCAGACACTTGATATTTACTAGCTGTGTGACCTTGGGCAAGTGACTTAACCCTCATTGCCCCCCAAAAGAGAGAGAGACTTCCTTCCTTCCTTCCTTTCTTTCTTCCTTCCTTCCTTCTTTATCTTCTTCCCTTCCCTTCCTCTTTCTTTCTTTCTTTCTTTCTCTCTTTCTCTCTTTCTTTTTCTTTCTTTCTTTCTTTCTTTCTTTCTTTCTTTCTTTCTTTCTTTCTTTCTTTCTTTCTTTCTTTCTTTCTTTCTTTCTTTCTTTCTTTCTTTCTTTCTTTCTTTCTTTCTTTCTTTCTTTCTTCCTTTCTTTCTTCCTTCCTTCCTTCCTTCCTTCCTTCCTTCCTTCCTTCCTTCCTTCCTTCCTTCCTTCCTTCCTTCCTTCCTTCCTTCCTTCTTTCCTTCCTCTCTCTCTCTCTCTCTCTCTCTTTCTCTCTCTTTCATTATTGTTGTTCTAGGTGGGGTTTTCAAATTTATTGGAGAGATAGCAATACCAGATATTAAGCATCTCTTCTTAGTATTTTTAGGTTCATCTCACTGTGAATTGGGTAACTTGCATATTAGATAAACTGGCGAAGTCCCAAAGTATCCACATTTCTTTGGGATAAGGGTGGACTTCAATGATCCTCTGCTTATACCTTCCCTCTGGTGTTCCTGCTTCAATTTATCTGTATGCATATTGTCTATACACAGTTGTTTTCAGATTGTCTCCCTGATCAGATTGGGAGATTATTTAGATCAGGGACTGTTTTCTGTATTTATTTGTATACCCAGTACTTAGCACATGTTCCTGGCACATAGTCATTGCTTAATAAATGTTTATTGACAGACCAGGTTGACATGTAATGGACATACTATTTTTAAATTACTAATAAACATTTAACATCTTGTTATTAGTTTTAGTTTCTAATACACTAAATATTAATAGGGCAACTTGGTAGCACAATAGCTAGAATGGTGGGCCTGAAGTCAGAAGGACTCATCATTCTGAGTTCAAATCTAGACTCTGACTTACTAGCTACATGATTCTGGGCAAGTCATTTTGCCTCTGTTTCCTCATCTGTGAAATGAGGTAGAGAAGGAAATGGTAAACCACTCCAGTGTCTTTGCCAAGAAAACCCCAAGTGGGGTCGTGAAGAGTTGGAAATGACTGAAACAACTAAACACAAATATTAACAGATAAGCTACATAAAGAAAAACTCCATAAGTTTGAAGAGTCCTAAGACCAAAAGTTTGAGAACCTTTCTTGTGTCATGGACTCCCTTGTCAGTGTGATGGAGTCTATTGCTCCCTTCTCAGAATAATGTTGTTAGATGCATAAGAGAAAATAAATGGTATTACAAAGGAAACCAACTAAATTGAAATACAGTAATAAAGAAAACCAACAAGTTGATGGAGTCCAGGTTAAAGCCTTGCTAAGAGAAGGCAATATCATCCAGATTTGGGCAGCTATGATGGGAAGGAAGTTGGTTTCTTAGGCTTTGATGCTTCTGTGGATGTAAGATTTCACAGATATGGGCACCAGGGCAGATTGAAACAAAGGTAAGATTTTTCTTATATTACATTTCTTATCCATGTCCTTTCTTTCTTTTCTTTTCTTTTCTTTTTTTTTTTTTGGTGGGGCAATGAGGGTTAAGTGACTTGCCCAGGGTCACACAGCTAGTGTCAAGTGTCTGAGGCTGGATTTGAACTCAGGTCCTCCTGAATCCAAGGCCAGTGCTTTATCCACTGCGCCACCTAGCTGCCCCCCATGTCCTTTCATGAATCCTCCATAGAGCATCTCTCTGGGGTTGTTGTAGAAGAAAAAATCAGAACATTTGGCATTTGATTGGATATGTGTCATGAGTATTCAATTTTCCTGGGTAGGTTGAAAGCCCTGCCCCCCCCCATCGTCATCATCATCATCTTCTTCTTCCTTTTTTTTCTGCAAGGCAATGAGGGTTAAGTGACGTGCACATGGTCACAACTAATAAAGGTCAAGTGTCTGAGGCTTGATTTGAACTCAGGTCCTCCTGAATCCAGGGCTGGTGCTTTATCCACTTTGCCACCTAGCTGCCCCCATTATCTTTGACAATGTCTTTTATGCCACTTTTTGTGTTGATAAAATGCAACCTGTTTGCTCATGAAGCATTTTTCATGTGTGTCACCAGCCATTATGATTCTTCAGAGATTATGGTCTTACAAGATTCCTAATGTTAGAGTATTCCCCAGAGAATATTTATTAAAACAAACAAACAAAAAACAAAGGAAAGGAAAAAAAGGTGGGGTAGGTTTTGGTTGTTGTAGGGATCAGGTAGGCAAAACTGAGAGTAATGAGTAATTCATCTCATTCTTCTGCTCTTATTAAATATTGAATCCCACAAATTGTCCATTTTCAATGCCTGTCCATAGGTATTTATAAATTAAGTTGTCTGCCCAGCCCTCTGTCATAAGCTGGGCAACATTCAGGAAGACCTGAGTTTAAGGATTGTCTCTGACACTGGTTGTATGCTCTTAGACAAGTCATTTCTCATCTCTCAGACTCAGTTTCCTCATCTGTAAAATAGACATAATAATAGCACTTTCATCCCAGGAATGAGAGGACCAGACGAGATATTATGTGAAGTGCTTTGGAAACCTTAAAACATGATGCAAATGCTTACTATTATTATAAATCATTATCAGTTATCTTGACTTTTGTTGTGCCACTTGACTCCAATGATGTTGGAAGAGTGAGGCTAATGACTTTGTGCAGCTCTGCCTGAATTGAATCCAATTCATACTTAAGTTGTCACCCTTGTGATATCATTGGATCTCTTTGAGAATGAAGTATGAACAATAATTATGAGTATGTTTTTGCAAATTGCTTTATGATGTAAATAAAATCATAACTTTTATTTTAAAAATTATTTTTGTAATAAACATTTTTATTTATAGTTTTGGGTTCCAATTTTTATCCCTCTTTCCCTCTTTCCCCCCTCCCTGAGACAGCAAACTATCAGATATGGGTTATATATGCATGATTATGTAAAACATTACAATATTTGTCATTGATGGCTTGTTTAATTTCTTTTTCTAAAATTGGGTTATTTAAATATTTTATTTCTTCTGCTAATCTGGGTAATTTATATTTTTGTAGATATTCATCCATTTCATTTAGGTTGTCAAATTTATTGGCTTATAATTGGGCAAAATAGTTCCTAATAATTGTCTTAATTTTCTCTTCATTGGTGGTTAGTTTACCCCTTTCATTTTGATAGTAGTAATTTGCCTTTCTTTCATTTTAAAAATCAATTTAATCAATGGTTTATCTATTTTATTATTTTTTTTCATAAAACCAGCTTCTAATTTTATTTATTAATACAATTGTTTTCTTTCAATTTTATTGATCTCTCCTTTGATTTTCAGGATTTCCAATTTGGTGTTTAGTTGAGGATTTTAAATTTGTTCATTTTTTAGGTTGTTTTTAATTGCATGCCCAATTAATATCTGCTTTTTCTCTATTTTATTGATGTAAACAGGGATATACATTTTCCCCATATAATTAATTTGGCTACGTCACATAAATTTTGATATGTTATCTCATCATTGTCATTTTCTTTAATGAAATCATCGATTGTTTCTATGATCTGTTCTTTGACCCACTTATTTTTTAGAATCAGATTATTTTATTTCCATTTTTTTTTTTTTTGGTGAGGCAATTGGGGTTGTGACTTGCCAAGGGTCACACAGCTAGTGTTAAGTGTCTGAGGTCGGATTTGAACTCAGGTCCTCCTGAATCCAGGGCTGGTGCTCTATCCACTGCACTGCCTAGCTGCCTCTCCAATTGATTTTTAATCTCTCTTTCATTGTCCATTATTGAATGTAATTGTTATTGCATTATAATCTAAAAAATATGTCTTTACTATTTCTCCTTTTCTGAATCTGATTGTAAGGTTTTTATGCCCTAATACATGGTTAGTTTTCATGTAGGTCCCATGTACTGCTGAGAAGAAGGTATATTACTTTCTATTCCCATTCAATTTTCTCCAGAGATTTATCATATCTAATTTTTCAAGAATTTTATTCATTTCCTTAATTTCTTTCTTGTTTATTTTTCAGTTAGATTCATCCAATTCTGAGAGGGGAAGGTTAAGGTCCCCCACTAGGATAGTTTTATTATCTCTTTCCTCCTGTATTTTATTCAACTTCTCCTTCAAAAATTTAGATGCTATCCCATTTGGTGCATATATATTAAGTATTGATATGACTTCATTGTCTATGGTACCTTTCAGCAAGATATAGTTACTTTCTTTCTCTCTTTTAACCAGATCTATTTTTGCTTTTTCTTTGTCTGAAATCATGATTGTTACCCCTGCTTTCTTTGCTTCAACTGAAGCATAATAGATTCTGTTCCAGCCTCTTACATGGATCCTGTGTGTATCTCTCTGCTTCAAATGTGTTTCTTGTAAACAACATATTATAGGATTTTGGCTTTTAATCCATTCTGCTATCTGCTTCCATTTAATAGGTGAATTCATCCAATTCACATTTATGGTTGTGATGACTAACTTTATTTCTCTCCATGCTATTTTTTCAACTGTTTATCTCCCCCACTCTGACCCCTACCCTCTCCTTTCTCACAAGTGCTTTACTTATGATCACCATCTTCCCCAATATCCTCTCCCTTATATTAGTCCCCCCTCTTCCTTCTATTATCACTGTACCTTTTTAAACTTCCTGATAGTGTATAGAGTACATTTCTATATCCAACTTAGTGTGTTTGTTATCCCGTCTTTTTTTTTTTTTTTAGTGAGGCAATTGGGGTTAAGTGACTTGCCTAGGGTCACACAGCTAGTAAGTGTTGTGTCTGAGGCCGGATTTGAACTCAGGTACTCCTGACTCCAGGGCTGGTGCTCTATCCACTGCGCCATCTAGCTGCCCCTGTTATTCCCTCTTTGAGCAAACTTTGATGAGGGTAAGGTTTAATTTTTGCCCGTGCCCCCCATTTCCCCCTCCATTATGATAGTTCTTTTATGCCTCTTTGTGTGTGTGTGATGATTCACCCCATTCAATTTTCTCCCTCCTTCTTCTTCCACACAATTTATTTTTAACCCTTTGTTTTGTTTTTTGGGGTGTTGTAAAATCAATGTCACCTTATGATCACATCCTCTGTCTACATACACTCCTTCTAATTATTCTTATAATAAAGTTGTTAAAACTTACAAATATTATTATCCCTTCAATATTACCTTATGACCACATCATCTCTCTACATATACTCCTAATTGCTCTAATAATTGCACTTATAATAAAGTTTTTAAAAATCACAAATATTATCTTATCATATAGATATATAAATAGTTTTACCTTATTGATTTTCTTACAGATTTTCTTTCTTGGGTTTTTTTTTTTTTTTACCTTTTTATCTTTCTCTTGAGTCTTGTATTTGGAGGCTAAATTTTTATTCAACTCTCACCTTTTAATCAAAAAAATTTGGAAGTCCTCTATTTTGTTAAATGCCCATTCCCACCCCCCCCCCCAAATAATATATTCAGTTCTCCTGGGTAGGTGATTCTTGGTTGGAAACTAACTTCTTTCTTGTGGGTGGGGGGGTGGGAATGGAATGGGGAAGAGAAATTGGAATACAAAGCTTTAAAAATTGATGTTAAATTTTTGCTTTTACATATATTTTGGAAAATAAAATTCTATTAAAATAAAAAAAATTAATGTAATAAAATTATCTATTCTCAAAAAAGAAAAAAAAGAAACTAACTCCTTTGCCTTCCAGTATATTATATTCCAAGCCCTTCAATTCTTTAAAGTAGAAGCTGCCAAATTCTGTGTAATTCTGACTGTAGCTTCACAGTATTTGAATTGTTTCTTTTTGGCTGCTTGCAATACTTTTTCTTTTATCTGTGAGTTTGAAATTTGGCTATAATATTCCAAGGAGTTTTCATTTTGGGAAGTCTTTCAGTTGCTGATTGGCAGATTCTTTGAATTTCTAAATTGCCTTTTTTTCCCCCAAAATATTTCAGGGGAGTTTTCTTTGATAATTTCTTGAAAGATATTGTCCAGAACTTTTTCTTTTTGGTCATAGTTTTCAGGTAGTCCAATAATGCTTATATTATCTCTACTGGATCTATTTTCTAGGTTTTTTTCCAATGAGAAGTTTCACATTTTCTTCTATTTTATTTTACTATTTAAATTTTGTTTTCTTGTATCTTGATGTCTCTTAAAGTCATTAGTTTCCATTTGTTTAATTCTATTTTTTAAAGAATTATTTTCTTCAGTTACCTTTTGTACTTCCTTTTCCATTTGGCTAAATCTGTTTTTAGGGAGTTATTTTCATGAAGAAATTTTTGTATTTCCTTTTCATGGTTATCTTGCATTATTTTTATTTCTTTACCCAATTTTTCTTCTACTTTTCTAATTTCCTTTTTAAAGCTCTTCCAGGAATATTTTTTTGGGGGGGGGACTGAGACCAATTTGCATTTTTCTTTTACACTTTACCTGTAGCCATTTTGTTACTATTGTCCTCTTCTATGTTGATGCCTTGATTTTACCTATCACCACAGTAACTGTCAATAGTCAAGGTTTGTTTTTTGTTGTTATTGTTCTTGTGGGTTTTTTTTTTTTGCTCATTTTTGTGCCTTTTTTATTTCTTGATGTTTTTATTTGAGTTGGGCTCGATTACTAAACTATCCCAAGGTTTGTGCTGAGGCTCTGGTTCTTATTGGTGGTTTTCACTAGGCTTCATGGCTTAGCTGCTTGCTTTTGCTGGGTTGCTAAAGTTAATGAAGTCTTTACAGTGGCTGGTCCTGGAGGAGTGATCTTGTTGTTGGTCTGCCCCAGGGGTGGTTGCTTGCTACTTGGTTACTCTGTTAACAGGGCCTCTCTGTTAGTAAGCCCTGGAGGTGTAATTTTGTTTCTAATCTGTCCAAGTGTGTGTGTGTGTGTTGGAGGTGGGGGGAAAGTGGGGTGGGGTGTACAGGGTGTGTAGTACTGCTGCTGGGTTGCTATGGTAACCAGTTACGCTGCAAAAAAATGTTTTTTCAAAAAATGTTACTATTAGCATTTATTATGGTTTAGTTTTCCTAATATTGAATCAGTCTTGTTTACTTGGTATAAGACTAATTTTGTCAAAGTATAAAAACTACTATTTGTTAAAATTTAACTTAATATTTTATATCAATATTCATTAGTGATATTTGCCTGTGTCTCCACCCCCCCACCTTCTACTTCATCTCTCTCTGATTTTGTTAGCTGTCCCATATTTTCTTCAGAAAAGGAGTTCAATGAGGTACCTGTAGTTTACGTGGCATAGGAATTCATAGTTCCTAAAATGTTTGCTAGAATTTACTTGGAAATCCATTTGGTCTCAGGGTTTTATTTTTCTTTGTATTGGGGAGTTCATTTGTGACTTGTTCAATTTCTTTTTGACTGTTCACATTCTTTGTTTCTTATTCTATTAATCTGTGAGTTTTACATTATTTTGGCAATTATTCATCCATTTCTTTTATTTTTTTAGTTTTGATGGCCTCCAGTTGGACAAAATGGTTTCTGACAATTTCCTTTATTTCCTCTCCCTTAGTTGCAAATACCCATTTCAAATTTTTATTTTGATAATTTGATTTTCTTCTCTTTTTCTTTATCAAATTAGCTAGTGTCACCAATTTTAATAGCTCTTTGAAAAAGTTTTAGCTTCATTATCATCTCAGTAGACTTTTTGTTTTCAATTTTATATATTATTTTTAAAATGCCTATGTCTTCCTTAGGATTTCTCGTTGGTTAATTTCTAGTTTTGTAGTGACATGCTCAGTTTATTGCACCTTTGTTTTTATTGACGTGTGTTTAGAGATATACAGTACACACTGATATACTGATTTGTTTGATTATAAGGGATGTTTTTAGTGTTGTTACAATATTGTCATTTTCTTTGTTGAAATATTAATTATATAATTTAGGGTTTTTTCACTCTCTTTAAGATTAAATAATTGAGTCTCCATTTAAGTCTGAGATCTTTGTCCATAATCCCTTATTGATTAAACTTTTTCTTGAGTATGAAATAGCTATGGTTTCTATATTAGTTTATAAGATCTTATATAAGTTTATAAGATTAGTTTATATATTCAATCACATGTTCAATTTCTAAAGGGCATACTGAAATATTTAAAAATATACATATGATTTTCATATGCATGATTTTCATTTTCTAATTGTCAAAAATTTACTATATTTATATTTTAAAAAATTCTGTTCATGTTGACTTTTTTCTCATTCATTACTCTGTTAGATTTGTCTATGTTTATAAAGAAGCTTATTGATGTACTTCAAAGTTATTGTAATAGTATACTTAGGTCTTTCTCTCATTCTGCTAACTTTTCCTTTAATTATGTATATGTTGTTTGAGTTGGCACATATATATTTAGGATGATATTTTCTTTGTTTATGGTTCCTTTAAGCATAATGTAGATGTCCTGCTCATCTCTCTTGATTATACTGCATCTATATTTACTGTTGCCAAAGATTAAAATTACTACTCTTTTTATTTTATTTTTAGAGTCTGCTAAAGCACAATAAACTGTACTCTAGTTTCTCATATTAATTCTGTATACTTTTTAATATTTTATGTATTTGCAAACAACAAATTATTGTAGTTTGCTTCTAGTCCTTTCTAATACCCTCTTCTGCTTTATGGTTGATTTTAACCCATTCAGATTCAAGGTTATAATTGTTGATTTTTTTTTTTTAACCTCCATCAAATCCTATGAAGATATTCCTTCTCTCCCTAGCATCATAGCTCTGGCGAAGGGGCATATAGGGTGTTCAGGGAGAACTAGTCCCTCTGGGGTGAGTACTTGCTGAGCCCTTTTCAGTGCTGCTTATCTACCTTTGGTGTCTACCTTCATCCAACTGTCACATGTGGCTCCAAGAAGCTGTAGCACATGCAACAGCCACACTCCAGTAAAACTGTCTCAGCAGATGGGCTTTATCAGATTGAGGATAACCAACGGGCTCAAACCCATTGGTGAGTTAGCAGGATATCTACCCCCAAAATGTAAAAACTTCCCCTGGCAGAATGGATGAATGAAAACGATTCTTTCCAATGGCATGAAGGTAGCTGAAGCATGTAATCTGGAATGCTTAGAGTTTGGTCATTGAAAGTATCATGTCATCCACTGCATCCCAGGCCATTGCTAGTCATTTTGACTTTTGTCTTGTCACTAGAATTTGATGACTTGTGTGGTATATGAATACAATGGAATACTATTGTGCTGTAAGAAATGATGAGCAGGAGGAGTTCAGAGAAACCTGGAGGGTCTTGCGTGAGGTGATGATGAGTGAGATGAGCAGAACCAGAAGAACATTATACACAGTATCATCAACATTGAGTGTTGATCTACTGTGATGGACTATATTCTTCTAACCAATGCAATGGTACAGAAGAGTTCCAGGGAACTCGTGATAGAAGAGGATCTCCAAATCCAAGAAAAAATAAAAAAAGAACTGCGGAGTATAGATGCTGAATGAACCACACTATTTCTTTTGTTTTTGGTGCTGTTGTTTTTTTTCTATTTTGAGGTTTTTCATCAGTGCTCTGATTTTTTCTCTTGTAACATGACTAATGCAGAAATAGGATTAATGTTATTAGGTGTATATGTGTGTATGTGTATATATATATGTATATATATAAAACACCTATATCAGATTACCTGCTGTCTAGGGGAGGGGGAAGGGAGGGGAGGGAGGGAGAAAAATCTGAAATTGTAAAGCTTGTATAAACAAAAGATGAGAACTATCTTTACATGTAATGGAAAAAGAAAAAAAGTACTTTATTAATTAAAAAAAAGAAATGATAAAAAAAGGAATTTGATGACTTGGGAAGAGAGAGTGAGGGTGTCAACTTTGTACAACTCTTTCTCACTTAAATACAATCCACACCAATATCTAACACTATACACCAAAGTATCATCAAAATGGATACATGGTCTAGACATAAAGGGTGATACCCCATGAAAATTAGGAAAGGAAGGAATAATTTACTTGTCAGATCTATGGAAAGGGGGTGAACTTATGACCAAAGATGAGATAGATAATATTATGAAATACAGAGTGGATCATTTTGACTACATTAAATTTGAAACTTTTTGTACAAACAAAAGCAATGCAAACAAAATTAGAAGGAAAGCAGAAAGCTGGGACACAATTTTTGCAGCCAGTGTTTCTGATAAAGGCCTCATGTCTAAAATATATGAAGAATTGAATAAAATATATAAGAATACAAGTCATTCCCCAATTGAGAACTGGTGAAAGGATATGAACAGGCAGTTTTCAGATGATGAAATTAAATCTATCTACCATCATATGAAAAAATGTTCTTAGTCATTACTGATTAGAGAAATGCAAATTAAAACTACTTGGAGGTACCACCTTATACCTATCCAATTGGCTAATATAAGAAAAAAGGAAATAATGAACATTGGAGAAGATGTGGGAAAATTGGAACACATGAACTGTTGGTGGAATTGTGAACTGATCCAACCATTCTGGAGAGTAATTTGGAACCCTGCCCCAAAGCTATAAAACTGTTCATACCCTTTGACCCAGTAATACCACTACCACATCTATATCCCAAAGAGATCATAAAAAGGGAAAAGGACCCACATGTACAAAAATATTTATAGCTGTTTTTTGTTTTTGTGGTGGCAAAGAATTGGAAATTGAGATGTCCATCAATTGGGGAATGGATAAAAAAGTTGTGGTATATGAATATAATGGAATACTATTGTGCAATGGAATACTGTCGTGCTGTAAGAAACAATGAGCAGGCAGATTTCAGAAAAACCTGGAGAGACTTAAGTGGACTGATGCTGAGTGAAATGAGCAGAACCAGGGGAACATTGTACACAGTATCAACAACATTTTGTGATGATCAATTGTGATAGAATTAGCTCTTCTCGGCAATACAATAATCCAAGACAATGCCAAGACTCACTATGGAAAATGTCCTCCACATACAGAAAAAGAAAGATGGAATCCTAATGCAGATTGAAGCATACTATTTTCACTTTTGTTGTTGCTTTTTTGTTGTTGTTTATTCTTTCTTGCATTTTTTCCTTTTGTTCTGATTTTTCTGTACAACATCACTAATGTGGAAATATGTTTAACATGATTGTAATGTATAACCTATATCATATTGCTTGCTTGCTTAAGGAGTGGGGAGGGAATGGAGGGAGGGAGAAACATTTGGAACAAAAAAATCTTATCATGTAATTGGAGAAAAAATCCCCCCCAAATAAATACATTTCACATACAAGTCAAGACATCACCCCTGTGGTGTCATTGGCCCCCTTCAAAAATAAAGGACAAACAACCACAGCTCAGCAGCCATCAAGCCCACACCCTTGACTTTACAGAAAAGTAAGGTGAGGCCTAGAAGTTACTATTTCTTGTAACTTGGTTTCTACAGGGGATAATTACTCAAACTAAGAGGTAAGTGATGTGACTTTCTTATCCAGGGTAGACAAAAAAATATATATAGAATTGAACTGAATAGGTTAGGAAAGCATAGAAAAGAATAGCACAGGTTAGGAAGGAATGGGATAGGATAGAATAGATAGAGTGAAGTAAGTACCACAAATAAAAATGTTTAAGAACCATTGCTTCTGGGTCAAATAGGAAAGGTATTCATTTCACAAGAGACAGGAAGCAATTTTAAAGAAATATTAGAAATAGGTTTACTGGGCCAGAAATCTCCTTACATCAGAACTTGAGGAGAAGGCCATATGGTGATGGAAAATTGATCTGTGGCTTTAAATCTGCTCCAAGGAGGCAATTGTGACTCAGGGGAAAGAGCACTGGATATGCTTTCAGAAGGCTTGTGGGATGGCAGTGGAAGAATGGTAGTAGAAGTGCTTGGCTTGAAGTCAGAAGAACTGTCTTTGAATTTTGCCTCTTACTTACAACCTTTGTGGTACCCTGGGAAAATTACTTAAACTATCTGGAGCTCAGGTTCCTCATCTGTTAATTAGCCACCTTCTAAACTCTTTTTGAGGATAGAAAAGCTTGATTTAGCCAAATCTACAAGGGCATTGATGGGATCTAAGAGGAGACTAGAATATAATTCCCTTGGAGTTTTGTCCATTTGTGTATGGAGGAAGAAAATGGTTTCTTTATTTTTCTTTATGCTGCTTTCATATCTTAATGAAATATTTGCTATTGGATTTGTGTTGCTCCACAAGTGAAGACTTGAGGCATCATTTATAAAGTATAGTACTCCAAAAAAAAAGGCCAAACAGAATTTGGGGAAAGTAGCAAGCGATCCTAAAACTGGGGTTCTTAGGGGAAACTCAGGGGCCTCGTGTTAGAGCAAGTTGGGCAGGTCTTAAACTCAGATGTTCTAACACTATCATGCTACTCTTCAGTTATTCAAAAAGTGACCCTCTTTGGATTCAAAGCCTTGGGTATTTTGTAATTGGTCTGAACCCTGAAGAGTGTCGGGAATTCCATCTATTCATGCAGGTCTGCATCATTTATACAAAATGTGATACTCACAGAGCATTGCCTTAGGTACTGAGAGGTTTTAAATATCGTCATGCAGCATTATGCAGCTAGAAAGTATGTGTCAGAAGTGAGACCTGAACTTTGGTCGGCCTGACTCCAAGGCTGACTGTGTATCTACCACACTGCATCATAAACCTGTTGTCACAACACTCTCAATAAAAAGTGATATTGAACTACTGATGGGAGATTCTGTTACATTGGATCTCTAAATTCCTAGAATTTCTTCTTGGTTACTAACCTTTGGCAATTTAGTAACTAGGATGCAATAGCTGGAGGCATTTCTATGTCTTAAATTAGATTTGGCCATGACAGATGTTCCTACAAAATATAGGCTGAATCCCACTCATTCATAACTACATCTGGGCCATGTTTGTCACTGTAGGACAGAAAAGATGGTAAGAATTTTTGTGTTAGTAAATTTAAATTTGAAGAATGCACTTACCATCTGTGATTACTTTGACAAGGGGACTGGCCAACCATGGCCTCATAATTACCTTAAATGGAATATTCCAATGGAAAGATAATACTCTTTGCAGTCTAATCTTAAGTGAAGCCAGTAGGAATGCATTTGTTTAAATTGAGTGCCATTCATTTAATGTGGCAATTAAGGGGCCTTCTCCAGTTTTTGGTAGTGATTTCATACACAGAGTTAGCCTATACAAATAAAGTTTAGTTACAAAAAACTGGATAATTAAAGCAATTCATACAGGATATAAGCTTCATGAAGTTTTATAGGCACCTCATAAGTAAAGGAGATAGCTCCTAGAAATAATTTCTTATACTAAAAGCACTTATGTGGCTTTCAGAATTTCACATTACCAATCTTTAAGTGGGAGACCTTCTAGCCAGCTACCACAATGATTAAACCAAGTTAAGGAGAACAAAATATGTGCTTAATGTTGGCATGTGAAAACAAAAGAGAATCTTTTGGAACCTAATGTCGCATATGACCTCTCAGAAAAACAATTTCAATTCATTTTTTTCCAATGTGACCATTTCATTACATCAATTTCTGTAGAAATAGAATTTTAAGTTAGTAACATCAATTCACCTTGAACTACTTAGGTGGGAGTGTCACCTACAAGCTGTGATAAAATAATAGAATTTAGCAGATATTCAAAGGCCCACCTGGAGATTAATCTAAACTGATTGAATCAAGTGAGAGTGATTGATTGCTGATTGGTCTACTTCAAAGTTAACTAGATTGTAATCACATCTGACTAGCCCTTAAACCCAACCAGGCTGGAACTCTAGGCTAGATGGTCCTTTTCTTAACTTTCCAAACTCCATGTGAATACCTGTTTGCTTTAATAAATATTCAATGCCCAAAGACTGGTGCTGAAGCTTCTAATTTAAGGCGAACACTATAGATTTTAAATATCACAAAGCAAACACAATGCTTACTTGTATGTAGCTATATAGGAATAGGCTTATAGGCAGCTATATACTTTATGTATGAGTTTATAGATGCACATAGATATAGTTATATAAGTGTATACTTGTGTGCATAAAATGCATTTACACTATACATGTAAATACATACATATTTGGTTTTGAGACCACTAACTTCAAGAGGACGTAACATTTTTCCATATCCTAATGGAAATATACACACACATACACACATACCCACACCATCCTTTATGCCCTCTGGATACTTTAGTTGTCAATGTTCCTCCTCAAATGTGTCATTCACAAATATAATATTATATATTTGGTTTCTTCATACAAAAGATTATGGAAAAAAGATTATATTTGAAACAGATAAACTGGAAACAAAATCAGCTGGAATATGTGCAAAAGAGCCATCTAGAATGATGATTCAAAGCCCTATGTGTTTATTACACATATGCATATATTTCTAATGTGTACACAGATATATGTGTATGTATAAAGAGAAGATACTGGCCTAGACTCTTGCAGTCGTCTTCTGGTTGGTCTCCCAACCTCATGTCCTTTCCACACTCATCAATCAGCCAGTCAGCTGTCAGTTGATCTTCCTAAAATTCAAATCTGCCCATGTTATGCTCTCCCCACACCTCCACCCAATAAATGCCATTGGCCTCTAATTACCTCAAATATCACCAACAACAAGAAAGAATCTCCTATGTGGCTTTTAAAGCCCTTCACAACCTAGTTCCTCCCCACCTTTCTAATCTTCTTTGCCTTACTCTTTCCCTCATACTTTGTGATCCAATGACATTGGCGTCATTGATGTTCCTTACATAAGAGATTCCATTTCCCAACTCTGTATCTTCACTGTCTATCCCTTATGGCTGGAATTCTCTTCCTCCTCATTTTTGTCTCCTGATTTCCTTGAAATCCTAACTTTTATAAGGAACATTTCTCCATCCTCTTTAATTTTAGATAAACTCTGTGATTATCTTCAGTTTAATATATCTTGCTTCTTCTTAGTTGTTTGTATATTGTCTCCCATTAAACTGTGAGCTCCTTGAGAGCAGGGACCATTTTTTTTTTTTGCCTTTCTTTGTATCCCTAGCACAGTGTCTGCCTCATAGTACATATTTAATAAATACTGTTTTAACTTGCATAGAGAGTGGAAGATAACATACTAAATTCAGGGGGTTGCTAGAAGATCAGGTTAACTTGGAATGCAGAGTATATGAAGGAGAATCATATGAAATAATGCTGGAAATGTAGGTTGGAGCCAGATTGTGGAGGGTCATAAATTCTATGAGTTTCTATTTTATATGAAGCAATAGGGAACTACTGAAGATTTATGAATAGGGGAGGGCAATTGCTTAGATCTGTTCCTTATGAAGTTTGTTTTGGCAGCTCTATGAAAGCGGGACTGGAAAAATATGAGGTTGGTGGCAAGAAGACCAATTAGGATGTTAATACAACAGATTGGGTGATAGTTAATGGAGATATGAATTAGGGTGGTGACAGAACAAATGGAAAGAGAGGGATGGGGACAAAAGAAGCCATGGCATTAGAAGTAATAGGAATTAGAGATGGATTGTATATGGGGAAAGGGAGAATCAAAAAGAACTCCTGTTTTGAGCCTGAGTGCCTTGGAAGATGGGGATGTTTTCTACAGAAAGAGAGAAGATGGGAGGAGAGTTATTCTGGGGGGCAGGAAAGGGAAGATGATGGGCATCATTTTGGATATGTTGATTTGGAAGTGACAGGAGGACATCCAGGTTAAGGCTATCCAGCAGGCATTTGAAGATGGAGAAATGGAATTTAGGGAAAAGATTAGAGATGGGCATATAGATTTGGGAATTATGTATACAGAGGTGATAATTAGACCAGGAGGACAAACAAGGTCACCAGGGAAGAGAAAGTAGAGAGAGAAGGGAAGAGAGCTTAAGATAGAGCCTTGGATGGGGAAAGGTTGCCACTCATCCAGAGCAGGCAAGAAAAGAATAACAAAACAGAAAAGGAGAATAAGAAGTAGTCAGGTTGGAGCAGAACAGAGAAAGAATAGTGTCATAGGAGGCGAGGTGAGAAAATATCACAGGAGAAAGAGTGGCTAAGGGTGTTAAATGCCACAGATAAGTTAAGGATGATGAGGACTGAGAAAAGAGTATCAGACCTAAGAACTGGGAGTTAGTTAGTGACTTTTGAGAAGGCAGCTACAATTTAGTGCAGGGATTGGAAACCAGATTTCAAGGAATTGAAGAGTGAATGAGTAGTGAAGAAATGGATGGCATAAGCATGGCCTCCTTTTTCTAGCAGTTTAGCAGTGAAATAAATGGAGAAGAGATAGGGAATGATAGCTGAGGGAACTGAAGACTGAAGGGGGAGGGTTTTTGTTTTTTTTTTTAAAGGATGGAGGATGTTTTTCAGCCCCATGAAAGGACTTAGTAGATAAGGCAAGATTAATGAGAGAGAAACAGAAAATGATTGATGAGACAAGCTCCCAAAGGAGTTGGGAATGGTTGATATCAAGAGCATGAGTGGAGGTGTTAGTTTTGGAAAGGAAAATGATCACTTTAAGCCTTTGTGGTAGGGGCAAAGGAGGGGAATCTGATGAAGTTGTAAAAGATTTGGAGGTGTGGAGGTGGGGGAGATAAGAAATGTAATGATGGATAGTTTGTCTTTTTCTTACCATAAAAAAGAAAAGTCACCTTGTAGAAGGTTTTCTTCACCTCTAAATTGGGAATAAAAATTGCACTTATTTCCCAGGGTTGTTGTGAAGATAAAAATGAGATCTTTATAAATAAGTAAATAAGCAAGTAAGCAAATAAACAAACAAACAAACAATAAATATGTATATGTATATGCATATATGTGTGTATGGCACATTACAAACCTTCAAGCATTATGTAAATGCTAGTTATTATTGTTGTTATTAGAAGTTGGGCTTTTGCAGCACAGAGGAGTGTAGGATCATGGAAAAGACCATTTTCATCAATGTAATCTTTCCCAATCTCTTCCTCTTATCCAATTCTGGGTCCAGATCATTTTCCATTTTCTGGGCCTGTTCAAGATATACATGCTGATGGAGTCACTCAACTGGATGCCTTCCCAATGTGTGTCACAATCTGGGCAAGAATTCTTCCTCAAGGATTTATTTTTGTTTTTCAATGTCATAGGGTCAGAATGGAGTCAGTCTAATCCCCTGAAAGAGCTTTTGCTTCATCAAAAAAAGATTAAAATTAATTTTAACATTAGCTTGTGTATTAAGTGTATTTTTCTTTGCAAATTGATAATCCATACATAGCATACATATGACTTAAGTCTTAGTTAAGTCAAACATTAAATTATTCAGGATGATCCTGGGGATTTATTGTTATGAATAATGGAAATTTATTTGTATTTTCCAAAGTTCAAATAGATAATAATTCAATGAAAAGTAATACTAATACCTTCAGGGCTTTATTGCAAAGGAGTTATAATGAATCTTCAACTTTCAGGTAAATTGTCTGTCTGATGTCTCGGCATTTTCTTGAACCAGCCTCACTCCCATCCCCACCCCAATATATACTTCTCTCTCCTCATTTCCTTCGGGTCTCAGCCCAAATCCCACCTTCTGCGAGAAGTTTTTCTCATTGCCCTTAATCCAATGCCTCCCCTCTGAGATTACCCCCAATTTATCTTGTCCATATCTTATTTGTATGTAATTGTTTCCAAAAAAGAAAAAAATTGGTTCTATGTTGTCTCCTCCATTAGACAATGGACTCCTTGAAAGCAGGAATTTGTTTTTCTTTCTTCTTTTCTCTGGTATTTAGCACAGTTCCTGCCACCTAGTAAGGGCTTGTTGATGGATTGACTGATATACAAAAAATATGGCATCTGAAATTCTCTATTGAGTAGATTATAGATATGACTGTGAGAGGTACTTTATAAATGCAGGCACTGGGAAAAAAATCAATTCATCTTCAAAGCTACCTGAGATAAAGCCTCTGTGGCGTGATTATCTCTCGACTCCTTCTGATGGCCAAAATTACCTTTAAATAAAGTGTAGCATTAGAATGTGTGAGCTAGGCCATTGTGTATGTGTATGTTCTCTAAGGCACGCCTATTTTATTTTTGACATGATGTAAAAGGGAATATTAATAAAGGAATCACCACCTGCTTAGTGTACAAAGCCTCCAGGCATCCCTTCCTGTGATATTATGTATGAATGTCTTGCTCACCCAGAAAATGGGTTGTGGAAATATCAATTAATTTGTGAACAACAGTTCAAGATTTTCTGCTCTCTCTTCTGAGAAACAATGACTCGATCCTTTCTTACCTAAGGAAAAACTGAAGCAGAGAAGGGTTGAAGTAATTTCTTGAATTGTTGATCAGTCATTCGTCACTTGTGCCTGAGTCTCCATGACCCCCTTTGGGATTTTCTTGGCAAAGATGCCAAAGTGCTTTGCCATTTCCCTATCCAGCTCATTTTAGAGATGAGGAAACTCGGGTAAATAGAGTTAAGTGACTTGCCCAGGGCCACACAGCTAGTATGTGTCTGAGGCCAGATTAGAACTCAGAAAGATGAGTCTACTGACCTCAGGCCTGGCATTTTATCCTCTGCACCTAACTGCCTCTAATATTTTTTGTAAGACATTTATTCACCACCAGAAGGCATTAGCCTTTTATCTGATTCTGATCAATGAAAAGAAGCTGACCTTGGAGAGTCCTATGTTTACCCTTTCAGAATCTCATGAATCTTGATGGGCAAAAGTGATTGAGGTTGTTCCAACCCCTCAATGGTTCTCAGGCCTACTGCTCTCTTAGGCCTTGGCATTACCCAAATAGCAAAGAAGTGGCTCTAAATCCAGGACTTATAGCAAATGAGCAGTTTAGTACTTCCTTGAGTGAGCAAGGGAATATAGTTAATACAAGATGGTTTACAACTTCTGTTTGACTCATCTATCTGCCTGGGACAGTCATAGCCAAAGTGGTAAAATAAACAAGATTTTAGCAGTACTATGGAACTTAACATTATGGTTCAGGGGATGGACTCTGCCTCTGGACCTCATGGCTCAGAGGACAGACTCCAAATGTGGCTGGATTTGGGAGAAGGCAGGAGTTCTAATGGCCAGGGTACTTCTCGGTTTCTGCTCTCATCTCTGTCAGGGACTTTTATCTTTTTATCTATCTCTCCATCACTCATCTATCTGTCTATCGATCTATCGTCTATCTACCCATCCATCCATCCATCCATCCATCCATCCATCCATCCATCCATCCATCCATCCATCCATCCATCCATCCATCCATCTATCCATTTATTTATATCAAAGCTAGCTCCCATCTCATGGAGCAGGGTAGATAGGCCCCAAAGCAGCCCTGGTAAGCAGCAGCTTCTTCCCCTTCCCTGCCCTCCCCCCAATGGTTCCTTTGTATCTCACTCTTCTTTAGGTGCTACTCAGGGAAGGGGAGGAACTACTATGAATCAAAACAAACTGGATTTTCAGAGATGTTCTAAGGAAGATCTCTAACCCAGCCTCACTTTTCAATTTTGCTTGAGTTGCACCATCATTTACATTTCCTTTCCTTAAGGAAACAGGACATCTGCTTGGGGAAAGCAATTTAACATGCTGCACAGTCGCCCTTTCCAACAAAGAAGAGGCAGCTGGTTTTGACACTCATAACCTGTTTAGTTTGACATTTTCTGGTATCAGTCTAGATGGTAGAGCCTTAAAGATTGCTCCTGAGGGTAATCTAAGTGGGTTGGATTTCTCAGCATCTCACCAAAGGCATTATTGTTTACAGAGGACAAGAGAATAAGAACAGATGGTGAGCACAGGTACATACATTTCCCAAGGTCCTCATGAACCTCAACCTCACCTTAAGTGACAGGCCATTTGCAAGGATCTTCAAAATTTGTTGATGAAGAAGGGACATGATGTACTGTGCCTGACTTGGCATGGCTAAACCAGGCATTTCTTGGTTGTACAATATTATGGCAAATGCCAGTGACTTAAGATAGAGACTGTAGCTCAGTGATCATTAGGACTGCCATTGCTTGAATTGGAGTGGTAGGGATGGATGCTCAAAATTCTTCCAAGTATCTTTCTTTTCTTTCTTCTTTTTCTTCCCTCCTTCCTTCCCTCCCTCCCTCTCTTCCTTCCTTCCTTCTTTCCTTCCTCCCTCCCTCATTCTCTTCCTTCCTTCCTTCCTTCCTTCCTTCCTTCCTTCCTTCCTTCCTTCCTTCCTTCCTTCCTTCCTTCCTTCCTTCCTTCCTTCCTTCCTTCCTTCCTTCCTTCCTTCCTTCCTTCCTTCCTTCCTTCCTTCTTTCCCTTTTCTTCCTATTGAAGAAGACAGGCTAACCACAGCAGAGGGTTTGCACACTCCCACAGTACACTCTAATAAATCAGGCCATGCAGTCTGCAGCTTATCCCTCTACCTGTTCATCAGATGACTCCAAATTAATGTAAACTTGATAATGGTTAGAAGATTTATTCAGGGCAATTTTGTCTTCCCCTCTGGGACAGTAGCTCATTTCTTACTCATCAGTATGGAGCACATGGAGTTGGTTAATACCGGCTTTCTCTTCCCATGACAGGTGAGGACTTTGCTTTTAATCAGAAATGTGAAAAGATCAGAGGGTCCTGGCCTCCAGGTCTTTCGGGTAATTAACATTTAGCATATTTCCTCTTATCTGCCATTTTTCTTTCTATTCTAAAATCTCTAAGTACATTCACTCAATCAATCAAGCAACTAGCATGGTATCATGATCCAGACTGCATCCCGAGGATACCAAATTTTTAAAAAACGAAGCATTTTCTCCTTAAAAGGAGCTTCCTAACAGAAATTAAGAGAGACAACATACACATGTAACATAGAATACACATACATATCTTATACATATACAACACATACATATACTTGTATACATACACACACATATATATGTATGTATATTTGTGTGTGTATACTTAACAATTTGGGCAGAAAAGACACTAGTAGCTGGTTAAACTTGGGAAAGGCCTTTCCTGGCACAATTTTTTAAAGGGATTTCATAAGAATTTAAAGTTACAGAGGTGAGGATGGAGTGTGTAGGGTACAGTTTCTGCAAAATCATGGAGATAGGAGATGGATTGTTAGGACAAAAAAACACAAAAAAGCAAATTTGGCCTATAGGGTATGTGAAGGAGATTATTGTGTAATGAATCTGAAAGGGTATATTAGAAATAAAGTGTTTTAAAAAAAATCCTCTTCCTCCATTTCTTCCTACTTTCTTCTTTGATCTCTCTCTCTCTCTCTCTCTCTTTTTTTTTTTTTTTGAGGCAATTGGGGTTAAGTGACTTGCCCAGAGTCACACAGCTAGTAAGTATCAAGTGTCTGAGGTCATATTTGAACTCAGGTCCTCCTGAATCCAGGGCTGATGCTCTATCCACTGCGCCACCTAGCTGCCCACTTTGATCTCTCTATTATTACCTGCTATCATCAAGGGCATACTTCACCTTTTCGTCTTCTCCCCCCACCCATGCCTTTCCTGGACCTGGGTTGTACCAGGATCCATTCCAGCTGCTTGAATGATTACTCACTCAGCTTGGATGAGATGGAAATTGCCAATTTTTATCCTCCCTGCGAAATAGAGGACCACTGGACCTTACCGTCCTTCTTGTGACTGCCTCCTAAGATTCTCCAGGCTTTACAATCTTTCTTGTTTCTATGACTTGGCTTTAGTCTTCATCTTTAGGACTTCCAGACTTTTTCATCTGCCCTGTAGAACTCCCCTCTAGATGTTGCCACTCCAGTGAGAATATAAGCTCCTTGAGGAAAGGGACTTTCTTGATTTTTCTTTTTATATCCTTAGTGTTTGGCATAGTGCCTGGTACAAAGTAAGCACTTAATAAATGCTTAATAAATAATAAAAGGGCATTGGCTAGAGCACTGGACCTGGAGGCAGTAAGACATGAGTTCAAATTTCTTCTCAGACACTTACTAGCTGTGTGATGCTGGACATTTGTGATCTCTGTCTGCTCAATTTCCTCAACTATGAAACAG
Organism: Dromiciops gliroides; assembly: GCF_019393635.1. Taxonomy (NCBI): domain Eukaryota; kingdom Metazoa; phylum Chordata; class Mammalia; order Microbiotheria; family Microbiotheriidae; genus Dromiciops; species Dromiciops gliroides. The sequence goes on along the minus strand of NC_057866.1, from coordinate 247,216,593 downwards.
AGATAATATCATCTACCTCCCAGAGTTTTTATGAGGATCAAATGAGATGATATCTGTAAAGCACTTAGCACAGTGATGGCACATAGTAAGCAATTAATAAATGCTTGTTTCCTTCCCTTTCGTACATTCATTCTCTCTGCTTCAAGCAGTAAGAAAGAGCACATGACTTTTAAGATATTAATTTATGACCACAAACTAATGACTTAAACTTTCTCCTAAATATTTATACATCAAAACAAAAATCGCAAACCAGTATGAATCAATAAAACTTAAGAGAAAAAAGAACTATTAAAAGAACATTCTTCAAGTACTATAGGCAGCAAGATTTGTCTGATGAACAAATGCTTGGTCAACAGTCAGGATACAATGAATTCTTATGTAAGAAGAATTTAGTATTATAATCATATGCATTTTTTGTGTGTGTGAGGCAATTGGGGTTAAGTGACTTGCCCAGGGTCACACAGCCAGTAAGTGTTAAGCATCTGAGGCCGGATTTGAACTCAGGTACTTCTGACTCTAGGGCCGGTGCTATATCCACTGCGCCACCTAGCTGCCCTCTAATCATATGCATTTTTTAAAATGGGAGGAAATAGTGTACAAAAACTTCTGTGATTGATAGATTGATAGGGCATTGGGCTCCACTAAACTCCTACTCTAGTGATTCATTGCGGCTTTGAGGCTCATAGAGTGATGGATCTTGAAAAGATCCTCAGAGGGCCATTTAGTTCAACTAACTCACTTTACAGATGAGGAAACAGACATAGGGGTGTTAAAAACTTTTCCAAAGTCATGCAGGTAGTAAGTAGTGAGATTTCAAAACACATTTATTCCCTAGGCTCTCAGAGAAGCTGCAATTATAGTAGTAGTAGTAGTAGTAGTAGTAGTAGTAGTAGTAGTAGTAGTAGTAGTAGTAGCAGTAGTAGTAATGGATGGCAATCTCAAGGAACCTAGACTTAGTGATTAATTGTAGGGAATGTACAACACATCACTACAGTGTTTAAAAATTTATTTCCTACTGAATAACCAGCTCTATGACAGATGATCTGGTGACTAGTTCAGGAGTTTAGTTTTTCATGAACTGACATATCCACATTCTACAAATACAGATCTCAAAACATCCTGGAGAATTCAACCAATAAATTGTAGTGGGACTGGACTATCATCATAGACTGAATTTCTGCCTATAATGGCTCAGGCATAATCTTGAGTAAGTATTTAAATAATGTTTTTAATAGATGTCACCCATCATATCATTATTTCTAAGATACATAAAACATAAAACTTTCAAAATGTAGAGACCTATGTGAGATTAAAAGCATTTGGGAGCAGAATGGGGTGGATGTCATCCTTTTTTGTACTATTTGCTATTGTAGCTATACTGAGAATGTTTCCAATCAGCTCACAGAGGATTCATTTACATCCTAATTCTTTTTTTAAAATTATAAAACATATATATTTTATCTACCTGTGTAAGCACCTCTGGACATTAAAAATAAAAGAATAATACCAGGGTAGTGCCTTGTCCCTGGGTCATTCCTATCTAAACTTCATCTCAAAAGATAAGGAGACAGAGGCAGCTAGGTGGTGCAGTGGATAGAGCACCGACCCTGGAGTCAGGCGGACCTGAGTTCAAATCTGGTCTCAGACACTTAACACTTACTAGCAGTGTGACCCTGTGCAAGTCACTTAACCCCAATTGCCTCACAAAAAAAAAAAAAGATAAGGAGATAGTAATGGCAATTGATCACTTAGCAAGCACTTAATAAATACTTGCAATAGAATTGCTATATTCCAGGTATTTTGTAAAGCACTGGGGATGCAAAGGTAAAACAAACAAACAAAAAATACAAGAAACAGTCTCTTTTCTTAAGGGGAATACATTCTAATGAGAGAGAACATGCAAATATTTAGGTATGTATAAGACAGAATATGTGGCATAGGTAATCTGAAAAGGAAGCCACAGCTCACATTTATACATTTTAAAGTTTACCAAAAACTTTACACATATCCTTCATTTGTTTGTTACGACAACCCTTTGTGACAGGTACTATTATGATCTCCATTTTATAGATGAGGAAAACGAGCTGAGAGAGGTTAAATGCCTTGCCTATGGTTCCACAGCTAATTAATATTTGAGGCAGGGTTCAACCCAAGTTTAGCATTCTACTGTATCATTTGCTTATTATTATTAATAGGGTTGGAATGGTTTGGTTTCAAACTTACCTGTCTCTTAAAAAAACGACAGTGTCCTCTAATGTCCTGCAGCTTATGATGCTAAAGGTATGATTTTGCCTCCAACCTTCAAAGGGTTCTAAGAAAACTATAGGGATTCTAGTAAGAAGGATGCTAACTAATTACACCAGTTAGATAAGAAATCATAGGAAGGGTTACCTAATATTCATGCGTGGGTTCAAGGGTATTTTGGCAGCACTTCCCCCACCCCCCTTACCTTTCCTTCATTCTTTTTCCATCTTACTCTCCTTCCCTCAATTTTCTTTCATTCTCTCTCTCTGCCAGGTTTGGAGCTTGGAGACCAGTATAAGTTTCTATCAAAATAGGTCCAAAAAGGCTCAAGAGAGTTCATATAAATCATGTATCAATGCTTGTTGTTTATGAAGTTGTTTTTGATAGAATTGCATATTTGTACTGAGATATAAATTTCTCTTGTAAGCCCTCATAAAATGTTTCTCTCTCTTTCTAGTTTAATTGTATATTTGTTTTTCAGTATTATTCAGTCAGCCAAGCATTCTATTGTCCCCTGCTTAATGATGAAAGTTGTGGGTTGGGAAAGGGTACAGATAATCTTAATACCCAAATCCTTTACTTGAAAAACAAATGCTTTTTTTTTTAAGTCCGATTGTGCCTGCCAATTGGAGAAACAAACAATCAGCAAGCTTCATTCACCAGAACCGTCATTACTCTGCAGGAAAATTTATCTTAAGCTGGTCACTTGAACTAATTGATGGTAAACAAATATTTCTTATTTATCATAGTTTATGATTTTCCCTTGGGCACTTCTGTTTTATTCTCCACAGTCTAAAGATTACTGTGGTAGGGAAAAGAGAAGAAAAATAAGGCATGAATAATTCGGCATTTCCCCCAATCATTATGATCATACCATATCTTCTAAGCAGTGGCAGTCTTGTTTTCAATGTAGGTAAAAAAAAAAATCATTTTTGTTGTTACTGTTTTTCTAAGCTCCCGATGCTATCTTATAGAAATATATAGCATTTAAAAATTAATTCTCATTTGCTTTTCCTTACTTCCATGTTGAAGCACATGCTCTGAGGCTACTTTCCCAACTTCCACTCACACTGACAGAGGGAGGCTGGTTACTTCCCCCCTCAGTATTGTAGGTTTAAGCTGGAGGGGCTAGAGATGGTTTTCTAGTGATCTATCTCACAATATCCTACCTCTTTGCTTTCCCCATTGATTATCAGATGATATTAATAACTTAATAGCTATTAAGCTATTGCTAATAGCTTAATAACTATTAGAAACAGTATTTACTAAGGTGTCATAGTTAAAAAAAAAAAAAAGATCTGTTCTACACATCCTTCCAAACCAGGAATCAACTTTTTTTTTTTTTTACAAGTGAGAAAGTGGGTTCAAACTTAGAGAGCACATGGGGCAAAGGGTTAACTAGTACCTCCAGATAGGAACTATTGATGGAAGTTCTTTTCTCCCTTTGTGTAGTCATCATGTTGTTCCCCTTAGGTATGGTGTAACTTTCTTCTGGCCTCCTTGTAGAGTCTTAAACTTGCCTTTCCTCACTGTATCTAGTGTATCTTAAGGTCATCACTGATAGCCACTGTAGTTCTGGAGACACTACTAGGATGCCCCTTGGGAATTTAACATTATTATTTAAACAAAACAAAACAAAACTCAGAAGGTAATCCTCTGGTCAGGAGGCAGGGAGGAGACAAAAGTTCTTCTCAACTCTGACCCTTCTAACTAATTCCTTCTCAGGGACTTGGCTAGATTGCTCCCTCTTCTAGGATGGCCAAATATGCAAATTATTTTTCAGTCATTTTCAGTCGTTTCTAACTCTTAGTGACCCCATTTGGGACTTTCTTGGCAAAGATACTGGAGTAGTTTGCCATTTCCTTCTCCAGCTCATTTTACACATGAAGAAACTGAGACACATAGGGCTCAGTAACTTGGACAGGGTCACACAGCTAGTAAGTGTCTGTGGCCAGATTTGAACTCTGGAAGATGATTCTTTCTGACTCCAGACCCAGCACTCTATCCACTATGGTGCCACCTAGCTGCCCAACATGGAAATATTACAATCCAAAATGACATTTAAATATATAGTCACTATCATATAAATTGTTCTGGCTTTGCTCACTTCACTCTGCATCATTTTGTATATGTCCTCCAACATTTCCCTGAATTCTTTGTATACCATGTTGCTTAAGATACAGTAACAATCCATTGCATTCATATACCATAATTTGGTTAACCGTTCCCCAATTAATGGAAGCTTACTTTCTTTATTTGTTGGCACACAAAATGCTTCTATAAGTATTTCTGTATATAAGGACTCCTTTTCTCAGTCTCTAACATCCCTGTGGTATATTCCTAGTAATCAGGCAGGGTTGTTGTTGGTCCAAAGAATATGTGTAGTTATTCCTTCCAGAATAATTCCAGATTGTTTCATAAATTTGTTTTACAAAATTATTAAATCAATTCCACTAAATGTTTACTTTTATGTTTGTCATATTGCAGATATCAACATTTAGCATTGTCATTTTTTTTTTTTTGGCAGGGCAATGAGTGTTAAGCAACTTGCCCAGCGTCACACAGCTAGTAAGTCAAGTGTCTGAGACCAAATTTGAACTCCAGGGCCAGTGCCTTATCCACTGCACCACCAGCTGCCCCCATCTTTTTTTTCTTTAATATGTGGCCATCTGATGAATATGAGGTGAAAAATTAGGGTGGTTTTAATTTGCATTTCTATTATATTGATCTGGAACATTCTGTTTATGGTTATTGATAGTTTGAATTTCTTTTTTCTTTGAAAATAAATCTTTTTATCCCTTATAGCCATGTATCTATTAGAGAATAGCTTTTGTTCATGTGTGTGTTTTGTGTACATACGTGTGTGTGCATGCAATGATAGCTATTTATAAAGTGCTGTAAGTTTTGAAAAGTACTTTACAAATGTTATTTTAGTTTTCTTCCTGGCTACCTTGGGAAGTAGGTGCTATTATTATTCCCATTTAAAGATGAGGAAACTTAAGCAGACTTTCTAGGGTCATATAGCTAGTAAGTGTCTGAGGTTGGATTTGAACTCAGGTCTTCCTGACTCTATCCACTGTACCCCCAGATGCCTCCATGATGATGATTATATTTGCATTTGTTGTACATATGTATCCTATCTATCTATCTATCTATCTATCTATCTATCTATCTATCTATCTATCTATCTATCTATCTATCTATCTCTATTATCTGTTTATAATCTATATAGCTATCCTTCCCTCCCTCCCTCCCTCTCTCTCTCTCCCTTCCTTCCTTCTTTCTTTCCTTTTTTCTTCTAGTTCCCTTAGATGATAAGAGGGAAATATATGCATTTTCATTAACAATGTGAATAAATCCCTCTCATTATTTGCCTCTTTATATTTTTGTAAAGGATGTTGCTTTCTTATGATTAGACTGTGTTTTATATTTTTGTATCTATTGGTACAATTATGTAATTTTATTATTTTTCTTACTATAATCTCTTATGCTTAGTGTTCCTAACATTGAAGCATCCCTGCCTGACATAGACACTCGACACAGTATTATATATATACATAATATAACATATAAAACCATATTTTTTATAATCTTTCATTCAGTATTTTTTATCAATGTCTATTGAAGACATTTGTCTATTTGTTCACTGCTTTATTTTTTCAAACTTATATTTTCCTGATTTGTTTTACAGGACTATAGTTATCTCATAAAAGGAGTCAGTAAAGTACCTGATTTTTCTATTTTTTAAAGAGAGCTAATTATTCTTTAAATGTTTGATAGAGTTGACAAATAAATCATCCTAACTTTAAAAATTTTTTCATTTAAAAAGATACCACGGGGCAGCTAGATGGCGCAGTGGTTAAAGCACCGGCCCTGAATTCAGGAGTACCTGAGTTCAAATCCGGCCTCAGACACTTGACACTTACTAGCTGTGTGACCCTGGGCAAGTCACTTAACCCCCATTGCCTGCAAAAAAAAAACAAAAACAAAAACAAAAAACCAAAAAGATACCACCCATCCAATAATCTGTGACATAGAGTTATATTGTTGTACAAAATACATTCTGGATAAATAACAAACATTAAACAATCAGTTTACTTAAAATCATTAAAAAAGCTTTTGTTGTTGTTTAGTTATTTCAGTTTTGTCCAACTCTTCATGACCCCATTTGGGGTTTTCTTGGCAAAGATATTGGAGTGGTTTGCCATTTCCTTCTCCAGCTCATTTTACATAAAAGGAAACTGAGGCAAACAGGGTTAAATGAGTTGTCCAGGATCACACAGACAATAAGTATCTGAGTTTAGATTTGAACTCAGGTCTTCTGGAGTCCAGATTCAGTGATCTTTACACTGTAGCACATAGTTTCCCCCCAAAAAACTTACCTTGTTATTAAAAAAAAGTTGTAAAAAACAAGTTGTGAAAAATTTCTAATACTAATAGCTCGTAGTATGGTGCTGTGGAAAGCACATTGGTTTAATCAGAAAAATGAGGTCTGACATTGAGTAAATGACTTATGCTTTCTAATAGTTTTCTAATCCCTAAAATGAGGAAACAGTCCCTTCCAATTCCACCATGACCATTCTACTCAAAGTGCTAAATAATTTTTCAAAGTGCTTTGATTGCCCTAGGCACCTCCCCAATCCTACCCTCTTTTCAGCTCCCTTTTATATGTTTTCTACCATCTTTAGAATATAAGCTCTTTGTTTTTCATTTTTCTTTTTCAGGGCAATGAAGGTAAGTGACTTGTCCAGGGTCACAAAGCTAGTAAGTGTCTGAGACTGGATTTGAACTCAGGTCCTTCTGAATCCAGGGCCAGTGCTTTATCCACTGTGTCACCTATCTGCCTCAGAAAGTAAGCTCTTTGAAGGCAGGGATGTCCTGTCACTCAGGCTTGGCCAGGTGCCTGCCACTGTAAAGTTGCTATCTGTAAGGGGGCTAAAATTCTAGCTAGACTGTCTAAAAATCTAAGGAGTAGTCACCATAAATTATAAGCTTTACCAAGAGTTTAGACTTTTAAGTATTTATTAAGGAGCATAAGAATTTGGTGAGGAGAGAGAAAGAGGCCAAGATTCCTTCATCTGTCTATCTCAGAGAGCCAGCATCTCAGCTCCACCCAAACTGAGGTCCAAATTGAGAGATGAGCTGGCTCCTTCGTCCTCCCAGAAGCCTCCTCTCCAACAGGAAACAGGGCCTTCCACACACACACAGCTCCAAACTAATTGGCTGGTAGCTTTGATCAACAGTACCTATAAGCAAACATCACTTCCTGAACTCCAAGGCCCCATGGCTCTGTCCTCAGGCCAGAGCTCACAAAATGTTCCTCCCATCAGGGGGCATTATTCCCACTCTCACACTACCTAGTAAGAGCTTAACAACTGCTTGTTGACATCTTATTTGATCCACCCAACAATGATTCACATCCTATAAGCATCAAAGGCAATTTAAATTTACATGTTATTCAATTTTTGAATGCTAGAACTTTTGGGAAAAGTCTTTCTTTTCTGTTTCCAGTATATACCAAATTGAATTCAGGAAGTTCTATTTGAGGAGATTTATATATATATATATATGCACACACATACATATATATACATACATACATATAAACATATATATAAATACAAAATAAAATAATCTTGCATAATTTTCTTTTCTGATAGGCATAGGAAAAAAGATGTAAACTAGACAATATTACAAAATATATTTTGTTTATTTGGACAAATCAGGCATAGTTATAAACATTCATTTTACTTATAATAAATGAACAGGCATGTTTAAAATGAGAACACTGGATTCTGTTCGGAATTGTTAAGTTACTATTTAGATATGAGATAATGAAATGGCAGGACCATTCAATGGAAGATACAGATCATGAATAGTGGAGTTATTCACGATGAGCAAAGAGAAAAAATAAAAATATTTATTTGCCTTTCATGGCTATATGTTTACATACAAAGAAGAGGACAGCAGTTTTCTTCTTCTTCTTCTTCTTCTTCTTCTTCTTCTTCTTCTTCTTCTTTTTTGGTGAGGCAATTGGGGTTAAGTGACTTGCCCAGGGTCACACAGCTAGTGAGTGTCAAGTGTCTGAGGCTGGATTTTAACTCAGGTCCTCCTGAATTCAGGGCCAGTGCTCTATCCACTGCACCACCTAGCTGCCCCAGCAGTTATCGTCTAACTGTACATAAATGTCATGGACAGAGATTTTCAACTTGATGAATTTAGAAAATGGATCTACAAACTCTTTCAACTTTTAAAATATGAATAAAGTAATCATCAGTAAGTACAAACTTTTCAATATCCAAAGGAGTAAATTACATAAGAAACTATGACCTTCCTTTCATTTAATCATTTTTTCAGTGATGTGCAAGCTCTTCATGACCCCATTTGGAGTTTTCTTGGCAGAGATAGTGGAATGGTTTGACATTTCCTTCTCCAGCTCATTTTTCAAATGGTTTTAAAAACTATATGATAAATTTAACAAGTTAGTAACAGTTATTTGTTTTTCTCCCCTTTTGTTCCTCTTTTAGTTTTTTACTTTGTGTTTTTAAAATGTTTTATTGATTATTTTTTTGCACTGAAATCTATCACTATCCACTAACTACCTCTTTTCACACCCAACTGAAATTGTCCCTTATGATAAAATGTCCCTTATGAAATTAGTCAACATATTGGCCATATTTGAAGATTTATGGCTTGTTCTCTATCACTGGTCCATCACTTATCTGCCAGGAGATGGGCAAAAAGCTTCTGAAATCACAATTGGTCACTGCTTTGATCAGTTAGGAAGTCTTTCATAGTTGTTTCCTTTTACATTATTGTGCTAAAAATAAATCTTAATAATTCATATACTTTCAAACATTAAAGCTGCCCAAATTAACACTTGTGCTTTCTCTCCCCTAGGCCCCAAGCATGCAAGGAGTGAAATGTCTTACTTAGTTCAAGAGACTGGATTAACAACCTTAACATTTGTTCAAACACAACTGTTTTCTCTGCCCATTTATGCAAACAGGAAATAATTGCTTTCGTAGCATCTGACATTATAAGATGCAAGGTATTTCCAAAGACAATAATGATACCACTTGTCATATGCTGAAGCACCTAGGTGACACAGTAGACAGAGCACTAGGCCTGAATTCAAATCTGGTTGCCAATATTTTCTATTTATGTGACCTTAGGCAAATCATTTGATCTCTATCTGTATCAGTTTCCTCATTATAAAAATGGGGATAATATTAAAAACCATTTCTCAAGGTTGGTGTGAAGATAAGATGAAATAAGATTTGTAAAGCATAATGCAAACCTTAAAGCCTTATGTAAATGCTGGTTGTTATTATTGTTATTATTATTATTATTTTGTCTTAATGACAGAAGTGTTTATTTTTCCAGTCTGGAGTGGATAGTAACAATTCTCAAATTCAAGGGCAATTTGAGAAAGAGATTTCTTTTGCCATTAATATGTTTGCCTTGAAAAATCAAGTAATTCAAACACAAACTTAATCCATTTATAGACCCATTTAGACTCCATTAGAATATTCTGAAAATAAAATAATAGGGAAATATATTATTCAATAATGGATTAACAATTGAAATGTTTCATCTAATATCTAGTGACGGCTCTATCTACAAATCTTTAACAGAATCAATCATTTAGAATAGTAAAGTCACATGTACATTCATAGAGGAAAAACCAATGAAATATTCAAAGTTCCGAATGTACTTGGTTGATGGTTTTTCATTGAGCCATGGTTATGTAGGTTCATCTCTTCCTGTTTTTTTAATTGATCTGCAGAATGTAGCTGAGATTTTAACTCTTTAATGATCTTTTCTCCAACAGAAACTATACTCCTTATCAACCTGGGGACGAGGGCAAAGCTGAAAGAAAAAAGAAAGAGGCAGGATTGCATTTTATCATCTCAAATAAGGGCAGTGACATTAGACTGTGACCTTTGTCTTTCATAGTTGTATCAGTAAATCAACAAGCATTTAAAAAAATCCCTAAATGCCAAGATATACAATGAGAAAAATATATACAAAATATGTATGAGATAAACACATTTTACTTTTTTTCCCTCCCTTTTTAGAATAATAAAAAATGTTTGCTTTGTGAACACATTGAGTTAGTGTGGCCTTTTATGTCTTGTAGACAATTCTTTGTTTGATAAAAGCATTTTCAAAAACTCTCAGGAGTTACAGACCTTCAGAGAGAAGAAGCACCTTACTTATGTCAGGGAAAGACTATTCAAATCACTAGAGACAAGTGGGTAGCCCCTTTATTCTTAAATCTTTAGTTCTGTCCTTTAAGAGACAATTTATATCTTTTTAAAAAAATTTAAATTTTTAATTTTGTTTCATTTTTTCTTTCTTTCTTTCTTTTTTTCTTTTTTTTTTTTTGGTGGGGCAATGAGAGTTAAGGGACTTGCCCAGGGTCACATAGCTAATAAGTGTCAAGTGTCTGAGGCTAGATTTGAACTCAGGTCCTACTGAATCCAGGCCTGGTGCTTTATCTACTATGCCTCCTAACTGCCCCTATTTTTTTTTTGTTTGTTTTTTTTTGTTTGTTTTTTTGGTAGGGCAATGAGGGTTAAGTGACTTGCCCAGGGTCACACAGCTAGTAAGTGTGAAGTGTCTGAGGCCGGATTTGAACTCAGGTCCTCCTGAATCCAGGGCCAGCGCTTTACCACTGCGCCATCTAGCTGCCCCCCTATTTTTTTTAAAGATAGTTTGTTCAGGTGGGATTTTGGTAAAAACCTGTATAGGCCATCCATTATATCTCATAGACTCCCTTCTTCATTCCTTCTTCATTCTTCTTCATTATTATACATTGCCTCCCAAAGAGGAATCTTTTTCCTTTGGTTTTGCATAAATTGAAAGAAACCTATACAGACCTTATTGGTAGCAGGTGTTCCATAGAAAATGTTTTCATTTGGGGCAGTTTCTTTAACTGGAAAAACAGAGAATATATGTTAACATTTATAGTTCATTTTATAGGGAATGGAGAGAGAACAAAGAAAGGAAACCTATAAGTGCTTAAAAACGGTATCACCCATAAGGAACCATGACATCATACAATGTTTTCATCCATGGATGGAAGGAGAGATGCTGCAAGATTTGTTTTTCATTGTGGTTGCAAAAACAGAAAGGCATGGTATCTTTACTCTTCTGGCATCAGTGACCCCATCCTTAAACTAGGCTCTGTTTCAGTGTGAAATTAGCAGTCACATCTAGGCTCTAAAATAGATATTAAAAATATCAATTTCCTTCCTTCTATTTTCCTGCAGTGCTAGTCATAGAAATGCCTTTTTGACTGTCCATGAAAGTCATTTACCTCCATGACATGAAAAGACTGCTTTCCATTCTTTGACTTACTATTCTTTGTCTCTCTCTCTCTGCCTCCCTCTGACTCTGTCTCTGTCTTTTTATCTCTCTCTCTCCCCCATTCTTACTCTTCCTTTTCACACCCACATATTATATTGGTAGGGAATAATTTGTGTTCAGAGATCTTTTGGATGGTATAAGGAACATGGTAATCAATTAATTTGTATTTTCCTGCCATGGCTTTTGAAAGTGATACTTCTTTACCAGGCATGTACCCCAAATTTGTAAATTAATGGTATTATGATACCATCATTCCTTCACAACTAGCTCATCAAGCCCCATTTCATCATTATTGCTGTCCTCCTCAGGTTGAACCCACATGCTTTTGGAGCACTTCTTAGCTGCCTATGATGTTTAGCACGTATTGGTAACTTCCAACTAAAATCAATCTCTCTCTCTCTCTTTCTCTTTCTCTCTCTCCCTCACCTTTCCTGATCTTCCTTAATGCAATTGCCTTCTTCTGATACTATATGCAATTTATCCTATTGTTTGAATGTTGTTTTCTCCATTAGACTGTGAGCTCATTGAGGACAGGGACTATCTTTTGCCTTTCTTTGTATCCTCAGTGTTTAGCACAGTGCCTACCACATAGTAGGCACTTAAATGCTTATTGACTCACTGAGCAGGTTATCACGAAGGTATAATTTCTAGACATACACTCACTCTTCTTCATGGTACAACTCTACTTTCAAACTGACTTGGTCAATTTTTGGAGAAAGATTTGGATTTAGAGTACCTGGGCTGATTCTGCAGTCTGTTATTTGTGGGAGGAGGGGCCAGAGGTAGGGGTTGGATAAGTTATGTCCCTTCAATTGTCCTCAATTTTTAAAATGAAGGATCTGTACTGGATGTCTTGAAAATTCCTTCCAGCTTTTAATCCTATGATCAATTTCTACCACACCAACATTTCTTATATCCTTTTCTTAATTTCCATGGATACAGGACCGGCTTTAAATATAGCACAAAAATATTCCCATCAAATGTCTTTGAAATGGGGGTTGGGTGGGATAAGCATTCTGCTTTGTCAGAGGTGCATTTCATGAGGACTTCTCTAAACCAATGAAATCACAGCTCCAGTCTTTTAAAAAAAATTAAAAAGAGGCAATAGATAGGGTGCTATCTGGTCTAGTGCTCTGCACATAGTGAGTCCTCAATAAATACTGATTGATTATTGTGTTTTAATCACATGGCAGAGCCCTAGAGACTGAACAGCTCATGAAAAAGCATCACTTCTTTAGGGACTCTGTCTGCCCCACCTCCTCACCCCCAGTATCAGTAGCCCAAGGAAATTTGATCCTCAAATCAAGTCCAGAGCTAGACCTTAATTCAAGTGAAGCAGCTCAAGTGAACTCTTGCTGCCTCTGCAAACATCTTCACTATTTTTCAATATTCACTGATTACAGTCTTTGCCAAACAATCCTAGAGTCACCGATGACTGCTATTAGATTAGAGACACTAGAATCTCAAATTGTTTATATTTATGGATTGGACTTTTTTTTTGGATACACTTACAATCTGGATGGTGCACAATGGTGATTTTATCTGGAAAGGAAAAAAAAAACACACCATGGTAATTAAAACTGCTCACTTTGTTCTGAGGGGCACAAGTGTAGTCTTGCTCCCCATTCCCCTCCCTCTTTCCATTCCTGTTACAAGTTGTTTTCCCCCTTTCAAAGTGATTCCAAAATTTCACATAGAATCTCAAATAAAATAATAAAATTCTAATACAAAACCATTAAATTTTAATTAGTCTTTCAATCACCCTGAGAGCAGAGATAGGGTTCTTTCTTTTTTTATAAGTTATTTTCAAATGAGATTTTATCTATCATCTACCTATCTATATATACATAATATGAATGCATATATGCATATATATATTTATAGTGTTTCTCAAACCTGAAAGTGCTATTGTTTGTATTTGTCCTTTCTCAGTCTTTGAACATACTGGGGCTCATTAATTGAAGGCATTCATCCCTGGTTACTTGTGGATTTATGAACTGCTAGTCTTCTCCAGAAGACTTAAGGCAGTAAAAATGGTTTAGTCAAATTCTCAACATTCTATGTGAGTGGGGCCATGTGTAAGAGTGGCAAAGCATTGCTAAGAGAATTGTTCTGGTAATTTATAGATGGCTTTGGGAAGCATTTTGATTTGGGGGGTAAATTTAACTTCTTAATTGTGGTTTCTTTAGACTAGCATTAAATTTGTTTTTCATTTGCCGAGCACATGGTAATTACTGGCAAGGGGATTCTTCCTTAAAGCATTCTGGGATATGTGGGAAGCCAACCTGAGATAATAAGGAAGGTTAAGAATAGACCTTACCTGTGTCATAGAGGGGAAATAGATAGCTATGAAGGGTATGGGATGAATTATCAATGATTTAAGATGAGTATTAAAAAAATTAATTATTAGCATGGGTGATCATGGGATATAACAGTCATAGAAGAATTAAAATTGAGAATAACCCAGAGGGCAGAGCACATGGTGGGCAGGTATCATATAGCAACAGAAGAGTAATACAGAAGCTTGGCCTCAAGGGTGTTGTCTGGGAGATATATGAATGGGAATTAACATGAGTCAGTCACATCACAAGAACAAGAGTGCCTATATGCTCCATTGGTATTCACACAAAGAGATCTTGAGAAATATATATACCCCCTGACCTCCCAGCACAGTGGGTAGATCCAACATTGAGGAGGATATGAACAAAAATTAAGCAAGAGGAGAAGGCATGTGATTTGTACCGGTGGAGGGAGTACCAACATAGTGTCACCAAGGAAGCACAGTAGAAAGAACCCTGGGCTTTGGAGCCAAAGGATCTGATTTCTGATCTCAATTTGATCAATTGCCACCTGTGTGGCAGGACTCAACCTCTCTGGACCTCAGTTTCCTCATCTGTAAAATGGAGGAATTGATTTCTGAGGTTTCTGCCCTACATTTATGCTACTATTCTCCGAATGATAATTAATAACTTTTCTGAAGATTTTCAGATCTGTCACTCATGGGTTTAACAAAAAAATAGTGGAGGGTAATTTTAATTTACCATAGAAGTTTTCTTCTTCTGGTCTCTTCCCAATAATGCAGTCTCTGAGCTGTCGTAACTTTTCCTTAAGGAGAAACATATCCCCAAATAAATGTTAATAATTGCGGTTTTGTCATAGATTAAAATGGAATGCAGAAATAAATGTTTTTTGTTTTTTTTTACCAAGCTAACTTCTGTGCTATAGTAGCACCTTTAAGATACTCAGAAACAGAAGGAGGAATTCTCAACATAAGGCCCTGCCCCCAACCAACTAGGATGCAAGCCAATATACACTGATTATTTTATATCCCCCAAGGCTCTATCCTGGTACTTCTTTGTTTCCTTTTGTTGTTCAGTTGTGTTCAACTCTTTGTGACCCCGTGGACCACAGCACACAAGGGCCTTCTACCCTCCACCATCTCTCAGTTATTCCAAGTTCATGTTCATTGTTTCCATGACAATATTCTATACTGTTTTGCTTGGTGATCTCTTCAGCTCTCATGGATTCAATTAATCATTTATATGGAGATGATTCTCAGATCTCTTTATCCAGTCCTAATCTCTCTCCTCATCTCTAGGCTGACATCTCCAAATGCTGATGAAATATCTTGAACTGATATTTTAAACTCAACATGTCTGAACTCATTATCTTTTCCTTCAATCTCTTTCCTCTTCCCAACTTCCTTATTACTTACTTCCAAGGGCACTACCATTATCCTAGTTTTAGGGACACAACCTAATTATCATCCTTAACTCCTCACTCTCTCCCACCCTTCATATCCAATCAGTTGGCAATACTTGTAGATTATATTTTCACAGTATCTCCCATGTAGGCTGTCTTCTCTCTTTGGACATTGCTATCACCATAGTGCAGGGTCTTATCACCTTGCATTGCAACAGTCTTCTGGTTGATATCCTGCCTCGGGTCTCTCCCAGCATCATTATTTCTTCTACTCTGTTATCAAAATGACCTTCCTAAATCATAGGTTTGACCATGACACCCACCCTCCTTCTTTCTTTTAATAAACTCCAGTGGCTCCCTATTAGGTTCAGTTTTTGTTTTTATAACAGTTTGGTTTTTTAATGTAATAAAGATTTTTATTTATAGTTTTGGGTTCGAATTTTTTATCTCTCCTTCCCTCCCTCCCCTCACCCCTCCTTGAGGTGGTAAGCAATCAGATATTGGCTATACATGCATGATTATGTAAAACATTACCATATTTGTCATTTTGTACAAGGAAACTTGACTAAAAAAATGAAAGTGAAAAATAGCATGCTTCAGTCTGTTCTATCAATATCAGTTCTTTCTTTGAAGATGGATAGTATGTTTCAAAAATAGTCCTTTGGGATTGTCTCGGATCATTGTATTGTGGAGAATAATCAAGTCATTCACAGTTCTTCATCAAAAATTATTGCGATCTTCCTGTACAATGTTCTTTTGGTTCTGCTTACTTCACTATACATCAGTTCCTACAAGTCTTTCCAGGCCTTTATGAAGTCATCCTGCTTCTCATTTTTTATAGCACTAATTCTATCACCATCATATACAGTTCATTTAGCCATTCCTCAATTGATGGGCATTCCTTTTATTTCCAATTCTTATCAGGTTGGGCCCTTCATAAGTCATTATGATCTTCTTATATCCTACTATGCTTTCTATATTCACAGAGCTTTGATACTCACACCTCATCAGTATTCTCAGTTGCTTCTGCCTCTCTAATTGGCAGCCTTGGAGGGTGGAATGAAAAAAAACTTCCTCCTTTATAGAGGGCTTAAGATGCCAATCATCTCTTCTACCTTCTGACAGTATCTTTCTTTTGTGTTTTGTCTTCCTTTATTAGATCGTAAGCCCCTTGAGGGCAGGGACTATCTTACTTTTTTCTTATTTTATCCCCAGTATTTAGTACAGTGCCTGACACATGTTTAGGCACTTAATAGAAAATTATTTTAACATATTGTACTCCATGATCCAATGACACTGATCTTGCTGTCTTTGAACAAGACATTCCATTTCTCAACATTTCCCATGTGTTTTCACTGGCTTTTCTTTATGCCTGGAATTTTCTCTCTCCTTATCTCTGCCTTCTGGTTTCCCCGGCTTCCTTCCAGTCTCAGCTAAAATCATACTGCCTGCATCCAGCAGGCCCTGCTCATCCCTCTTAATGGTAGCTCCTCCCCCCTGACATTACCTCAAATTTACCCTGTATTTAGAGCTTCTGTTGTTGAACCATCTGACAGTGCTAAAGACTTTGGGAGCAAGAACTTTACTTTCTGGGTCTTCAGTAGATGTGTCCAGGGCACCTGGGAAACAATCACAAGGCTGCATGTCCATAGGGATTGCTTCCCAGGATGATGGCTGAAAGTACTGTTATTCTCAAGACTTTTGGCTTCAGGGACCTGGGCTATCTCCAATAATATCTAAGGGGAGATGTTAGTCAAAGTGATGGTGGTTTGACTTGCTTGGTGCAATCAGCCTTCTGTTCCCTCCATTTTGCATCTGTTTTGTCTGGTTTCAACTCCACTGTTGTATTTCCCCATTCTTCCCCTTACCCCTTCTGCCTCATTTTGTGTGTTGTCTTCCTCTATTAGATTGTAAACTCCTTGAGGGCAGGGACTCTTTCTTTTTTCTTATTTTATGCCCAGCACTTAGCACAGTGCCTGACACATTAATAAAAGTTGACTAGATTGTATTGAATGGTCTGTCCATCAGGGTGCTTTGATTCAACTAGGCTGGCTTGTCTGCTTTGTGGGGTCTCAGTTGGTAGGGATGGCTTACTTCTCTACAGGAGATAATTTTTAGCTAAGAGCTGCTGGGTTGGAAGCAGGACCAGTACTTTTTTGTGTGTGTGTGTGTGGGGAGAGCAGTGTTGCCAGTCCCAGTGTTCTTATTCATATCTGCCTATTGGGCAGCTGGTAAGCAAGTGTGGCTGCTGGTCATGAAGAAGGTAGGTCCCTTCTTCACAATGATTTTTTCCTCTCAATGATGGCTGTGAGGGCTAAGCTGGAAGCAGGTTTAGGGTTTGGGTGGGGGGGACACTACTATTCCCAAGGTTTCTGGGTTCAGGGTTCTGGGTTGTATCCATCAAGAGGGTTGATAATAGAGGTGATTTTTTTTTTCTTGGGCAGGAAGCACAGTTTCCTATTTCTCCCTCAAAGTGCCTTGTCGCTTTAGGTAAGCTGACTTGCTTTTTGTGTGTGAAAGTTTGTTGGCTCCTCTTCCACAGGAGTGGTTTTCCTGCATGGTAGCTGTGAGCTGTAGGTTGGAAGCTGAACCTTTGGTTTGGGGAAGGAGGAGAAGGCAGTGCTGCCCCTTTCAGGGCTCCTGTGCCTATCATGAAATAATTGCTGTTCTTTAGAATTTATTTGCAAAGCACCATTTCCCAGCTTTTGTAGTTCTGTTAAAAAAGTCAATGCTTATTCATTCATTGATTCATTCTTTCATTCATTTATTTATATTGATTTTATTCATAATTATTCGAAATCTGGAGAAAGCCACCTTTACCTAAGAACTAGCCTTAGACAAAGATAGACATCGGCTTGTGAGGTGATTTAAGGACTTGTCCCTGCTCTGAATTATTTCCCAACTGCTACACTGTCTAAAATACAATTAGAGATTTGGTCCTTTGGTTAACTAATTATCTCTAAAGACATTTTCTTTTAAATGAAATTTTCTCTGGGTTGGGCAACATAATATACTTATGTCAGTCATTCATTATTTGGTGTGGGTTATTTTATTTGTCCCCGCCCCTCCCAAGAGCACTGAGAGAATGAGACTTTTGATGGTAGGAAGGAGAAAGGCATAATTTTGGAACCAGAGGCACATTCCATGGTGATCAATCCTAGCCTTTAGCTAACAGAAGTACAAAGGTTACTTTGGTGGTGGGAAGTGCCTGGACATGAAGAGGAACAAAAAAAGCTAATAAATAAACAAATAACCAACCAACCAATCAACCAACCAAATGAATGGATGAACAGATGAATGAATGAAGAAAGAAAGAAAGAAAAAAGGAAAAAGAAAAAGAAAGAAAGATAAAGAAGAAAAAAGAAAAAAAAAGAAAAAGGAAATGGAAAACCGCTGGGGAAAGGAAGAAAAAACCAAAATTCTCTCAGTGTCTCACTTTTGCCTATTTCTGGCTCTTTCTAAGTCTTCAAGACATAAACTCACTTATTGCCAATTTCCTCCTGCCTGCACAGTCCTTAGATCTGCCGTTCCTAAGTGTGCTGTGGCATAAACTCAGAGAGCACCACTGGATATTTTAAATGTTCAACTTAGTAACTAAATAAATGAAACCATTAGGTTCTTTTGGCCTAGGAGTTCTGTAAAAAAAACAAAAACAAAAACACTGAGACCCTAAGCATGTCCTGCCATGAATGGAGAATGTTTGGGAAAATGCCTTAGGTTAATGGAGCACAAATAATCAATGCTTTTATAAATCTCCCAGAAACACAATTGTCTTTGGAGCATAAAATGAAGTTACAAATGGGGATGATAGAATCAACTAGATTTCTTTGGGGATTGTCTGTTTTGTCTTCAGGCCATTTCTTTAATTGCTTGATGTATTTATTCTTTCTTCTAGATGTTGGGACTATACAGATGTACCTGACTTCCTTACACTTAATCTCAGAAAATCTGGAAAGTGTTTATTTAAAAAGCTTTTCATTAGAAGCATTAAAGCATTTGGTTTGTGAATAGATAGAAATTCCAAGGCCTGGGTTATCATAGCTTCGGGCTGTGTTAAGGGTTTAAGCACCTAGGGAGGAGATGCTCTGTGACTAGAGATTATTCTGGTTGTCAGAGGTGGGTCCTGGTTACCTGCTGAATAATTTCAAGTCCACTTTTTCCAGTTTGCCACTGTTTGAACTTCTTCAAGGCTTCATCTACAGAAAGTTCTCCAGTCTTTACTTTTTCCTGCAAAAGGATGAGTTCTTCTTGGCCAGAGGGTATGCAGCATTTCAGGGCAGAGCAGTGTTGATTGTCCACTCGGGTTCTATCTAGATTGGTGCAAGGGGGAGAATTTTGAAACATCAGTCAACATTTGGACATTTTAAAAAAATTCTCTCTCCTCTTAAATATTCATTAGCCGTTTCAAAGTAGATTATGGCAGATGATTTCTACAAATTGAGACCCTGAAAGATTCATGGGGCATTAAGATATGGAATTCACTATACAGGGAGAAGATAAGTTCTTCTTCCATTTATTTTTTATTTTATTTTAAATTTTTTTAGTGAGGCAATTGGGGTTAAGTGACTTGCCCAGGGTCACACAGCTAGGAAGTGTTAAGTGTCTGAGGCTGGATTTGAATTCAGGTACTCCTGACTCCAGGGCCTGTACTCTATCCACTGTGACACCTAGCTTCCCCTCCTCTTCTGTTTATGTTGCTGGCTGACTAAGCTGTCTACCAGCATCTGACTAGCAATTGCTGGCAGGCAGTGATAGAAAATTCAGAAACATTAAGGATGCTAGATAGAGCTTCCCTATTCCACTTCCTTTTGTTTGATTCAACACATGAGAAAAAAGACAAAGAGGCAGAACCTTCGGAGGAGGCAAAACATTACCAGCTAGAGCCAAGTAGGTGGAGCACTGGACCTAGAGTTAGGAATAGAGTTCAAATCTGACCACAGACACTTAGTAGCTGTGTGACTCTGGGAAAATCACTTTAACTGCTTCAGTTTCAGTTTCCTCAGTCATAAAATCGAGTTAATAATATTATCTACCATGGATAGAGTACTGGCCCTGGATTCAGGAGGACCTGAATTCAAATCTGGACTCAGACACTTACTAGCTGTGTGACCCTGGGCAAGTCACTTAATCCCAATAGCCTCATCAAATAAAAATACTATCTACCTCATAGGGGTTGTTGTGAGAATCAAATAATATTATATTTATAAAGCCCTTAGCATGGTGCTTGGCAACTGGCTCTTAATAAGTATTTATTTCCTTCCTTTACAACTTATTTTTCTCCCCCCAATTACATGTTAAAAAAATTTTCAATATTTGTTCTTTTTAAAGTTTTGAGTTTCAAATTCTCTTTCTCTCTTCCCCCGTCCTGAGACTATAAGCCATCTGTTATAGATATACATATGCAATCATGTAAAACATTTCCATATTAGGCGTCTTATACAAGACTTGACCAAAAAAAAAGAATGAAGGAAAGAAAGAAATCAAGAAAGAAAGAAGGAAAGAGAAAAATAATATACTTCAATCTGTATTCAGACAATATCTGTTCTTTCTCTGGATAGTATATTTCATCATGAGTCCTTTTTGATTGTCTTGATCATTATATTGCTAAGAATAACTACACAATTCTTCATCACACAATGTTGCTATTACTACATACAATGTTCTCCTGGTCTGCTCACTTCACTTTGCATCAGTTCATTTAAGTCTTTCCAGGTTTTCCTGAAAGCATCTTTCCTGTCATTTTTATAGCACAATAACATTCATATACCACAACTTCTTCAGCCATTCCCCAATTGATGGGTATTACCTCAATTTCCAAT
This sequence comes from Dromiciops gliroides, assembly GCF_019393635.1. Taxonomy (NCBI): domain Eukaryota; kingdom Metazoa; phylum Chordata; class Mammalia; order Microbiotheria; family Microbiotheriidae; genus Dromiciops; species Dromiciops gliroides. The sequence goes on along the minus strand of NC_057866.1, from coordinate 247,195,453 downwards.
TCTTAGCCACCACATAAAGAGCTGCTATAAACATTTTTTGTACAAATAGGAACTGTTCCCTCTACTCTTCCATTTTTTTTTAAATCTCTTTGGGATATAGACCTAGCAGTAGTATTTCTGGATCAAAAGGTATGCAGTTTTATAGCTTCCTTTTCCCTTTCTACAGAAATGTCCAAGAGCTAGTGAACAATAGTGAACCACATGATGTCAGAGGTGGAAGTGACCTCAGAAGCCATCTAGTACAACTTCTCCCTGAATAAGAATCTTTTTAACAATATAGACGCTGCACGTGGACATAGCGTGTTTGCTTTGACATCTCCAGTAAAGAGTGACCAGAATTTCCCAAGACATCCAATTCCACTTTTTGACAGTTGTCACTGGAAGAAAGTTTTTCTCTGCCTAGATCTGTCTTCCTCTTTCCACATTCATTCCACTGCTCCTTATTTTATCCTTTGGGTATAAATTGGAAAAGTAAATACCTTCCTTTATGTGACAGCCCTACAAATACCTGAATATAAATCTCATGGCCCAAACTACGATTTCTCTTTCCCAGGATAAATATCACATTCAAACAAACAAACAAACAATCACTCCTAACATGGCATGACTTTGAGACCTTTACTTTCCTGCTTGCTTTATTCTGAAGATTATCTAAATTCTTCTTCTTCTTCTTCTTCTTCTTCTTCTTCTGGTGAGGCAATTGGGGTTCGGTGACTTGTCCAGGGTCACACAGATACTAAGTGTCCATGTGAGACCAGATTTGAACTCAGATCTTCCTGACTCCAGAGCCGGTGCACTATCCACTGTGCCACCTAGCTGCCCCCTATATTATTCTTAATGTGTGATGCCTAGAACCTAAAATAATGTGGTCAAACCAGGGCAAAGTATAGGAAGACTATCCCTTGCCTAGGCCTGCTCAATAGTCCTCTCTTAATGTAACCCAAGATTGCATTTGCCTTTTTGTTTCCATGTCATACCAGTAGCACTTATAGTGATAGTCCACCCAAATCCCCAGGTCTTGATTCAGATTAACTTCTGGCTAGCCATGAATTTCTTATCTTGTGCTTTTGAAATTGACTATAAGAATGTACGAATATCATATCATAAGAATATCATATCTATCCTTGTTCCATTTCATCATAATAAAGTGAGCCGAGTGTTATAGGTTGTCAAGAATTTGGGGGATCTTGATTCTGTCACATACAATATTAGTTATTCCTTCTAGCTATCTACAGATTTGATAAGCACATGTTTATTATCTATGTTTTTACTTAAATCATTGATAAAAATGTTGAATAGAACAGGCATAAGAAAGGAGCCATGGGAGCCTCCTTCCAAGTTGACATTAAAGCAATGATTGCTCTTTAGATATAACTATGCGACCAGTTTCAAACCTGCATAACATACCTACTAATATGGCCAATATCTCTATCTTTTTCACAACATTAGTAAGAGGGGCAGTTAGTTGAACAGAGAGAGGACACTGAAGTTTACAGTTTTACAGTCAGGAGTGAGTCATGTATCCCCCTGACAGGTACTCTCCTCAAGAAATACTAAGTGCACTGGAGGGCAGGTGTGATCCAAGTTTCTGTAAGGATTGTGATGTGTTTATAATTTAAGCATTTACTTTGATACAAGTGATTTTATTTTTTTGTTAAGTAAATGATTATGTTTAAGGTTTAAAAGTGTCATTATTATGAGTGGCTGGTTGTATAAACAGTGATATTTAGCTCAAAACCAAAGTGGTAAATAGAAGTGTGAGAAATAATTCCTATGGATCCCTACTCTTCCAATGAGTATTAATCAATTTGATATGATTCTATAGGGGTAGTATTTATAAGTTTTTTTATATTTGGCCCCAGAGCCATGAACTACAGGTTGTAAGTTCATTAGCTTAATCATAGGAAATAACTAGAGGCCCTCCACCCTTGTTTTTCCTTGTCATGGTGACCAAACCCAGTGTAGCAGAGATGAGTAAATTACAAGGAAAGTCCTGCAACTTATTTTTGTACCACTGGATCTTTCTCTCTCTTGTCCAATATGAGCAGGTGACCATCTTATGACCACATAGTCAGTGGAGACATGCCATACTTCACAAAACTTGTGACCCCCCCCCCCCAAATGATAGGTCATTTTTGGCCCATGAAAGCAAGGTCTATCAACCAATGGGATTCTGTACTTTACATCACCTCTTTAGAATGTTCAGGTATCCAATCTGGCATTAAGCTTATAAAAATAAGACCCTAGAAGAAGAAGGTATCTCAGCTTGTGAGGACGATCTGTGGTCCATTTCATTAGAGAGGACCATATACCCTTCAATAAAGTGCCATTTGCTCAGAGCTATGCCTCAGTTTCTTTTATTGTAGGTTGGACAATTTTAAAGTATATTTCCTCACAACAGGTTTTGCACTAGGACCCTGAGTATAATTTCATGGTGGTGGTCTTTTTCTGGGAAACTTGACCTGCAGTGTACATATACTCTCTACGAGAAGTGTAAGGTGCTATCTTCCAATTTTTTTCAGGACTCTAGAATATAGTTCATCTGGGTTGGTTACTTGAAATTGTCAAAGGCAGTTTGGTTCCCTCTCTCTTGATATCTTGTTTATCAATTTCTTATTATCTACTAGTTGTTTTGTCCTTTTCAGTCCAAAGATAATTCTCCTTAGAAGAAATAGAAGCATAATAAAAGTGGGGCAACTTTTCTTTCTTTTTGCCTTGAGCAATCATCACATTATGTACTCCAAACAATATCCCATCCTTTAATTCTCTTCTTTCCTCCAATATTTATTTTAGAAACCTTTTCTTTTTATTCTTGGTTTTATCAGCCTTAGTTCATTCTGAGCTTATACTCCTGGTATTATTCTTACACACTGTTGTATGCTTTTGTATTCATCCTTTGTTTCCAATTGTTGTTCAATTGTTTTTCAATTGTGTACCACTTTTTGCTACCCCATTTATGTTTTTTTTTTTGGGGGGTACAAAGATACTAGAGTTGCTTGCCATTTCCTTCCCAAGTCATTTTACAGATGAGGAAACTGAGGTAAACAGGGTTAAGTGACTTGCCCAGGGTCACATAGCTAGTAAGTGTCTGAGGCTATATTTAAACTTAGGTATCTCTCACTCCAGGGTCATCACTCTATTGTGCCACTGAACTGCTCCATAATCATAGCAGGTATCGTGTGTGTGTGTTTGTGTGTGTGTGTGTGTAAATTGGGTTTAAGTGACTTACCCAGGGTCACATAGCTAGTAAGTGTTAATTGTCTGAGGCCAGATTTGAATTCAGGTCCTCCTGAATCCAGGGCCTGTGCTCTATCCACTGCACCACCTAACTGCCCCATAGGTAGCTTGTTATAGCACTTTTAAGCTTACAAAGTACTGTACATATGATATCTAATTAGGCTCTCACAACAACCTGAGAGGAAGGTGCTATTATTATCCCCACCTTATAGATGAGGTACCCGAGAGTCTAAATGACTTGATTAGGGCCACAGAACTAGTAATTGTCTGAGACCAAATTTGAACTCACATCTTCCTGACTCTAAATCCTGTGCCTAGGGGCACTTCTCAGATTTTCAGATATAGGTAGGAATTCAGAGCCCCTAATGCCTCTTTTTTTTTTCTTTTTTTTTTCTTGGTCAATGAGGGTTAAATGACTTGCCCAGGGTCACACAGCTAGTAAGTGTCAAGTGTCTGAGGCCAGATTTGAACTGAGGTCCTCCTCAATCCAGGGCTGCTGCTTTATCCACTGTGCCACCTAGCTGCCCCCTAATGCCTCTTTCAACTCCAGGATAAGATAGTTCTATGAAACTGCTACCAATTTGAAGGGTGGCAATATTGATATTTGGGAGATGGAAGATCTTAACAAGTATTTCATTATCAATGACAATTTGTGCTCACTCTTTCCTCCTTCAAGGCTGTCTATTCACAATACATTTGACAGTGAGATTTTTCCTCTCCAGAATTTTTTTTCTCTTTCACCACACAGGAACCAGTGTTTATCACTTGTCATTCCTTGAGTGGAATACAGTATGTGAGGAATTCCCTTTGTGGTAGAATGAGACCGATAGGACTGAACATAAGGCCAAAGGAGTGACTGGTACAGTCACAGGGCATAGGGCACCTATTTGATTTCCTGAGTTCAATTTTACCACGTGTAACTGTTTGAGCCTTGGAAGAACTTTGCTAGGATATTAAATTGAATGAGACATAGAAATGAAATGGGTATGATTTTTAGGAAGACCAGCACTTAGGGGGTTTACTTTCTGAAGCTACCCATTGCTTCACATGAATACACAAGAGTCCATTCGTCAATTATCTCAATTCTTTTAGGAACTTTCTTGCTTCGTCTTTTCTTTTTGCAAGTTCTGTGCCTCGTGAAGTAACAAGATGTCAACCCATTCTATATAAGAAATCTTTTCTTGCAGGGATGATGGAGCATGCAGTCCCCAGGGAACTGGAGGAACACAACTAAGCAGTAGGGCTTACAGGTTCAGCAGGAAAAGACATAGTTAGTAAATGAGGATCTGCTCCATACAGCACTCTTTCTTGACAACGCCCCAAGCTCAAATTCAAAGAAAGAAAATCGCGAGCTGAATTACACTAGAATTCTAGGTAGCATTCCTGCCAGGGCATACAAGGGTTAGCATTGGAGCTTCCATCTTTCCTAGACTGTGTCAGTTTACCCTAGAGTTTCATGCTTGGTAGTCTTCTGGTTGATGGTGAGCTCTCTTCTACCAAGTCACCCATGAACCTGAAATCTTCTTTCCTTTGGAAACTGTCATAAAATGAGCCTCTACAGGGAAACCCCTGTGGTAGTCAGGCATAGCACTAACAATCCACATGTGACATCCAAGGCTCAGTTTGGTATTTCATTTCAGTCACCTCCTCCCTCAAAGCTCCTGACTCCAGCTACTAAAAGGTAATCAAACTGGGTCGAGCAAGATTTATGTTCATTTTTTCTGACTGGGCACTGATGGTGTTTCTGATGGATAGGGAGATGCTTAAAAGATAGGCAGGGGTTCAGAGGTGGAGAAACTAAGGGCCTGTATAACCAATGATGAGATAACTGATAGAAGGCTCTAATCAGTATAATTTGGAGATAACTACTATCATCTACTGACAATCTCTATACACTGATATTCATATTCTGATCCTACTCTTTATGGCTCCTTTTAAAAAAGTGTATTAGGTTCATGCTAGATCCTGGGCAAAATAAAAATATTCCCTGCCTTGAAAGCTGGGAAACATTTTATTTTTATAGCCAGTACTTCTGATAAAGTCCTCATTTCTAAAATATATCAGGAACTAAATCAAATTTATAAGAATCCAAGTCATTCCCCAGTTGAGAAATGGTCAAAGGATATGAACAGGCAGTTTTCTGATGAAGAAATCAAAGTTATATATTGCCATATGAAAAAATGCTCTAAATCACTATTGATCAGAGAAATGCAAATTAAAACAACTCTGAGGTACCACCTGACACCTATCAGATTGGCTAATATTACAAAAATGGAAAATAATAAATGTTGGAGAAGTTGTGGAAAAATTGGAACACTAATGCATTGTTGGTGGAGCTGTGTGCTCTCCATTCTGGAGAGCAGTTTGGAACTGTGCCAAAAGGGCTATAAAGCCTTGCTTGCCCTTTGACCCAGTAATACCACTATTAGGTCTTTTTCCCAGGTAGATCATGGAAAAGGGAAAAGGATCCACATGCATAAAAATATTTACAGCTGCTCCTTTTGTGGTGGCAAGGAGTTGGAAATTGAGGGGTTGCCCATCAATTGGGGAATGGCTGAACAAATTGTGGCATATGAATGTAGTGGAATACTATTATGCTATAAGAAATGATGAACAGGCAGATTTCAGAGAAACCTGGAAGGACTTGCGTGAACTGATGGTGAGTGAGATGAGCAGAACCAGGAGAAAATTGTACCCAGTTTCAACAACATTTTGTGTTGTTCAACTGTGATAGAATTGACTCTTCTCAGCAATACAATGGTCCAAGATAGTTCCAAAGGACTCATGATGGAAAATGTTCTTCAGATCCAGAAAAAAAGGAAAAATGACTGGAATCTAGATGCAGATCGAACCATACTATTTCTATTGTTTTTGGTTGTTTTTCTTTTTTGAGGTTTTTCCTTTTTGCTCTGATTCTTCTGTCATAACATGACCAATGCAGAAATATGTTTAATGTGATTGTACATATATCACCTATATCAGATTACTTGCTGTGTTGGGGAGGGGGGAGAAAAATTTGAAACTAGAAATCTTATAAAAACAAGTGTTGAAAACTATCTCTACATGTAACTGGAAAATAATAATATTTATATGAAAAAAAAACCCATAGGCAATATATTTCCTACCTTTAACAGATTTATACTTGATTGGGGAAAAAACACATGTACTCTTATGGGGAAATACAAAATGAGAGACTGTGTGGTTTAATGCTGTAGAGCTGGCCTTAACATCAGGAAAACTTTGGTTCAAGCTTCACCTATGATACATACTGGCTCTATGACCCTAGGCAAAGACACTCAACCTGTCTTTGCCTTACTTTCCTTATCCATAAGATGGGCATAAAAATAGCACCTACTTTCCAGAGCTGTTGTGAGGATCAAATGAGGTAATAATTGTAAAATGCTTAGCACAGTGCCTGGCATATAGTGAGTGCTATATAAATGTTGACTATTAATTATTATTAATTAACTTCTCAGTGCTCCTAACAACTAATTTTTTTGTTTTTGTTTTTGTTTTTGTTTTTGTTTTGTTTTGTTTTGTTTTTTAGTGAGGCAATTGGGGTTAAGTGACTTGCCTAGGGTCACACAGCTAGTAAGTGTTAAGTGTTTGAGGCTGGATTTGAACTCAGGTACTCCTAACTCCAGGGCCGGTGCTCTATCCACTGCGCAACCTAGCTGCCCCTGTTGGACTAATATTTGAAGTCTTCGTAGATGAGCAAAACCAGGTAAAGCTTCAGCATTGCTGTCATGCCCATTTTGAATGCAATGATGTGTTGAACTTTTTCTGTCCCCATGTTTATATATAGCAGAAAATAATTGAAACTATGATAAGTGAATAATTAACATGAATATTTAAGGATACTTTCCTTTCAAGAAGCTCAAATACATATACACTCCCTCATTGACTCTTTTTTTTTTTTTTTTTTTGGTGAGGCAATTGGGGATAAGTGACTTGCCCAGGGTCAGACAGCTAGTAAGTGTTAAGTGTCTGAGACTGGATTTGAACTCAGGTCCTCCTGACTCCAGGGCCGGTGCTCTATCTATGGCACCACCTAGCTGCCCCCCCTCACTGAATCTTAAAATAAACCTGAGAGATATTTTGGGGTTACCAAATGGGGATAATAGTCTTGTCTTCTTCTTCTTCTTCTTTTTTTTGGTGCGGCAATAGGCGTTAAGTGACTTGCCCAGGGTCACACAGCTAGTAAGTGTCAAGTGTCTGAAGCTGGATTAGAATTCAGGTCTTCCTGACTCCAGGGCCAGTGCTCTATTCACTGCACCACGTAACTGCCCCTCCATCTTGCTTCTGCAGTAGTTCGGATACTAATTGCATAACAACTGCATCTTTCTGGCAGACTTTCATTGATTTCCTTTGAAAACTGCAGGTTCATGGGGGGCAGCTAGGTGGCACAGTGGATAAAGGACCAGCCCTGGATTCAGGAGGATCTGAGTCCAAATCCGGCCTCAGAAACTTGACACTGGCTATGTGACCCTTGGCAAGTCACTTAACCCTCATTGCCCCACCAAAAAAAAAAAAAAAAAAAGGAAAGAAAGAAGGAAGGAAAGAAAGAAGGAGGAAGGCAAGAAAGACAGAAAGATGAAGGAAAGAAAGAAAGAAAGAAAGAAAGAAAGAAAGAAAGAAAGAAAGAAAGAAAGAAAGAAAGAAAGAAAGAAAGAAAGAAAGAAAGAAAGAAAGAAAGAAAGAAAAAGAAAGAAAGAAAGAAAATTGCAGGTTCAGAGGGAGAATAGTAGATTTTAATGAAATAAATATCTAACCTCCAACTATTATGAAATCAGCAAAAATCAAGAACCCATCAATCACATGAGTTTGTGATAATTAAATAACCCATTGGCAGAATATCTAGGTGCCACATTGTAGTCTAAGACGGGCTTTATTATGTATTGCATTGAAATCCTTTCTTTTTATGAAAGATTACCCTAAGAACTATGTATTTGCCCTGGATTAACTGTTGAATTGATGAATGTGGACATGTTTAATATTACTTTTATTCTTTAAAACTTTGCAATATCACTGAAAGATCAAACAGACCTAGAAATAGAGTCCAGGGATGCTGTGTCAGTAGGGAAAAACCAGGTATCAGTGAGAGCCAGAAGATGGAAGGGATGAAAAAAGAAAAAAGGTTTAAGATGAAAACATTTGTTGATTAATGGAGTAGGCATTCCAACAGTGTAGTATTGGGTCCATCTGGAGAGGACTATTGGGTGTGAGGATGGTTAAGGCTGAAGGGCTGGGAGTAAGGGAGAATATATTTGTGGATAAGGAATTTTTCAGATAGCTTTCAAATCACTCATCTGGTATGTTACTGTGGGAATTCTTTTTTTTTTTTTCAGGTATGGATTGGATCAGATGGCTGCTGGAGTCCCTTCCAACTCTCATATATTTAAAAAAAATATTCTGAGGCATGTATTTATGTAGCCAGGGTTTTATAATTACTGATTCTAGATAGTTTGAAGGGAGAGACATATGTTCATCACTGAAGAATGAGTCCAGGCAGAGTTTCCTTGAAGTGGTGAGGGAGGCAGGTGATTGGGTTCTTGAGATGCCCCTCTCCCAAGGTCCAAACTACTGGCAAGTAGTCACCTTCATTTGTAAAAAAAAATAGGGTAGGTTCTGGTATTAGAACCTTCCAGGTCCTACTGAAATTCACTAAGTTCTAGAACCTAGATTCTTCTTCTTCTTCTTCTTCTTCTTCTTCTTCTTCTTCTTCTTCTTCTTCTTCTTCTTCTTCTTCTTCTTCTTCTTCACGGGGCAGTAAGGGTTAAGTGACTTGCCCAGGGTCACACAGCTAGTAAGTGTCAAGTGTCTGAGCACAGATTTGAACTCAGGTCCTCCTGAATCCAGGGCCAGTGTTTTATCCACTGTGCCACCTAACTGCCCCGCCCCCCTGCCCAGAATCTAGATTCTTAAACTGTGGGTCATGACCTCATAGGGGTCACATAACTAAATGTAGGGATTGCAAAAAATCTGGCAACTGCAAAAGGTTACATATACTTATTTAATATACCTACAAACCAAGGGTCGTGTAAAAATTTCTTGGGCAAAAAGGAATCATAAGGAGTAAGCTCTCGGAACTCTCAACATAATTGCTTCAAAAAACCTCCATAGGAAAAAGAAATCATGAGGGGAAAATGTTTAAGAAAGCTCTGTTCTAGAAGGCAGAAGTTGGCTCATTCTTTCTTGTCTTCCTGCATACAAATGAACCCAGTTACAGTTGTGTTCACATAGCTGTGCTCAAATAGCTGGTTTCATTTGTTTTTCTTTGTCTATCTATGGATAATAGATTGGGGGGGGGTGTCATGTGGTTTGAGACCTGAATTAATTTAAAGATTAATTGAGATAAATTTTGGTGTATTTTCAAGGCCAACTAATAAATTACTCTTCACCATTTGGAAACATTAAAAAAAAATTCTGTCAATAAACAAGGAGAAATACTTTCCTTATTTCTTCTCTCTATGTATCTTAGGAAGAGATGGAAAGCATACAGTGCCCCCTCCCCAGTCTCTCTTGAAAATGGGTTTACATTGTATTTCAGAGGAAAATATTGTTCTTGAGCTCTTGGTAAATGAAGCTTTTGGTGCCAACCCTTCTCAGTGTGGATGTCAATGATCTCTTGTCAGAAGAAATCAGAAAGGAGATCTAGTGCCTGCTTTATATTTGGTTCCAGATTAATGGGATCATATGGAAAATCACTCCATTACTATGCAGACTAGATCAGGTCTGTTCCACCCCACCTAGTAAATATCCAGAGCTGCATTTTAAACCAGAGATTCTGCTTCTTTTTTTTTTTCTCTTTCTTTTTAAAAGACAGAGAAAATTTGGTGGTACAGTGAACCTAAAGGATCCCTTCTCAGAATATTTTAAAATGTATACAATGTATAAGAAAGATTACAAAGGAAACCAATTATGCTGAAATACAATGATCAAAATATGAAAAAAGGACTCTGAGTTAAGAATCCCTACTCTAAGTATTTATGAAAAATTGGTCTAAATGAATGTCCTGGAAAACTTGGCTCTCTATTTGACCTCCCATAATGCCTTGCTGTAGCAGATGGAGAGCCAGCCTTAGTGTCACAAAGACATAGGATTAAGTTTTTCATATGACATCTTCTGGTTGTGTGACCCTGGGCAAGTCATTTAATCTCTCAATGGACAATTGAGTTTTAGATTTAGGTTTTGAAGGGATCGTGAGACCATCAAATCTAATCACCTAATTTTAAATATGAGGTAACTGGGGCTCAGGGAGTTAAGTGACCTGTCCAATCAATAGGTAGGAAATATAAGAAATGGGATTAAAATCTAGGTCCTGTGACACCAGATGTTTGCCAGAGTGTGTTTTATCTTGCTGTGTTACAGAACAGGTGTCAGTAGAAAGAGTTTCCTCATTGGGAGTTCCTTATATTAATGATATCATAAGTCTAGTATATAAAAACGCCAGGTAACTAAACCATCTTCTCCCAAGTCCATTTTCTGGCTTTCTTGGTTAAACATGTTACTTTTGTTTCACTGCTCTTCCTGAGAAGGATATTAGGAATATAACTTAACCAATGCAAAACTATATGAAACCATTCAAGCAGCTGGTTATTTGTTTCCTGGCTAGGTGGCTTTTGTCAGCATCAGGAAGTCAAAGAAATATTCCCATGATCCTTTTACAGAAACAGTTGGCAATACTGAAGTCAGTTTCAGTATGGGTTTTTTGTTTTTTTTTTTTACTTCAACAGTCAAAATCTCCTTCACATTCATTTCTTTACCTGGCTTTTTGACAGGAGCCTGGACTTTGTCACCATCCTGCTGGGGTCTGGTGGTCTTCTGCTGAAAGACTGAAAAACATACAGAATCCATAATTCACTGAGCCCAAACATCTAAACCCAATTGTAGACATCTCTGTGCAGCTAGATTGCTGTACATCATTTTCTCTAATGACAACCCATGATGTATTTTTTTCTTGAGTAGGAGAACTATTAAGTTTTCAATTTTGTTATTTGTGCCACTGATTGGTCATGTCAGATAGCTCTTTCTTTGTCTAGAGTAGCATCTTGCTAATGCCAGGCCTCACTGATTTACTGAAAACATGATATTTTATCTTTTTAACAGGTAAAGAAAGCCCCAGACCCTTAAAAATGCTAAATCCAACACTTAGATAATATTAAAAATTTACATAGAAGTGATTCATGCTCCTCCCCCACCCAGGGCTCAGCAAGACTTGATTGTTTTTCCTTAGGGAAGCAAAGCAAAGGATGTATTTCATAGATGGAACCATTGAAATAATCTTTCAACATTTTTAGTGTTTTAAATGTTATTTTTATGAAGACCTTAATCACGAATACTCATAAACATCTCAATATTTGATGAAAAGAAAGTATTGTATAAGAAACTGAGCATCTTAAAGGAAAGCTTCTACTTAGTATATTATGGGGGGAGGTGATAAGTTGGTAGTGATTAAAATGAAAAAGGAACACAAACAAAACAACAAAATATACACCAAAGGGAAAAAAATGGAGAGCAGAAGAGGATACACAAATATAACCTTATGTGATGTCTAATACCTGCTAAATCGGTGTTCTGATTAATCTGGGTGTGGGGGTGGGTGGGAACAACCAGACATGTGACTTCACAGCATCTCGGAATATGAGATATGGAAGATACCCAGCAACCATCTAGTCCAACCCATAATGGAAAAAAGGAATCCCTGCTCCCATTTATATTCTGCTTTTTGGGGGACAAACAGAACGAATCAATTCATATCTTTCCTATGATAGTCTTTCAAATATTGAAGTCAGGTTTCATACCAGATTTTGTAGCCCCTAACTTCCTTATTATTACATGGGTATAGGGAAATCCCTTTCAATGTGGAAGTTTGTGTTCATGTTTTTTTTTTTTTTAACTGATAGGATTGAATTGTGAAAAAAGTCTGTAGATGATTAGTGTAGGGAATTCTTGATGCACACACTCCTTCTATCAATGGAGGTCAGAACCTGGTCTATATCTTAAAGTCACCAAGAATTTCCTGGAGCCCTGAAAGGTGACTCACATTGACCATGGATACGGAGTTAGTATATGTCAAAGGCAGGACTTGATTCTAGGTTTTTCTGATTCTGAGGAAAGTTCTCTATATTATGCCACACTGTCTTGGCTATAATAAATACCAAATAATCTTTGAAATACTTTGTTCTCAGTTATATCTCTCATCCGACTTGCTAGGTAGGAATAGTAACCCTTCTCATCTCCTTTTATAGATTTATTTATTTATTCATTCATTCATTCACTTACTTATTTACTTGTTTGTTTGTTTATATATTTATTCATTGATTGATTGATTGATTGATTGATTGATTGATTGATTGATTTGTGAGGCAATTGGGGTTAAGTGACTTGCCCAGGGTCACACAGCTAGTAAGTGTTAAGTGTCTGAGGTCGGATTTGAACCCAGGTACTCCTGACTCCAGGGCCGGTGCTTTATCCACTGAGCCACCTAGCTGCCCCCACTCATGAAGTTTTGTAAAGGTTCTGTCTTTGTGGATTTGCCTTCCAATATAGCCCATGTATGCTCGGAGGTTCCTTATCTACTCCCCTAATTGGTTTTGTCCCCAGAGCTTGGTTACCTCTTCCCTACAGGATTCCAAAGGTACCTGTGATGAGTCAGGAGGGATTTTTTAATTCTAGTGGCCTGAGGGCCCCCTTGTGTGTGCTTCCCTCTGAAGATTATCAGTTGAGAATCAGTTAGTCAGCAAATCTTCTGTAGTTTTTTAGAAAGGGGATAGAGTAAGCACAGTTGGTGCAAAATATCTGTCCCAAATGTTTGTGACCCATTTTCTACAAAGTACAGAGTCAGTGGGAAATTGGGCTCAAGGGCAAAGGGGCTTGCTTTTGGAAGTATTTTGCTCCTATCTGTGGGGTAACTAAAGAGTTTTCTTTGAGGATGGTTATAACCTTGACTCCTTAAGTAGACACTGTGATCAGCTGATTAGCTGATCACACTAAGACATCAATGGGAATCTATCAGACTCTAAGAAGCTAGAAGGGCCTCCTTCAGTCAAAGGTATTGGGGAGGAGAACTGGCCAAGGCTAAAGGTGAGTCTTATCCACCCTCCTCCACCCCCCTCCCCCACAGCAAAATGGTTTTTCCTCAGGAATATGTTACAAAGCCATATTTACTGCAATTTCTAGAAGGACCTCCCATTCTAGCCTAATTCAATGTTTTATTTTATTTATTTATTTATTTTTTAAAGGAACCTAAGTCAGGAAGACCTGAATTCTTTTTTTTTTTTTTGGCGGGGCAATGATGGTTAAGTGACTTGCCCAGGGTCACATAGCTAATGTTTCTGGTCAGACTTGAACTCAGGTCCTCCTGAATCCAGGGCCAACACTTTATCCACTGTGCCACCTAGATGCCCCCTCAATGTTTTTTGGTTGTTTTTTTTTTTTTTTTTTACAGAACACAGAGGGTATAACAAAATACTACAGCTAATTGGAACAGATCTCTTGTCTAGCATCCTGTCACTTCATCAAATTGCTTACAAAGTTGATTGTTAAATGGAGTTAGATTAGCTGGCCCCTGAGGTCTTTTCTATCTCTAAATTTATCATTATATGTGCTTAGCATAAGTACCAGAAAGGCAAGTTAATGTAGATGATTAGAGGGGTAGCCTTAGAATCAGAAAGACCCAAATTCAAATGCTGTTACTGACACATTTTGTCTCCTTGACTCTACGCAAGTCATTTAGCCTCTCAATGCCCCAGATGGCCATCCAAGATGAGTTGCTAATCTGCATCGTTTGAGTGAGTCCCCGTTTTGCAAGTTCTCTATACCAGTGAAATCACAGGTCTGGACAAAACCAAGAGCATGTAAGTCATTCCAAATAATACAAGAAGATGTATCAAATATTGGCAAAAAGAAAATATCAAGGGAAAGGGTGGGTGTGTTGAACATGTAGTTTTGAAAAGAAGGAAGAATTAAAATATATTTTTTAAAAATATGAAATTTCAGGGCAGGTAGGTGGTGCAGCGGATAGAGCACCGGCCCTGGAGTCAGGAGAACCTGAGTTCAAATCCGGCCTCGGACACTTAACATTTACTAGCTGTGTGACCCTGGGCAAGTCACTTAACCCCAATTGCCTCACTAAAAAAGAAAAGAAATTTCTATGGAAAATTTATGCATATCTGGGAAAGATTATGGGTGTAAAAAAACTTGATATCATAATTTGACACCTGTGGAAAAAGGGCCCGAGACAATTTTCTCAAAAAACTTATGGCTACATGTGTAGTTTAATATTTTGCTTAAAGAATATACAGTCTATGGTTTTTACTGACTAATGAGGAATTAGAAGAATTGGAGGTTTTTAAAAAGTATTTCTTTTTTTTCTGGCCACTTCAAAATATTTTTTAAAGAAAAATACTTTTAATATTTTAATAACATATTGAATCTTAATCTTTTGCCAATATTGTTAAGATAATGGCTGGGAGCTCCTGATATTAAAAATCAGCTGAAATCATCAATTTGGGAAATAACATGAATCCAAAGTAGAAATTTAGTCAATAAAACCTCTAATTGAAAAGGGCAATAATTGATGTTTGGAAGATTCTGCTGAGTTTTGCAACCACTAATTAATCAGAAATGGATTTGTTCTTCTTTCTGTTCAGAGTCAATTTGTTAAAACCACTTTGTGCCTTGGTTTTTGCTGAAATACCTTCAACTGACATCAAATAGTCAGCATGAGTGAAATACAGCAAATGCACATGAACTCCTCCAGTTTAGAGAATAAAGGGGAACATACATGGTCTAAGATGATGAGATATTTTAGGTAGTGGTGTGCCAGCTTGGAGCATCATTGCCAGGAAAATGTGGGATGGGTACAGAGGTGTTGTTAATAAATTCATTTTGTTGCCTGAAATGCTGATATATGTGCACATACATACTGTGACACAAAAAACCAGTTGTCAATAGTGATTCTTGGCTTTCCAGAGGGTTCGATGTGGCTTAGTTTGGGAAGTGGGATAGGTATTTTCAGGCTAAAATTCTACCAGCACTACCTTGAATCTCAGTCTCATCTCTCACATGATTTTTTTTGGGGGGGGGGGAGTGGAGGGGGACAGAAATCGTTCTTTAATAGTTTAGTGGATTCATGAACTCATATTTCTCTCTTCCTCAGTGCTGATCATGCCCAACCAAATGTTCATATCCAGTACAATTATTGGTCATATTTTTGCCCTATAAATGAACTAGCAAGTTTATACCTAATATTTTAGAGGTTTTCCTAGGATTCTTTTTTTTTTTAACATTTTGTTGATACCAGGGATACCGTCTGTTATATTCAATCCTCAGTATATGATTGACCCACATCTTTTGCTACCTTTAATGTCTTTGTACCATTTCTTTTTTTTAATCATAAAAGTATTCTATTATTTTCCAGTTACATGTAAAGGTAGTTTTCAACATTTGTTTACTTAAGATTTTTAGTTCCAATCTTTTTCTCCCTTCATCCCTTTCCTCCTCTCTCCCCAAGACAGAAAGCAATATGATAGAGGTTATATATGAACAATTACATTAAACATATTTCTGCATTAGTCATGTTGTGAAGGAAGAATCAGAACACAAGGGAAAAACAAACAAAAAAGTAGAAACAGTATGATTCAATCTGCATTCAGAATATACAGTTCTTTTTTCTGTATGCTCTCACATGATCTTGACATATGACAACACTAGTATAATGAAATGCATTTATTGTTTTTGTTTTTTCTATTTTGTTTTTTGTTTTTTTGCGGGGCAATGAGGGTTAAGTGACTTGCCCAGGGTCACACAGCTAGTAAGTATCAAGTGTCTGAACCTGGATTTGAACTCTGGTCCTCCTGAATCCAGGGCCATTGCTTTATCCACTACGCCACCTAGCTGCCCCTATTTATTGGTTTTTAAAAGCTTTCATTTTGCTTTATTTTATTTTTATGTCATTTCCATTTTACCTTTCAAATTGTACCGAACACCTCTGTATTTTTTATAAAGTGAAACACTGAAGTACAACCAACATTTCACAGATGAGGAAATTGAGGCAGACAAAAGTCAAGTGATTTGCCCAGAGTCACATAGCTAGTAAATGTCTGAGGCCAGATTTGAACATAGGACTTCTTGATTCAAAGTCCATTGCTTTATCTATTTCACCACTAATCATAGAGGACCAGTCATCACGTGTAGAACTATAGAATCATAAATTTTCTCTTTCTTTCTTTCTTTCTTTCTTTCTTTCTTTCTTTCTTTCTTTCTTTCTTTCTTTCTTTCTTTCTTTCTTTCTTTCTTTCTCTTTCTTCCTTCCTTCCTTCCTTCCTTCCTTCCTTCCTTCCTTCCTTCCTTCCTTCCTTCCTTCCTTCCTTCCTTCCTTCCTTCCTTCCTTCCTTTCTTTCTTTCTTTCTTTCTTTCTTTCTTTCTTTCTTTCTTTCTTTCTTTCTTTCTTTCTTTCTTTCTTCCTTCCTTCCTTTCTCTCTCTGTCTCTCTCTCTCTTGAGCTCTATCTCTCTGTCTCTCTCCTCCCTCCCTCCTCCCTTCTTTCCTTCCTCCTTCCTTCCTTCCTTCCTTCCTTCCTTCCTTCCTTCCTTCCTTCCTTCCTTCCTTCCTTCCTTCCTTCCTTCCTTCCTTCCTTCCTTTTTCTGTGATAAGTCTTGAATGTATTGATTATAACCGCAATGAATGTGCCCATTATTAAAGAAAAAAATTAGGTTGGGTAATCTAAGGCTATTAGTTTAAGATTGAGCATGCTCAACCATATAACTTATATTTGAAAAAAAGTAAAGGTCTGTCCAATGAGGACAAATTATTTCTAAAATTCTGTAGCTCTTAATTTTCCAAACAGATGGCTGGGTAAAGATCTTCATTCTATCTCCATTGACAGCTTAATTAAAACTATTTTATGTAGCTGCTAAATTGTGTAGACCAAGTAGAAATCAAATCCCTTCTCCTGCCCCAAATGGCCACTTATGAAAGCTCAAGAATTTATATCAAATGTTTCAAAAGCACTTAAAATTATTTGATAAATTGTAGTGTATAATTTCAAATTTATATAAATTCCTGTACTACTCTGAAAGAAATAAATGTCACAAAATTTTGATATTCCATCAGACAAAATGATCAATGCCAATGAAGGTTCTATCTTCCCCAAAATACAAATGTTGATAACGGAGGTATCATTTTTACATATGTCCATGTGGCACATTTACAAAACAACAGAGCTATTATGCCATAAATACTGATCAACAGAATATCATCTTTAAGTCTTAAGTAGAGAGCAATGCTAGAGATAAATGATCAAAATGGACTAATCTTTTTTTTTTTTTTTTTTCCTTTTTAAACAGAGAAGAAAACACCACTCTTAGAAGGGTGGAACCTGCACTAGGCAGTTGCTAAAAACTTTCAAATAAGAGTAAAACTTAGAACACGGCTCTTTAATTTAGTTACATTCCATTTATTAAAAAAAAAAAAGACCCATAAGGCAATGTTATTCTTGTCTAATACTCAAAAAGCCTGGTCTTATAAAAACAATATAGTACTACTTACATAATGGAATATAATGCTACTTGGTCTTGCAGTGTTTGTGGGAAGATGTTGAATATCTGTAGGGATCTGCAGATATTCAATTTTATATTTGGCCCCAGAGCCATGAACTGCAGGTTGTAAGTTCACTGGCTTAATCATAGGAAGGAACTAGAGGCCCTCCACCCTTGTTTTGACTTGTCATGGTGACCAAACCCGGTGTGGTAGAGATAGATGAGTTTTGCTTCCTAGATTTGTAACCCCGGAAGGTGGATGAACATTTGGCAATGGCATCCACAATTTCCAATCAGGTAGGCTGTTTGTACAGATAGTTCTCTACCTGTTGACTATTATGATACTTTATAATAAGTGTCTAAGGCAATGTTAATAGTAACAAAGAAACAAAAAGAAATGACAACCTCCCAAAATATATTAGGGAGAATGAATGAGATATGTCTCAAAGCTGACCATATAATAATTTTTCTTATTACTTTATTGTCAAAACCTGGGAAGGTCAAGAGCATTATTGTTCTTGTACATGGAGGAATGCTAGCCTGGAAGGTGTGAGTTTAATACGAATCATAATTACTGAAACAAATTTTAATCTCTTAAACATAGAATGTCAAAAGAGGAGTATGAACTATCAGAAGATGAATGTTTTTCCTTTTTTCCTCTTTTTTTCTCCTTTTTGTGATGCTTCCTTCCCCTCCCCCCCTTTTTGTTTTGCTTTTCCCCTCCCTCCCTTTTCTTTTCTTTCTGGGATTAATTTCTTTTGTTTTGAAGTGTCTTCTTTAATAGAACTAGATGAATAAGACCTTTTCTTTTTAAATTTAATTTTCTCTTTTTTTCTTCTTCAGGCAATCTCCAATTTATTGAGTTCCTAAGCCTCTACCTTGCTGTCTTCACTACTTGTGCTGCTGACATCTAAAACTATATCTCTTTTGGGTCTACGTGGAGAAAATTACAGCTTTCATAAGTCAGGTGACCAGTTATTACATTGTGTATCAATTCATAGAAGACTTCTCTTATTTTTTTGTATTGATCCCATTTATCATTTCTTATAGCACAGTAGTATTCAATTATATTAATGAACCATAAATTGTTTAGCAATTCCCCAATCGAATGGGATCCAAGATATTTGATTTCAAAGTCTTCCTAATATACCACATGCTTCTTGAACTGACATTTTATTGTGATAGCCACATTTTTTATACCCAACTCTGATATTGTCCTTCTTGTCACCTAAAGAGCTGAATAACCTCAATCTTGACATTCCTGTTATAAGTGAAATCAGAAGAAGGAAGTGATGTCTCACAGGTACTCTTTAATAGTCGCTAAAGAATTAAAAATGAATATCACACAGAGAGTAATATTGTATCATTTGAACAGGCAGCTATGAGGAGCTGCAACATATAACCAATGATGCACTCTGGCAGGTCCACATCCCCAGGGAAAGGGCCTTCAGTAAATTTTCTTGCAATAATTCCAAATTGTTTTCCAGAGAGGTTGAAACAACAGCTATAATAACAGTTTATTAATGTGCCTGTTTTCCCCTATACTCTCCCACATGGACCATTTCTGTATCGCTTAAATGAAGGGTATATCTTTAAGCTTGAGTTTGCTTTTATTGTATTAGGTTTTTTTGATTGTATTAGTGACTGAGCATTATTTCATATGGTTGTTGAGAGTTGACATTTCTTGAAAATTCTTCCTATACTTTGCATACTAGATATTTTTGTCAGCACTCTTTTTCTTGGATATCAAACTCTTACCAGAGAGATGAAACCTAAGAGGGAATGATGTAAAGTCTTGCAATGAAAGAATAAACATGTATTTAGGTACAAGAAGAGGGAAGTGTGAGTAAATAACAGCTTTTCATAAGGAAAAAACAACAGAGGCTTTAGTGAACTGTAAGCCCGAACTGTAAGAGGTGAGGAAACAAAATGTGATATTGGACTAAGTGGCATAAAATAAGGAATGGGGTGGCAGTGTTTCACTATCTTCTGTTAAGCACATATATTGGGTGAGGTGTTTAGTTTTGTGCAATGCATTTTTTTCTTTTTTCTGTTTTTTTTTTTTTTGCGGGGCAATGAGGGATAAGTGACTT
Source organism: Dromiciops gliroides (assembly GCF_019393635.1). Lineage (NCBI taxonomy): Eukaryota > Metazoa > Chordata > Mammalia > Microbiotheria > Microbiotheriidae > Dromiciops > Dromiciops gliroides. The sequence continues at coordinate 247,175,581 of NC_057866.1, read as the reverse complement.
GCCCAGGGTCATACAACTAGTAAGTATCAAGTGTCTGAGGTCGGATTTGAACTCAAGGCCTCCTGAATCCAGTGCCAGTGCTCTATCCACTGTACCACATAGCTGCCCCAACACATTTTATGAAAGGCATTGAATGCATCTAGAAGAAAGCACTGAGGATGGTCAGGAGCCTTGAGTTCAGGACACATGGTTATTGGGTAAAGGAAGAAAATAAATTATTAAG